>NC_090839.1:92884123-93251623 GCF_028021215.1 Eschrichtius robustus
CTTTTAGAGACTCAGCCCCGCCCCCATCTTCGCTCCCAGGGTTTCTGTGTTCCCGCTTCCATCCCTGTTTCTCAACTTGCTTTTTTACTTCTTACAAACGTTTATTCTTACACATGCAATAGGTTCCAAGATAACACTTCATTCTAGCCGTAGGCGGCAACAGATGTTACGGCAGGGAATCCAGATGTTTACACAGGAGGGGCTAAGGGTCACCACTGCCTCAGGCACGAGGAACCGCTGACTTTTTGCCAGATTTGTTAGTTCCGCCTGTGAGCAGGGGGCCCTTCCCCGCCGCCTCTGCTCTCAGCTCCTCTGGTTCTGCTGTTTCTGCCGGCTCGCCCGCTCTTCCTCGTCCGCCTCCTGGGCTGCTTCTTGCCACCCTTGGGGCCAGATGTGGCCCCTGCTGCAGGCAGTGATCAACTCGTTTGGAACGGCTGTTACCCTGGTAGATTTCCGCGGATCTCAACCGCACGTGGAGAAGACGGCACTGAGGGCCTGTACCTTCCACCTCCTCCCAGCGTGGGCACGCCCACCAGCCCCTGAGCTTCTCGGCTGCAGGCCCACCTCCAGAGACGCTGCTCTGCTCGGGGCCGGGTTTCGCTTCTGTGGCCGGGACTCATCGGTGCTCCCAGGCTCCAAGAGGCAGTGACACGGGGGACGCGAGGCAGGGCTGGCGCCCTCACACCAAAGGCCACGGGGTGGTAGCCCCGGCTGCCGTGGGCGTCTAAGCTCCCACCCCGCAATTCCGGTCCACAAGACGTCTGTCCTGTTTCTCGTGCTACGTTACTTATTCAGTGACATTCAGTGACGTCATACCTGTCACATCCACGTTTAGACTCATAGCACCAACCTGACCAGAAGTCAAAGTAGCATTTTCCATTTTTCCTACAAAAGGAACAACTGTCAAACAAACAGAGGCATATGATTTGGAAAAGAAGAATGTCCTACCAGGATAAATCTTGATGAATTTGTCTGGATCAATCACACCATCAGAGGTCTTTAAAAATACGTTAATGATTCGGCACGAAATTAATCGAGTCATCTGAGAATCTTCTTCCAGGGTGGTCAGAATTTGAGGCATCAACATTTCCTGCACTTCCTGTATCTGCGATTAAAAAAAGCCACACAAGCTGTGGGTCACGGCTGGTGCCACCCTGGTGACAGAGACCGCTACTCACGCACCGTGTACTTTGCCCGTCACTGAAGAGACTTGGTTTTGATGCAAGTGTGACTGAGTCTGGAAAGCTACTTGGAAATTTCTATGTAAGAAGCAGACCCGAATCTTGATTTTAAAATCCAGGTCATTTGAACATCGGTCAGTTGGTTTTTAAAAAATCTGTTATTCAGAAAGTCTTAGGCACCGATCCTACACAGCCCACTACTTACTAGCAGGACTGGGTATCATGTCCAGTAAAGTTTGGGGGACATTTCAACTTAAGTAACAGCTGTTCAGGTACCACAATGTTTTCCCTACTTCTACTGTTTCCTCACATCCTCATCTAACTGGAAATATGAATACAAACAACGCTCTTGAGTCAGACTCCTGTGATGAAATTCTTTTCTTGTAAACAGTAACAATCACCTAAGAAAACCCCCAGGTGACCCAGGGAAACAACAGGCTTTCCCCCCAGGCCTCCGCTCGCCCTCCGGCCCCACAGTCCCGTCCCCTCGGTCTGTCTGGGAGCATCTGCTGCCACTATCAGGAGACTCAGGTGAGCGCCCTTCACCTGCGGCAGGTGCGCCGGGCAGGCCCCGGAAGCCCAGGGCACAGCCTGTTCCCCTCTTGGGTCCAGGACGCACGAGCCCTACCTGCTCATCTGACAGGACCCCGCTACTGACAAGCGCCCAGAGGCAGGACACGGCCGCTGTGCGGATGGCCGCAGCCGTCCTCCCCGCGTGCCACTGCAGATTGGGGACGAAGATGTCCTTGATCAGGGTGTCCAGGTAGCCATGGAACTGTCTGGAGTGGAAGCAGGAGAGGGTGGGTGAGGGGGGCACCCAGACTCCCCGAAGGAAGCGCTTCCGTTTGGGAAACGGACTGGGCGGAGGGAAAAGGCCAAACAGACAAAACAAGCGGAAATCGAACACTGGCCGTTGAACAAGAGCCTCCGCTCCCCGGGGTAGTGGCCAGGGAGGGGACGTGGGGCTCTCTCCCACGGCTATCACGGGGCAGGGCTGCACTCGGGCTCCTGCCGCCTCTCCTGGGACCGGACCTTGGGGCTGGGGGTGTATTCCAGCCTCCCTCCCACTCTGTGGCCGAGGGGCTTCCCCAACACCCCTCCTGGATCTAAGAAAAGGGTGGCCGCGCTACCCCGAGCACCAATGGGGCGGCAAGTCACTCCCACAGGCGGCGACCTTACAGAGACGGGCCTCGAGGTCCCTGCGACCACGTGAGGTCCCTCTGACCACGCCCGCTACCTTGGCAAGAGAGCACCCTGGGGCTGCGCCTATGGTCCCATGTGTCAAGACACCGGGAGACACGGATGTTCCCGCCAACACAGTCGGGGACCTTCCTCTTGACACGCCGTCAGGACAAAGACAAAGCAAAACGAAATCGGGATCCCAGCCCCGAGCGCCACTGGCTGGCCTGGCCACCCGGCAGCGGAGCCACACGTGCGGCCCCGTCCAAAAGCCTGGGGAAAAGCCTCAGCCCTCCGTACGACTCCTGTACCCCACGGGCCTCTGCTGATGGAGCAAGATGTATTCTGCCCAACAAAGGACGCACTGACTTGCTTCCCAGGGCCGTTCCGGAGCGCGCTTCACGGGGGGCTCCCGCCTCCAGCGCCAGCTGCTTCCGGACCTGGACCAGCGCGAGGGCCTGAGAGCCCACGGCTGCGCGGCGGCCCCAGCAGGGGGGCACTGCAGAGCCACCGGCGCCTCCGACAGTGGACCTGGTGCAGGGCGACTCACACACAGTCAAGGTTTTCTGCGTGCTTTAGTTCTTTAGCAAGGAGCTGCTGTTCCCTGCAAAGGGATTCACCAGGGGACTCTCTGGAAAGCTCAGCCCCGTGTCCTGGCTGAGGCGGCCCACGCGACGTGGCCACGAGGGCCTGAGGGCCGAGCACTGGCCGTGAGGGGGGACAGGCAGTGGGACTCCAGTGATATGCCGGGAGCAGAAAAGGCACTGGACTCCCCAAGAATGAGTACCCTGCGTCCAGAGGACGCACAGCTGTTCGCACGCAGCTGGGCCCCGAGACCAGGAAGCCCAGCCCGGACAGGCCCACGGGCTCCTCCAGAACCACCAGCATCCGGGCCTCGCCCCGCGGGAGAAGCTCCGTAACGTCCCGCACGAGGGGACGGCACTGGGCGGTGTCTGGGCGCCCAGAGAGGGGAGCAGGCCTCCTTCACTGGGGGTCGCACTCCAGCCAGGGTGCCCCTGCCTCCGCCGTCCTCTGGCTGGGAGCCCTGCACCACCTGGGTGTGCGGGTGCCAGAGGCGCTTTCGGGGGTGGGGTGGGGTGAGGAGGGGCCGCGGTCCTTTGCTATCTCAGACTCCGCCACTTTGTAACCCTGAGGTTCAAAACCAAGCAGGTGTTGCTTTCCAAAATCTTTCCTGCCTGTAAAAACAGTTAATCCTTGCACTAGGTAATTGTAAATTGAACAACTTTCTTTTCCTGATAGCGGTTTCTTTCCACAAGAAGACTTCAAGGGCAGCTTCTTGAGGGAACTCAGTTCAAGAGTGGGGGCTTCTTTCCTGGGGGCTGACTGTCCTCAGGGGGACGCAGCAGAGCAGGGGCCCCGAGGGGTAGTGACTGATCCGCCAACTCTCTACTCTCGGGGCAGCTGCCAGACCCGACTCAGTAACCTTTTTATAGTCTCTTCTAACCCTTGAAGTCTTTGCAGATAAGCAGGAAATAAAATTTCCTGCAATACAATGGGCTGGCTAGAGGCCCAAGAGCAGAGATCAGAGTAACATCCAGAGAAGTGAAGTCTCAATAATGACCCGTTATTTCCCCAGGAAAGTCCAGGACAGGCCGACGACAAAGATTTGCTCCCTCTCAGGGGATGGGTCCCCAAACAGCAAACAGCATCTCACTGCCTGACGCCCCACAGCCCGTCCTGCCGGGGACGCTGTGTCGCTTTGCAAAGGGGGAGGGCGGGGCCTGCAGACGGCTCTGCTCCGGGCCTCACGTCCAGCCTGGGCCGCCCGCCTCCTTCCCTTCGGGGCCCCGAGCTGGAGGCCCGGGTGTTCATGCTGCCTCAAGTCCCTCCGGAGAACAGAAGTTCCCTAAGTTCTAACCTTAACGGTCATTCAATCAATTCTCTGTGAGGCCTGAAAGGTACCAGAAGCCTTTTAAAGCTGAGAACAGCTGATGTATAAACCAGTAGTAGTTAACATTCCCTAAAACTTTTTCATTCAACGGAATTTTAATGACCACAAGAACGCGACTGATTTAGTGTCTCTGTGCGGTGCACTCGCTGCCCGGACTACACCGTTTCCCTGGGGTGCTGGCTGTGTGGGGAGCCGCACGACAGCAGGACCCAGAGCTCGGGGTCACCCCAGGTCCCACCTGAGCCCTCAGTGCGGGAGCACGTGGGGACCACTCAGCTGCAGCACAGCGTGGGGGGCAGCATGGGGGGACCGCGTGGGGGGCAGCATGGCTCAGACTGCATTGGGGGGCAGCATGGGGGGACCGCATGGGGGGCAGCATGGGGGGACCGAGTGGGGTGGTGGGGAAACCGCGTCGGGGGGCAGCATGGGGGGACCACGTGGGGGGGCAGCAGACCTACCCCTGCGAGTCCACCGTCTCCCTGGCTCCCAGCAGCAGCCCCGTCAGGGTGGAGAAGAGCTTCAGGCGCATGGGTGGGTCGCGGGCTGGCTGGAGGCAGCTCCTGAGGATGGGGACCAGCTGGGGCAAGACTTCTCCGAGGGCAGGGCCTAGAGCACAGACAGGGGCCTCATTCCTACGTGGCAGGAGGATGGGAGGACGGGAGCCCCGCAGCCGCTCTGGCCGCGAGAGGAGGCACGTGCTGGGCACGGCCAGCGGACGTGCACCCTCAGCTCCGGGAAGGATGCTCCCAGCCCAGGACGCCAGGTTCCCCCTCTCCCTTTGACCCTAACCCCGCCATGGCTCTAATTGTTCGGTATGTAAACTTTCTTTTTTTTCCTACATCTTACCAAATTCTTAAAAAAATTTAAAGTCAAGCAAACTTTTTTTTTTTAATTTATTTTTAAAATTTATTTATTTTTGGCTGTGTTGCGTCTTTGTTACGGTGCACATGCTTCTCATCGTGGTGGCTTCTCTTGCTGCGGAGCACGGACTCTAGGCGCGTGGGCTTCAGTATTTGTGGCACGTGGGCTCAGTAGTTGTGGCTCGCGGGCTCTAGAGCGCAGGCTCACTAGCTGTGGCACACAGGCTTAGTTGCTCCGCGGCACATGGGATCTTCCAAGACCAGGGCTTGAACCTGTGTCCCCTGCATTGGTAGGCAGCTTCTTAACCACTGCACCACCAGGGAAGTCCCCAAGCAATCTTTTAAAGGCCAACCAAAACCCATTATTCGGACCATGTAGGCTGCTTGATGTGTGACCCTGAGCCTGGCAGCCAGCGTCCTTTCCCATGCCCGTTACTAAATGAACAAATGGTGCCACTGTCCCCGAGCCTGGAAGGATCCCAGACGCAGTGACGGTGCTCAGGACCTGGACCTGCACGCGACGGGGAGAACACAGTCTCCGGGGTCTAGACGTGAGCCGCAGCTCAGAAGAATCGGGTCACCAGCTGCCCTCCCCGCCAGGCCCTGTGCTGACCCGGGACATCGTGTGTCAGAAGTGAAGCCGTCGCCCTCAGGCCCTCTGGTTTATGCCCAGTCTGCTACTTCTGTACGCAGTCAGGACTTCAGTCTTTTCAGAGGCATCACCTCAAAGCCCAGGGTCAAAGCCAAACAAGCGTGGCTGGAGGGTCCACTGTAGCCCGAAGCTCTGCTGCTGCCCGGGGGCACTGTGGCCAGGAGCACGGCGCGCAAGACCGCGAGCTCGGAGTCCCGCTGCCCCGCCGGTCCTACCCTAATCCCCGGGCAGGAGGCCAAGCGGGCACAGAGGGTAGGCAGCCCCTGGGGGAAGAGCACGGGCCACACAGGACGCCGTGCAAAGTCACGCTTTCAAGGTTTAACACAGGGACTTCCCTGGTTGCCCAGTGGTTAAGAATCTGCCCTCCCATGCAAGGGACGCAGGTTCGATCCCTGGTCCAGGAAGGAACATGCTGCGGGGCAACTAAGGTCACGCGCCGCAACTACTGAGCTCATGCGCTCTGCAGCCCATACGCCGCAACTACTGAGCCCATGCACCACAACTAGAGAGAAGCCCATGCGCCACAACTAGAGAAGCCTGTGTGCTGCCATGAAGAGCCCACGTGCTGCAACGGAAGATTCCGCGAAGACCCAGCGCAGCCAAGTAAATAAATAAATAAACAAAATTAAAAACATACATTGGTCCTATGTCACACTCTTGAATTCTTCTAAAAAAAAAAAAAAAAAAAGGTTTAACATAAAAATGTGTGCCTGGGCAGACTTTAAAGACCCACGTTACAGCAAGTCTTCACTATAAAGTTCGCAGCATCTTTTCAATTAAGGTTTTGTTCCTTAAAACAGCTGTTCTCCGCAGGTTGAGAGTGACCGTGAGTGACTGTGAAGAACCAGGCCTGGGCGTGCCGCCTCCTGGGTGGTGCCGAGCAGCTCTGCCCGTCTGTGCCGGGGCTGCTGGGGCCACCACGGGACCAGCGCTCTGCACCCAGCCCGGGGGCGCCCGTCTGTGGCTCACCTGAGTGAGTGAGCACCACGTCAAACTGCAGGAGCTCCTTGGAGTGGCTGGTCCAGTCCTGGTGCGAGGCAGCCAGCCGCTCCAGGAGGGCGCCCACGTGCGCTCGGAAGAGCTCCTGGCTGCCGTCCATGCTCTCCACCGCGGCCAGCTCGGCCAGCGTCTCCTGAACCTGTGGGAGCAAGTCACAGGCTGGGGCGATCCGATCTTGGGACTCACAGACCCCACTGGAGACCCGTCCTCACCACCTGAGGGAGGGAGAGCCACTCGGGCACACGCCACGTGGCCCGGGGCTCCCACGACGCCCCTCCCGTCTGTATGAGAAATAACGAAATGGACAAACGAGCATCTACAGGCAGTTCAGGCACAGTCCCCCTACCCCAGGATGCCCCACCCGGGGCCGGGCAGTCCCTGCAGGGCGGAAGGCTCACCCTGGAGCCCCAGCCAGGCTCCATCTGTGCAGAAGGGGGAGCAGGCTGTTTCAGGGACTGCACGGAACAGACTTAAACCACGGGTGCCAAAGGTGGGCCCACGTCCTCGCTCTCCGAGCTCTTCACCTGACCAGACCGCCGGCGACAGCGTGTCTGCTGCTCTGCGGGCTCAGAGGAGAGGGAGGACCGGACCCTCCTCCCCCTAGGGCTGCAGGAACAGGACGCCCCCAGCACTCTGTGCAGCTGTCCCGGGGCCCGAGTCTGGCCTGCAGACTCACCCGTAACGACAGATTCGGCTTTTCTAGTATTTACAGCCCTATAGTGACGGCCTCCCTGCTCAGACACGTGCCCTCCGGAAAGGGGGTTTTTAAAGAGAGGAAGAAAACACAGTTTAGGAAGGTGCCGGGGAAGGGGAGGGCAGGCGGGGGGCCTCCCGGACACAGTGTGGATGGAGGGGGGAGAGAGAACCAGGGGGAGAAGCCGAGTTCTCAGCTTGGGGAGAAGTGGTCAGGCAGCCGGGTCTCTGGATGGTCCTTGCAGCCGCACGGAGCTGGATGTCAGAAGATTTTAAGTTAAATACAGAGCCCGGGGTGGGGGGGCGGGGGGGGGGGGCACCTCCCTGGCGGTCCAGTTAACGTTAAGACACCGTGTTTCCAATGCAGGGGATGCAGGTTCGATCCCTGTTTGGTGAACTAAGATCCCACATGCCGTGTGGCACGGCCAAAAAAATAAGGAAGCAAGGAAGTTCAATGGAGAAAAGAATTTGAAAAAAAAAAAAATACAGAGCCAGGGGAATGGAAACAACTGTGTAAAGCTGGGCTGTAACTAAATAGGAAAATCATGATATTATTTTCTCTCCTGACCTCCGGTGCACGTGTGTATTCTTAACCTCACTGAAACGCAGATTTGAGACGAGGGAGGCCTCATTTCTTGTCTGTTTCTCCTAGATTAAGCAGCGGCCTTACTCTGAGATCCTGAAGCCAATTGGCAGTTGGAGGGAATTTAAAATCTCGTGTGCCCCTGAGGCCGCCTCGAGAACGCCTCACCCCGCGCGTTCCAGACTCTTCCATCTCAGGTAGCCAGTGTGCTGGGCAAGTGCCCCTGAGGCCGCCTCGAGAACGACTCACCGCGCGCGTTCCAGACTCTTCCATCTCAGGTAGCCAGTGCGCTGGGCAAGCCCGAGGCTTGGAGTTCGACGGCAGAGACTGACAGATGGCAGCCTCCCGTCCCAGGGCTGAGGCAAAGCAGGAGGGCCCCCTCACCTTGGCACCAAGGCCCGCGGGTCCCCACAGCGCCAGGACGGTCACCAGCACCTCCACGAGCGGCACGCCGGCCCCCCGGCAGTCCTCCCGGCTCACGGACACCACGGCCCGCACGCACTGCAGCAGGCGCTCCCCGTACAGGCGCTGCGGAGAGAGCGGGGCACCGTCAGCCACCCCTGCACCCGCCCGGCGGCCCACACGAGGCCCCACTGACCAGGGCCACGGAGCCACGGCGACCCCGCGAGTGGACTGGGCCAGGATTCTGGCACATCAGCCATAAAGAGGGTGCCCGTCCGCACGACAGGGAAACCGAATCCCTGCTGAATCCCCGAGAATCGAGGAATTCACGGCAACTTTGTTAAGTGCTTGATGGTATTTGAGTCACATTTTTAAAAAGTTTGCGTGTGTTAGTGACACACACTGTGGAGGTGACAAGTGGAAGGACAGGGCATCTTGGAGCTGCTTTGAGCACCCCAGCTCTTCCCACCTCCCCCCCCCCCCCCAGAGTCAGATGGAAGCTGGACCGAGGGGGACGCGGCTGGAACCGGGCGGCAGGCACGAGGGGTGCACACTGCTCCCCTCCCCTTCTGTGCACTTCTGAGTGTTTCTATAATACTAAGTTAAGAAAAATAAATAAAATTCTGTGATTCAAAGATGCTTCCAGACCGACGGGGGACAAGGTGACACCTCGGTTGGGTCGAGCCCATCTCTCACCTCCCGGGCTCCAGCCTCATCCACTGTGAAATGGGGGCCAGGAGTGGGCACGGGGTGGGGGCCCCAGAGAAAGAACCGCCTAGAACACCCCTCCCGCACGCCTGCTCTGCTATGTTTCATAAAGGACAGAGGGAACCGGGGCAAAATGCTTAAGGTTTTTTTTTTTTTTTTACTAATGGGGGTGTGAGCTCAAAAGTTTGGTGAAGATTTGGCTAGACAATGGATTGGTTCTAAATTCTGAGTCAGCTCTAAAATCCTATGACTCATTCACAAGTGATATAAATCATGGAAGTTTAAACAAAAAATTCACTGTGGCATGTCCCCAGCCACTCGGGGGTCCTAACTCCCCCGAGAAGCCAAAATTGGTGTTTTATTCAAATACTTACTTTTCCCACAGCCCCATTTCTTTCAGACCTGGACTGACTGATTGATTGATTTTTTTGAGGGCATGATTTTGGCTAATTTCTAAATGACCTATAATACACATTTAAGGAGCTACCATTCTTTCAATTAAAGTAAACAGGGATTGGGACTTCCCTGGTGGTGCAGTGGTTAAGAATCCGCCTGCCAATGCAAGGGACATGGGTTTGAGCCCTGGTCCAGGAAGATCCCACATGCTGAGGAACAACTAACCCTGTGCGCCACAACTACTGAGCCTGCGCTCTAGAGCCCGCGAGCCACAACTACTGAGCCTGCGTGCCACAACTACTGAAGCCCACGTGCCACAACTACTGAAGCCCACGCGCCTAGAACCCGTGCTCCGCAACAAGAGAAGCCACTGCAACGAGAAGCCCGTGCACTGCAACGAAGAGTAGCCCCTGCTCGCTGCAACTAGAGAAAGCCTGCACACAGCAATGAAGATGCAACTCAGCCAACGATAAATAAATTTAAAAAATTAAAAAAATAAAATAAACAGGGAGTTGCTCTCAGCATTGGCTGAGCCATCTCACGACACCTCCAGATGCTGGAACTAACCAAGGGTCTGTGTCCTTCACAAGCACTGCCCTCCTGCTGTGAACACGGCACCACCTCTGAGGAAACGGGGGCCTTAATGTTCACGGATTACACGATATTTAACCAGAGGATTTTCAACATCTACCTACCTACCTACCTACCTACCTACACACACACACACACACACACACACACACACACACACACACACACACACACACACGGAAAAAGAAAACAAGACACAGAGGGAAGTGACACAGAGGGAGATGCCACAACTTCACCGGAGAAAGCGCCAGGCACTCCCATCCCAGACCCCATACCCGATTCCTGAGTAAACAGGAGGAAACGAGTAACTTCTGTTTTATCAACCGTTTCTGCATCTCAGTGCCCTGTCGATAAACAACCAGATTTCAAAGCAGAGGCTCAGGTCCTGTCAGCTGAGCCCAGGCCCAGGCAGATGAGCAGAACGTCTCTGGGGCCCTGCTGGCCCAACCCGGGGCCTTTACATTTAGTTTGGTCTTGAAGCATCTGCGGCTTGTCCTCACAGCCCCTGGAGAACGACTGCAGGAAATGCTAGCATGACCCCTCCCCGTGTGGAGGCCGTGCCTGCTGGCCGCCGGCGTGCGGGGACGGGAGTGGCTCGCACGCCTGGGGTTCACACCGGCTGGCCCCTTGTCCAAAGGCTGGCACGTGTCTAGAGACACGTGTGTGGACGAACGGTCCGGAGGGGCCCCACTGTTTGCAGGACGGAGTAAATCTTTCCTGGAAGGACTGGAGGAACAGGAACCAAGCATGCGCTCTGAACTAGACGGATCGAGGGACCGTGGTTTCCTGTAACAACACTCAGGTGTGAAAAGACGTTTCCTTTGCTGCACAGCTTGCAACACGTGTACTGAAACACCTACACAAACTTTCAAGCTGCACCTTCTAGAACAGAAATGCTTCTGGAATGAAAATCCTCGTTGGAACCAGCTGAGTAAAAATGTGGAACTTTTTTCTGCATTTTTAGATTATCATAGTTTATCTTAAAAATGGGTTTTGGGAAAAGTTGAAATACGGCTGAAAACACCAGGAGGTGAAAAAGCCCACAAACATCTCCCCTCCCAGACCTCTGCTCCATCCCCCCCATCTGTGTTTCCGAAGCTGCCTTACAGGCTTATTAAGATGGTTCCCACACGACTGTGAACGTATGTCAGAGTCAAGGCCAGGTGCAGGTGTGGAAGTGCATCTCCCGGCGGCTGAGCGGGAGCTGGGCACCCCTGTGGTCCAGCTCTGTGGCCGTGGCAGCCACTGTCAAGTGTCAGGTGTGCGGGGCCAGCTTCCCATGGCCCAGGGGGCCTGCAGTGCATGGGTCAGAAGCCTGGCGAGGCAAACGCTCGTTGCTCTACAGAGAGATGGGAGGGTCACTGTCCAATGCAAAGACTCAGGGTTTAAGCCCATCACAGCCATGGAAAACAAGGTCATTATTAATCCTTCAATAGCAAACAATTGTAAATTATTCCAAATGACTAAGCCTAACTACCTACATTGTTTCAGCTTCAGATGTAATGGATTTACTGCTCAATTTAAGACAAAACAAATCTGTAACCACCAAGCACAGCTCCCAATAACAGTTGCAGATCAGCTTGCCTGTTGGAAGCCCCGTTAGAAGCCAAGTGACGGCGGTAAGAATAAGCTCACCGTGGAGACACCGCGTCCGACATGGATCAACAGACGGGGCGTGTGGACTCCCAGGTTCTCTGGGGGGGGGTGGGGGTGGGGGTGGGGGTAGGGGGGTCTCCATCCGAGACCACCCACAGCAGTGCCACCCTTAGAACAGAACTGTCCTCGACGATGGACATGTTCTATCCTACACCGTCCAGTGCTGCAGCCACTGGCCACACAGGGCTACTCGAAATGCGACCAGCGTGACTGAGGACCTGCCTTTGCACTTTGTTTCATTTTACTTTAAACGGCCACCATGGTGGACGGAGAAGGACGGGCCAGGAAGCACGTGCGTCCAAACAGGAGAACCTCAGGGCCGCACCCCAGCGACCACGTCGGTCAGATGTCCCCGCGAGGCCTGTGGGACTGACAACTGCTACGTGTGGACGGTCCCACAGGGGACCGAGTCACCGTGGAGATGGGTGGACTCTACGATCCCCCCAGCCCCACCCTCTCCCGCGCACGCTTACCTTTTCAGACCCTTGGCAGATGTGAGCGTGGGCCAGCTCCACGGCGATGACCTTCACATGTGGCCGGAGGGCCTCCCTCGGGCAGCCCCGGATGACAGAGGCAAGGACCAGGAGGCCGGAGGGGGAGGGAGACTTCCTCAGCGTCGACAAGATCAACCTCAGAAACACCTCCGGGCTGACGAAGGTCCCGATCAGCTCTGCGGATCTCGTGCACTGAGGGCAGATGGAGGAGGCCTGAGGCTGCCGCCCCTCCCAGCCCCTCGCTGCTCTGCGTCTGCCATGCCCACTTTCACCTGCCAGAAACAGCCCTGCAGGCCCGTCTCTTCCTAACATGTGCTCAAACGCCCACGAAAATCGGTGAGTCCCCTCATGAGCTCAGAACTGCCCAGGGAAGGAGTTATGCCGTTTGGCGGGGGGAGGGCTGTCAGCGCGTCCTCTCTGGGGCCCGGCTGCCTGAGCTGGACTCAGGGGAGCGGCTCTGCACGTCTGTCCGCGCAGTGACCGCTGCAGTGGCCTGCGGGTGGAGGCTGTGTTTACCTTCAGACACAGGGCCGCTCCCCTGCACGTGCTTAGAGAGCACCTTCAAACGCCATTTTGTATATGGGCACGCAGGCTGGATGCAGACGGCCAGGGAGAGCCCGGGGGCCGCAGAAACACCTACACCTGCACACGGGGGCGACGGCATGCCTGCTGCTATCTGTCCAAGCTCACAGACTGCAGAACGAAGAAGGGTGCACGAGGCCCCGAGGGACGGCGGAATGCCACTCACACTGCGGACCACGGCCGTCTCCTCGTCGGCGCAGGCGCGAAGCAGGGTGCGCAGGACGGGCTCCAGGTGCTGCGTGATGTGGGCTTCCGCGTGCAGCAGCAGTACCGCCAGCAGCTGCGCCGACTTCACCCTGGTCCCCACCACCCAGTCGGTGATGTCGTGACAGATGGCGGGAAGGATCTTGGAGAGGTTTCGGAAGACCAGCTCCCGGCAGCCCAGCCCCGGGCGGCTCCCTGTGGGTCATAAAGATGGATGGGCACCCGCGGAACGCACAAACAAGATCTCAGTGACTCGTATGGAAAGTCGCTTACTACACGTTCCTCATTTAAGGCACACCTACGGGTTTTATTTTGAGGTCTTAAAAAACTCAAACCAACCCTGAAGACAGAAATGAAGCCACAAAGTGTCATAATTTACTTTAAGTTTTTACAGCGATCCTGAGGTGTGACACACAACAAACTACATGCTCGAGGGGCACGACCCTGTAAGTTTTGACCAATGGATACAACTGTGAACCATCGCAGCCATCAAGATGACACACACCTATCGCCCAGAAGGTCCCTGTGCTCCTGGCGATGTGCCCCGCCCTGCCCTCCCCCCAGGCAGCCCCGGTCGCTGTGCGGAGCCGCTGTGCAATGTCTAGATCTTCTGTGAGTGCAGCTGCGCAGCACACGCCCCTCCCTGCCTGGCTTCCTCCGCTCTGAGGCCCATCAAGTGGCGGGGGCGCCGGCCCCTGCTCACTGCTGAGCGGTGTTCCGGCACACGGACAGACCACAGTCTGTCCACCTGCCGACGGACATCTGGGCTGTTCCGCCGTGGGCTGTGGCCGACGAGACTTCTCCCGGGTGGGCGCCCAGGAGCGCCACGGCTAAGCACATGGAAGGCGGGCACTTAACTGTTTAAGAGACGGCCGAGCGGTTTTCCAACGCTGCTGCCCTGCTGTCTGCCCTCCCCAGCCATGCACGAGACCTGAAGCTCCTGCACGTCTGCACCACACCTGGCGTGGGCAGTCTTAGGTCAAGCTTCCAGGCAGGGAGGGGGCATCTCCTTGTGGCTTCAGTGCGCATCCTCCTCGTGAGCAATGACCTGGAGCACTGTTTCATGGGCGTGTCTGACATCTGTGTGTCTTCAGTGGAGTGTCTTTTCAAACGTGTTTTGCCACTAAAAAAACTGGATTGTGTTCTCGATATTGAGTTTGAGAGTCCTCTCTGTGTTCTGGACCCAAGTCCTTATGTAAACAATTTGCAAACATCTCAGTCTGTGCCTTGTCGTTTCATCCTCCTAATGTCTTTCAAAGAGCAGAAGTTTTCATTTTGATGAAAAGCAATTTATCAGTCATTCTCTTGTGGAGTGTATTTAGGTCATACCCTTAGATCCACGTGGCATTTGGGGTTAATTTTCGTTTATCAGGAGGGTTGGCTCCAAGCCCACTTTTTTTTGCACATCCAGTGATTCCAGCACCGTTGCTGAGACGTCTTTTCTCCCCTGAATTGTCTTTGCAACTTGCCAAAATTCAGAGTCCACAGGCCTGTGTCTGTTTCTGGACTCTGCTCTGTTCCACTGGTCTGTCGGTCTGATTTTTTACGTTTTTGATTTATTTTTGGCTGTATTGGGTCTTCGTTGCTGCGCGCAGGCTTTCTCTAGTTGTGGCCAGTGGGGGCTACTCTTCGTTGCGGTGCGTGGACTTCTCATTGCAGTGGCTTCTCTTGCCGTGCAGCACGGGCTCTAAGCGTGTGGGATTCAGTAGTTGTGGCACATGGGCTCAGTAGCTGTGGCTCGCGGGCTTAGCTGCTCCGCGGCATGTGGGATCTTCCTGGACCAGGGATCGAACCCGTGTCCCCTGCATTGGCAGGCAGATTCTTAACCACTGCGCCACCAGGGAAGTCCATGTCGGCCTGTTTTTATGTTCATAACCTCACCATCTTGATTACTGTGTTTTTATGTCTTGAAACCAGAAGTACTCATCTTTCAACCTGGGTCTTCATCTTCAAAGTTTTGGCTGTGCTAGGTCCTTTACGTTTCCTTGTGAATTTCAGGATAAGTTTCTCAATTTCTATAAAAAAGCCTTCGAGGATTTTGATTACAAGATTCTGACCTTAAAGACTCAAAACAACTCTAGAGATAGAAATGAGACAGTGACATGTCAAAGTTTAAAGCGTGTTTTAGTAAAAAGAACAGCTTGTACCATGAGGCCTCACTTTGAAGTTTTGTTCCTGTTACTTTTCTCTTTTTATGGTATATGAGAGAATTAGTTCTAAATGTTTCAGATTCTGTTGGCTGTTTAAGTGAGCTTGTTATAATTCTGTAAAAAACAAAAAACAAAACAATAAATGCCCTTTTCTTCCTGATGACATGTCCCTTGTGGAAAGTTTGTGGGATGAGGGGACAGGTTAGGACCGTCTGGGGAGTGGTCCACTGACAGGCGGGCAAACAGCCTGAGAGGCATTTCCAGAGATGCAGGCCTCACTCTGAAGATGGCTCTGAAGCCTCCTTTCCTGTACTTGATACGGCAGACATGATAATTTAAAAGATGGTGCATTCTCAAACTTTACTAAATCAGAAAAAACCCTGCTGGCAACTAATTTTTGTACCTTTTCCAAAACATGCGTGATTGCCCCTTATAGCAGTTGTGCGGCGTGGGAGGTGAAGCTGCATGAATAAACATGTGGACCAAAAAAACAAAAAGCACAGGCCTCCCAGGTGTGGGCGAGGAGCCGCCTTCTGGGTCTCACAGTGAACAGCAGCGGGTACACACGAGGCGTGAGCAGCTGTCTTCATGCTGCCCTTCGTGCAAGGCGTCCCCTCCAGGGCGGCCGTCCGAGCCTGACTTCACCTGACCAGGGCTGGAGGGGCCTGCGGGCCCCGGGCCCGGTCCCTCCCATGGTGCTGCCCGTCTGACCTGGTGCATGTTTACCAGGCTCTGTCCCTGCCAGCGGCACTCCACCATCGCTCCACTGTAAGAAGACACCTGCAGACAGACTGCAGCGATACAGGCGTCCGATCAAGTTCAGTGGAAGGGACTTCGTTCCCAGACAGAAAGCGTTTCCAGAGCAGAAGAAACTAGACACGTGTGGGGTTGAGGGGCAAGGAGGAGGGCCGCAGCCCGGCGGGCAGGGGGCTTCCTTGGAAACGCAGCCCGGATCTGACTCAAGAGCTAAGGGAAATCACGGTGTGCCCGTGCACACACAGGCACCCGCGGGCGCTCACAGTCTGGCAGAGGACCACGACGAGGGGCAGGACGGGAGGTCCAGCAACGGGAGCCTCTGTTCTGGGGGTAGCGTCACCCAAAACACAAGGACTGCATCTCACCGGCTACCTGTGTGTTTGCTTCTTCAGGCGAAGCTCACAGAAAAGCTTTGTGAGATGACAAAGCACCACCCATGTCCAACATCTCCCCATCAGCCTCGCGCTCCTCGGCTGGCTGCGCCCGCACGTACCCAGGGAGGCCTGCCCAGGACCGCGAGGGACTCGCCCTGCCCCACCGCTGGCCTGGGCTGGCCGCGCTCACCTGGCGAGGGGTGGTGTGCAGGGGGCGGGCCAGCGAAGTCCAGCTTGTCCTTGAGCTCCTCCTCGTTCTCCATCTGCCAGCGCAGCCCAACCTGCTCCCAGAGGCCGGCCGCCCCGCACCTGCCGCACAACACAGACCCAGGTCGGGGGGCGCCCTCCGGGGGGCGGCCGGATCTCTGCCCGAGGGAACTCACCAGCGAGTCTGCTGTGCCTCCATCACTAACCCAAGCAAAGTGCTAAAGATGCAAAACTGTACTGTCAAAGCCCCATGGCCTCCCAGCACGCAGGATGCGGGGACACGGTGGCTCCTGCAAGACTCTGGACCAAAGGAAACAACCACCGCTGTAAACAACAACTTAGGAAAAGCCAGCGCCTGGTGAGGCAGAGCGGGAGGGAGGCACGCGGCACGGCGGGTCTGGGGCGGGACCTCGGCGCGTCCGCCACATCGCCACTTACGCGATCTCGGGGATCTCGTCGTCGAGGCTGCTCAGCAGGAGCGGGAGGAGCTTGTGGAAGAACGAGCAGCGGTCCCGCAGGCTCAGCAGCCAGGCCCCGGCCACACGCGTCACCGCCTGGCGTACCTGCAGGCAGAAGGCGGTGAGCGGCCTTCACGTGCGTGGGCACCGCGGAGCCCTGGGCCCACCGTGCGGTCACAGAGGGGCCCCAGAGCCGGCTCAGGTGCTCTGGCAGCTCTGCCATCCACGTCTCGGGCCTGGAACGAAACGCTGGGACCCTAGGTCTCGCTGCTGCGACCCCTGTCCTCCGGGCTCAGGCCGGACCCTCCACTGGCCGCAGCAGGTCCCGCAGCCCCGCCTCAGCCCTGTGGCATGTTTGCGGCCTCCTGTGTGGGAACCTCCCGGCTGGGCTGGGCACTGGCCGCCTACGTCCGAGAAGGTGGCGTGCATGCCTCTACCCACCTCAGCCACCGCAGGGAAGAGGTGAGCTTCGTGTCGCGTGTGACCCAGGGAGCAGCAACAGGCCTCCGTTTTTATCATGTTCTGATTGGACCCAAGGATTCTGATGCCCGTTCCAGTTCAGTCGGGCAGGATCCCACCCATGGGGGCTCGGGTTACATCACACCCCGCGGGCCCCCGAAGTAGCCAGCACTGGGCGAGGAACAGCCCCCTTGCCTCGGCTTCAGGTTCTCCTCTACGTCACTGGAACTCACCTGGGAGGTGAGGTTCATGCTTTCATCCGCCCCTCCCCTCCCCTTCCGTCTGCCCCCTCCCCGTGGCCCCCTCTGTCATTCCTGAGCACCAGTGAGGGGCTGGGGGCCAACCAGACCTGCTCCCTCTCCCTTTCCACCAGGGTTCTGGCCCAGGGCAGGCGCGCACAAGTGCCCAAGGGCCTGAGCCGATCGCCTGCGGGGCGCCAGCAGCAGGGCAGGTGGGGCTGTTCCCAGCCAGGCTCCCGGGCAAACGCCTATACGGTCACATCCTTGGAGCCTCAACAACAGGGTCAGTGTTTTATCCCAACTACACAAAGCACACAGAATTCCGTCTTCTAGATGAAACATCTACAATCAGAGATGAGCAATGTGCAGAGGGAGCTCCCGACGGTCAGGGCAACCCCGGGGCAACCGAGGGCATGTGCCTGTTTATGGGCAGTGACTTAACCTGAGCTGGGTGCTCTCACCTGGATGGTGCACTCAGGGGGGCGGGGCCTTTCTGGGCCTGGAGGAAGCTGTGACAGCCCTGCTGCACCGGGACACCACCCCTTCCCACCTCCTTGGACATATCCTGCAGACCTCAAGTGACCAGGCTCCCGAGGGAGAAGCAAGGCCATCCCTCTGGGTCCCCTGCTGAGAAAGTAGGGAGGGACAGGCCTCTCATCACCTCCTGGGTAAGTGATCAGAGCCTCTGGTCTTCCTGTGAAATAGAACAGGCACCTGGAGCCATTCTGGCTGTCCGCACACACACTAGCAAAACTGTCCTGACTCGTGCACGTTCAATGTTTCACTGTATAAAGTAACTGTGACCAGCACAGAGAAAGGTGCTCAACATCACTAGTCACTAATCCCCAGGAATATGCAAGTCAAAACCACAGGGAGATGCCAACTCACGGATGCAGAGGAACTGGATCCCTTGTACATTGCTGGTAGGAATGCAAGGCAGTGCAGCCACGTGGAAAACACTTTGGTGACTTCAACAAGCTACACATGTGTTACTGTAGGACGGACACAGCAATTCCACTGAGTGTTCACCCGAAAGAAGTGAAGCAGGACTCAAACGGATCCCTGCACACCACCGTCCTCAGCACCTCTAGTCACAACAGCTAAAAGGCGGAAACAACCCAAGAGTCCGTGGACGGATGAATGGAGGAACACAACGTGGTCTGTCCACACGGTGGATGTTATTCAGCCTTAAAAGGAGCAAAGCACTGACACCTGCCACAGATGGATGGACCTCACCAACATGATGCTGAGTGAGAGAGGCCAGTCACAACAGACCCCATCCTGATTCCACTTACATGGAACAGCTAGAATTGTCAAATCCAGAGAGACAGAAAGATTAGAGGTCATCAGGGGGGTGGGGGGGACGGGAAGTAATTGCTTAGTGGTCACAGAGTTTCTGTTCACGATGATAAAAAAAGTTTTGGATGGTGGTGATGGTTGCACAACACTGTGAATGTACTTAATGCCACTGAATTGTGCACTTAAAAATGGCTAAAATGGCAAATTTTGTTATAAACATTTTACGAAAATTTTTAAAATTAATGATGTAATATATCAAAAACACTGAACACTTTAAGTGAGGGAATTGCACGGTATGTAAATTATGTCTTGATAAAGCTGTTTTAAAAAATGAAACAAATCAAAATAACAAGTTAATTATAAGGGAGCCCCCATAAGATGATCAGCTGATTTCTCTACAGAAATGTTGCAGGCCAGAAAGGAGTGGCAAGATATATTCAAAGTCCTGAAAGGGAAAAATCTGCAACCTAGGATACTCTACCCAGCAAGATTACCATTTAGAATAGAAGGAGAGAAAAAGAATTTCTCAGACAAGCAGAAACTAGAAGAATACAGCAATACTAAACCTATCCTAAAAGAAATATGGAACAGTCTTCTCTAAATAGAAAAGAAGCAAGAAGCTATAGGAAAGAGAAAAATCACAATTGGAAAGTAAACCACTTAAATAAACCAGTATACAGGTTAAAAAAAAATGAAAAAAATTTTTGTGACAGCAACAATAACCACAATGAATAACAATAGGATAAACATGAAGGTGTAAAAGAGGACATCAAAACCATAAAATGTGGGGGAGAAGAGTAAGAAAATGTAGATTTTTTTTTTTCTTTCAGAATGTGTTTGAGCCCATAATGACTATCAGTCTAAAGCAAGCAGATATGATTATGGGTTAACATACTTGAAAAACAGGGTAACCACAAATCAAAAACATACAACAGATTCACAAAACCCAAAAAGAAGAGAACACAAGCATAATATAAAAGGAAATCATCAAACCTCTGGCTAGGCTCACCAAGAAGAAAAGAGAGAGGTCCCAAATAAATAAAATGAGAAATGAAAAAGGAAAAATAACAACCGATACTGCAGAAATACAAAAGACCATAAGAGAATACTATGCACAATTATATGTCAACAAATTTGACAACCTAGAAGAAATGGACAAGTTTCTAGAAACATACAGCTCACCAAAATTGAAACAACAAGAAATAGAAAACTTAAACAGACCGATTACTAGAAGTTAAGTAGAATCTGTAATAAAAAAGCTCCCTGCAGGGAATTCCCTGGCGGTCCAGTGGTTAGGACTTGGCGCTTTCACTGCCAGGGCCCAGGTTCAGTCCCTTGTTGGGGAACTAAGATCCCACAAGCTGCATGGTGTGGCAAAAAACAAACAAACAAAAACAAAACAAAAATTCCCTGCAAACAAAAATCCAGGACTGGATGGCTTCACTGAGGAATTCTACCAAGCATACAAAGAACGTATACCTATCCTCCTCAAACTCTTCCAAAAGACTGAAAAGGAGGGAACACTCCCAAAGACATTCTATGAAGCCACCATCACCCTGATACCAAAAACAGACAAAGACACCACCAAAAAAGAAAATTATAGGCCAAAATCTTCGATGAATATAGATGCAAAAATTCTCAACCAAATATTAGCAAACCCAATCCGAGAACACATAAAAAAGATCATACACCACGGCCAAGTTGGACTCATCCCAGGGTCACAAGGATGGTTCAACATACGCAAATCAATCAATGTGAAACACCACATCAGCAAAAGACAAAAACCACATGATCATCTCAATAGATGCAGAAAAAGCATTTGATAAAATTCAACATCCATTCATGACAAAAACTCTTACCAAAGTGGGTATAGAAGTAACATATCTCAACATAATAAAGGCTATTTGTGACAAAACCACAGCCAACACAATACTCAATGGTGAAAAGCTGAAAGTCTTCTTCCTAAAATCTGGAACAAGACAGGGATGCCCACTCTCACCACTTCTATTCAACATATATTGGAAGTCCTAGCCATAGCAATCAGATAAGAAAAAAGAATAAAAGGTATCCAAGTTGGAAGAGAAGAGGTAAAATTCTCACTACATGCAGATGACATGATACTATATTTAGAAAACCATAAAGACTCCACACAAAAACTACTAGAACTGATGAACAAATTCAGCAAAGTAGGATACAAGATTAACATACAGAAATTGGTTGCATTTCTTTACACTAACAATGAAACATCATAAGGAAATTAAAACAAAAAAACTTTTAAAAATTGCAACCAAAAAATTAAAATACTTAGGCATAAACCTGACCAAGGAGGTAAAAGACTTATGTGCTGAAAGCTATAAAACATAAATAAAGAAATCTACAGATTTAATGTGATACCTATCAAATTACCCATGACATTTTTCATAGAGCGAGAACAAATAACCCTAAAATTTACATGGAATCATAAAAGATCCAGAATTGCCAAGGCAAACCTGAGGAAAAAGAACAAAGCAGAAGGCATAACCCTCCCAGACTTCAGACAATACTAAAAAGCTACAGTAATCAAAAGAGCATGGTAGGGGCTTCCCTGGTGGTGCAGTGGTTAAGAATCTGCCTGCCAATGCAGGGGACACGGGTTTGAGCCCTGGTCTGGGAAGATCCCACATGCCGCAGAGCAACTAAGCTCATGCGCCACAAGAAGCCACCGCAATGAGAAGTCCGTGCACTGCAACAAACAGCAGCTCTCGCTCGCCGCAACTAGAGAAAGCCAGTGTGCAGCAATGAAGACCCAACGCAGCCAAAAATAAATAAATTTATTAAAAAAAAAACATTATGGTATTGGCACAAAAACAAACATATGGATCAATGGACTAGAGAGCCCAGAAATTAACCCACACAACTATGGACAATTAATCTTTGACAAAGGAGGCAAGAATACACAACGGGGAAAAGACGGTCTCTTCAGCAAGTGGTGTTGGGACAGTTGGACAGGTGCATGTAAATCAATGAAGTTAGAACACACCCTCTCACCATACACAAAAATAAACTCAAAATGGCTTAAAAACTTAAACATAAGACATGACACCATAAAACTCCTAGAAAAGAACATAAGCAAAACATTCTCTGACATAAATCATACCAAGGGTCAGTCTCCAAAGCAATAGAAATAAAAGCAAAAATAAACAAATGGGACCTAATCAAACTCACAATCTTTTGTACAGCCATGGAAACCATAAACAAAATGAAAAGATGACCTATGGACTGGGAGAAAATATTTGCAAATGATGTGACTGAGAGATTAATTCCCAAAATATACAAAAAGCTCATACAACTCAACAACAAAAAACCGAACAACCCAATCGAAAAATGGGCAGAAGACCCAAATAGACATTTCTCTAAAGAAGACATACAGATGGTCAACAGGCACATGAAAAGATGCTCAACATTGGTAATTATTCGAGAAATGCAAATCAAAACTACAATGAGGTATCACCTCACACAGGTCAGAATGGCCATTAAAAAGTCTACAAATAACCAATGCTGGAGAGTGTGGAGAAAAGGGAACCCTCCTACACTGTTGGTGGGAATGTAAGTTGGTGCAGCCACTGTGGAAAACAGTATGGAGGTTCCTCAAAAAACTAAAGCTTTAGCTAACATATGATCCAGCAATCCCACTCCTGGGCATATATCCAGAGAAAGCCATAATTCGAAAAGATACATGCTTCCCTATGTTCACAGCAGCACTATTCACTATAGCCAAGACGTGGAAACAACCTAAATGTCCATGGACAGATGAATGGATAAAGAAGATGTGGTATATATATACAGTGGAATACTACTCAGCCATAAAAAAGAATGAAATAATGCCACTTGCAGCGACATAGATGGACCAAGAGATTGTCATACTAAGTGAAGTAAGTCAGAGAAAGACAAATACCATATGATATCACTTATATGTGGAATCTAAAATATGACACAATAAGCCTATCTATGAAACAGAAATAGACTCATAGACATAGAGAACACACTTGTGGTTGCCAAGGGGGAGGAGGGTGGGAGAGGGATGGAGTGGGAGTTTGGGATTAGCAGATGCAAACTAGTACATATAGGATGGGTAAACAACAAGGTCCTACTGTAGAGCACAAGGAACTATATTCAACATCCTATGATAAACCATAATGGAAAAGAGTCTAAAAGACAACATCCATATATGTCTAACTGAATCACTTTGCTGCACAACAGAAATTAACACAACGTTGTAAATCAACTATATGCCAATAAAAAAAAAAAAGAAGAAAGAAACAAATCAAGAACCTGTGGTTGGAGGCAGGGTGGGTTGCTGCGAGCAGCCTGGGGCCAGACCCAGGCCGGGAGCGGGAGGCCAGCTCCAGCTGGGGGCCCTGCGTACCTTACACCAGCCCCAAGCCTCGGACGTGGAGGACTTCCGCGGGAAGGAATGAGATGATATTTAATGTATGGATGGACAGGACACGAGGAGGCTGGCAATTCTGCTGTCGGGGCCACAGGGGCCACGTGCCAACCACCCTGCAAGTCCCCCACCGGCAACCACTGCTCCTCCCGCCCCAAGGGACCGGAGCCCTTCACCCCATCCACCCTTTGGGAGAGAGCCTGCCCTCACAGCCTTCACTCTGCTCCCCACGGCCTCAGATCCACGACACGCCCTCTGAGCTGGCTTCTGCCAACAAAAGAGCCAGTTCTCTCACCTCCACCTGCCTCCTGTCTTGTCTGTCTGTCTCTCCTCAGGCCCCAAAGCCAATGGAAGGAATTACCCCAACACACCAACCCTGGCTCCATCCTCCTCCCAGGCCTCGTTCGCCAACCTCTGCGGCTTTTCAATTAAATCACCTTGATGGAGGAGGATGTTACAGATGCTTCCGCAAACCGTGGAAATACTCACTTTAGAGTTTCTTCCTAAAAGGAAGCAGTCCTCTTCCCCATTCCTTAGAATTAAGAATAACAAGTATATTAAGACAACTCAGCTCTCCTCCAGCTTCTCAAAGACGTGAAATAGGAACACCTGTGACTGCGAATGATGGAAGGACATTTAACGTCACATATAGTGTCTTTAAAAAAAGACAAAAGTGAGTGAGTGACAAATAACACACTGGCACACTTCTGGTGGAGAAAAGGGACTGCTTGGAGGAGAAACTCTGGTTACCTGGGGGACGTCATCAAAGAGCCGCTGAGCAAAGTGAGGAAGGACGTCGTCCACTGACTTCCCGCTGCCAAACTGGATCACCGTGCCCGTGGCCTCGATGACGGCCACCCGCACCTTCCAGTGCTGGTGGGAGATGGACTGCATCAGGGGGACGATCAAGGACTCCGACTGCATGTGGAAGTGGTCTGTGGGACGGGGAAACCATCAGTCACCAGGGGAGCCTGGGAGTGTCAACCCTGGCCCGGCTCCCTTGGGCTGGCCACACACAGCTTTGTACCCACAGCACCAGGAGAGGCGCAGAGTTGGGCGTGTGACCCAAACAACACCTCTCCGACCCAGAGGCTTGGGAGGACCAAAGGGAAAAGGCTGGGGCTGGACCCATCTCAGCTGAACACAGAGCTGTAAGGGGAGAACCTGAAGCTGCAGATGGCTGTGACAGGCACTCCAGAGTACGCTGAGTGGGGAGACACTGCGCGTCCCCACCTCTGGATGAGCCTGCAGCCAGACACCCAGCACGACCGCAGGAAGCTGGATCAGTACCGCCTCAGGCAAAGCCACCCCACTTCCTAAAGGCCTCACAGGAAGTCACGACCAGGGGTGGTTCGTGACAGCCAAGCGAACCCTCTGGTTGAGCAGTTGTGCCGCTGCTTGAGACCCTTCTGTAAGGTCGCTATTTCAGTGATACTTCGGGCGAGTTCTTTCAGCGCTCGGGTCCTCAGATCAAGGCAAGCTCTGGTCCACTACTGCCCATTGTGCGGGGAGCCAGAGGAGAGACCCCGCGCGCAGAACTGCGGGGTGGGGGACAGAGGGGACGGCGCTGAGACGGGGAGATGCTTCACTCGGCAACCAGCGAGCATCCACTGCGGGCAGGCACTGCGCTCCGGGCTGCGGGTGCAGCAGGGCGCGAACCGGGGCGGGCTTGGGGAGGGGGCGACGTGGGAGGAGACAAGGGCGGGCACCTGGCGTGGCGCGCGCCAGGCCCGCGGCGCACTCGCAGCTCTCTCGGCGCACGGCGGCGAAGGGGTCAAGCAGCGTGCAGCGCAGCACGCGCACCGCGTCGTCCAGGTGGGGCGCGAGCGCAGCGCCGCTCAGGCGCACGGCCAGGTGGAGCAGCTGCACGAGCGCCAGGCGCAGCTCCTCGCAGGCCTCGGGCGGCGGGCGGCGCGCGGGCTCGGGGCCGGCCAGGCGCGCGGCGAGAGCGGGCAGCAGGCGCGGGAGGGCGTCACGGGGCCGCGCGGCTCGCCGCAGGCCCAAGTCCAGCAGGTGCACGGCCAGCGCGCGGCAGCGCTCGGCCGGGTCGGCCAGGCAGCGCAGCAGGCGCGGCAGCAGCAGGCGCGCCCACGGGCCCTGGAAGGCGGCGGCTGCGGCGGCGGGGTCGCCGTCGGGCGCCTCGGGCCGCGCCGCCTCCAGGGCGCGCTGCAGCGCCTCCAGCGCGCGCCGCCGGCCCAGCTTGCTGTCGGCCTCCAGACCGGGCAGCAGGCGGCTCAGTACGCGGCTTAGCTCCGCCGCCTCGGCCGTCTCGGCGGCTCCCGCCGGGTCCGGGGACGCCGCGGCCTCGGTCGGCACCAGCGCCGCCATCTTCCCCGCGTTGCTAGTCACCAGGGGAGACCGGCGCTTTTACGACGGTCGCGGCGCGGATTACGGCGCGTTTTCCGGTCGGCTCCGAGAGTAACTTTATTGGCAGTTCGGAACACTGACAGGACACGGCCGGGGGGCGGGGCCGGGGCGGGGAGTCGGAGGGCTGAGGGGACGCGGGCCAGGCCGGGGGTCCTGGGCAGGTCTGGAGCCCGATATGATGGCCGCTGCGGACTTGTGTTCAGTGAGGCGTGGTGGTCGTGCCCTTTCGTGTCCTCAGGTGGCTACTGTGACCTTCACCTCTCCTGCATGCCCGGGTCGGACCAGTTCCGTCGGATACGGTGACGTGGAGAGGGCACCTGGTCTCTCTGGCTCGGGTCTTGGTCTAGTGGGTGACATGTTAATCAGCGTGCAGTTACCGTGGTCCTGAGGGATGAAGGCCAAGGAACTTGGCGTAGACTGGAAGGCTTCCTGGAGGAGGTGACAGCCCCAGCGTAATATAGGGGGTAAGTAAGAGTTAACTAGGTGAAGGGGGCGTGAAAGCGTTGCAGAGGGAGGGGACAGCATGGGCAAAGGCCTATGGTGGGAGTGGGACTGCTCAGTTGTGCCCCCCAAAGTTCACGTAGTGGAGTCCTGACCCCCCCAGGACCTCAAAACATGACCTTACTTAGCAATAGGGCCATTCAGACTCATCAAGTTAAGAAGGGGTCATTAGGATGGGCCCTAATCCATATGACTGTGTCCTTGTAGAAAGGGGAAACTGGAGACAGACAAGCACACAGGGAGAACGATGTGAACATGGATGGCCATCTGCAAGCTCAGGAGAGCGGCCTGGAACAGACTCACTCCCTCAACGGCTCTCGGGGGAAGCAGCCTCTGACACCATGATCTTGGACTTCTGGATTCCAGAACAGTGGGGAGATAAATTTGTGTTGTTTAAGCCACCAGGTTTATGGTACTTGTTTGGGCAGCCCCAGGAACAAATACGGGGAGGGGGCCTGACACTGTTCCGGGAGATGAAGAAAAGTGCCCTGTGGCCAGAGCCCAGGGGCCCAGGGGGAGCAGGGTCCTCTGAGTGGCTCCACTGGGTCCCAGTGGGGGATGCAAGGGGGGATTTAAGGTGGGAGAGTTTCACGTAAGGTTTGTGTTTTCAGAAAACTGCTTTGGCTGTTGCAGAACAGGTTAGCAGGGAGCCAGGCAGTCGCCACGTGAGGCCGTTGCAAAGGCCGTGCTCTGGCTGAGATGAGCGAGTAAGCACTTACATGGGGGTGGTGGACTTCCTGCCTCAGAAGGTGCTGCAGACTCACTTTCCCGGCTACTCCCCACGAAGTACAACTAAATGCCTTGCAGCTAGTTCAGCAGACAATGGGGAAAGGCTCTGAGCTGGAAAGGAGGCGGGCTGACTGGGGACTCCAGCACTGGAGGAACAGCCATGGGATGGGTCCCTGGGATGGGTTTCTCTTTCTTGCTTACAGGTTCCTGGAACAGGCGCTAGAGGGGGCTGCAAGCCAGACGTGCCGACAGGCCACTCACGGAGTACATGATCACTGCCTTGGCATCTGTTCTGTGTGGCCCTCTGCCTGCAGGGCCTTGAACTGACAGGAGCCCTCCCTCGAGTGCGTGCCCTAGGTGACAGCCCGCAGAGTCACCAGTAAACCGAAGTTCCTGATGTGACCCCCCCCAACACCCTTGTGATAACCTCTCTCCTGTGGGCCCCGTAGATTAAACCCCTGTGAAGCTCACCAAAGCCCTGCTCCCTCTGGTTTGAGCTGACCTATCCAGCCTTAGCCCAGGAACCCCAAAGCACAGCCCTGTGGACCTAATACAGGTGTGTGCCCCGGGTCCTGACTCCTGGGCACTGTGCCTGTACCTCCTCCAGGACCTGTGAGTCATAAGCTTCTCTGTTCCGCTATTTCTTGAGGTCTTTGTTGAACCACCAGGCAGCCTGGCCACATGCCTTCTGACACTGCAGGCAGCACCCACAGGGATGGAGTGACAGCCAGGGCAGCACCAGGAGAATGGAGCAGACAGGAAGGGCATTGCAAGGGCCGGGAAAATAAAACTATCATTGGAACCACAGGCCATAAAAGTAGGCTGGAATGTACACACTAAACCTAAATGGGGTGACTTTCTGCTGAAATAGAAGATTAATTTTTTTTTTGATGTGGACCATTTTTTAAAGTTTTTATTGAATTTGTTACAATATTGCTTTTTTTTTTTTTTTTTTTTAATGTTTTGGTGTTTTGGCTGCGAGGCATGTGGGATCCTAGATCCCTGGCCAGGGATAGAACCTGCACCCCTTGCATTGGAAGGTGAAGTCTTAACCACTGGACCGCCAGGGAAGTCCCTAAAATAGAAGATTTAAATAAAATCAGGTTTCTTCTAACACAATAACCAAAATGTCCAGTATACAGTAAAAAACCACTGGTCATACCGAGAACCAGAGAAAACCATTATTTGAACATGAAAAGTGAACTGACGTGAACACCAAAATAAATCTTGGAATTATCTGACAAGGATTTTAAAGCAGTCATAAAAATGCTTTTAAAAATATTTATGAATTCTTTTGAAACAAATGAAAAATTAGAAAATCTCAGCAAAGAAGTAGAAGTTGTTAAAAAGCCAAATGAAAATTACAGAACTGGAAAATACAATAACCAAATTAACGTTGTGTCCATCACCAGACACAGTGATCACTTTACCCCTGGATGGACATGATAATAAAGTGGAGATGACAGGAAAGAATCAGGAAACTCAAAAGGTAGAGCAATAGAATCTGCTCAGTCTAAGCAACAGAGAGAAATAGACTGAAAAAGAAAAGTGCATGAAGCCTCAGATCCACAGGACAATCATTTTTATCACCAGAGTCCCAGAACAGGAGGAGGGAGAATGTGGGCTGAAAAAGTGTTTGAAGAAATAATGGCTGAAAACTTCCCAAATTTGGTGAAAGATATAAACCCATAGATACAAGAAGCTAAGGAACCCCTATGTAGGATAAGCCTTCTAAAAATCCATACTAAGAAACATCATAATTAAATCTCTGAGGACTAAAAACAGAGAAAAAATGTAAAAACAGCCAGAGAGAAATGATGTGTTTCCTAGAGAGGAACGCCAGTGTGAATGACAGATTTCTTATCTGAAATCACAGCAGCCGGAAGGAATTGGCATATTTTTTATATCTGATGGTTGAAGCAAAAACTATAATACTGGGACTTCCCTGGTGGTGCAGTGGTTAAGAATCTGCCTGCCAATGCAGGGGACACGGGTTCGATCTCTGGTCTGGGAAGACCCCACATGCCGTGGACCAACTAAGCCTGTGCACCATAACTACTGAGCCTGCACTCTAGAGCCCGTGTGCCACAACTACTGAGCCCGTGCGCCTAGAGCCTGTGCTCCTCAACAAGAGAAGCCACCGCAATGAGAAGCCCACACACCACAACAAAGAGTAGACCCTGCTCGCTGCAACTAGAGAAAAGCCCGCACGCAGCAACAAAGACCCAATGCAGCCAAAAATAAATAAATAAACTTATATTTAAAAAAATTATAATACCGATGAGCTTGGTGCACGTGGGGGAAATATTTACAATAATTATATTTGAAAAGTGAGGACGGGGGCTTCCCTGGTGGCGCAGTGGTTGAGAATCTGCCTGCCAATGCAGGGGACACGGGTTCGAGCCCTGGCCTGGGAAGATCCCACATGCCGCGGGGCAACTGGACCCGTGAGCCACAATTACTGAGCCTGCGCGTCTGGAGCCTGTGCTCCGCAACAAGAGAGGCCGCGATAGTGAGAGGCCCGCGCACCGCGATGAAGAGTGGCCCCCGCTTGCCGCAACTAGAGAAAGCCCTCGCACAGAAACGAAGACCCAACACAGCCATAAATAAATAAATAAATAAATTTAATACTTGCTACTCTAACTAGCTCCTCTGACATCTCTCTGTAAAAAAAAAAAGAAAAATGAGGACGGTAAAGGGAGGTTTCTACGCTGCACTAGACGTGGTGAAACATCGGTACCAGTAAACTGATAATTACATACGTGCACGGGAGTGTGTAGAACAGCCACTAAGAAAAGTAAACAGTGATATACTCAATACGTTATAAAGTGGAATTCTACAGGATATTCCAAGTATCCCACAATATGGCACGAGGAAACAAACACAAATAATAAAATGGCAAACTTAACCTCTAATTATCAATAGTTCAAATGTAAAGGGCCCATACACACCAGTTAGAAGACAAAGATTTGCAGAGGGAATAAAAAGCCACAACCGAACTATATGTCATTTACCGTATGCTAAAACTCACTTCAAACGTAATGATGTGGGTAGGTTGAAAGAAAAAAGAAAAAGATACCACGTAAACATTCATTTATAAAAAGCACAATGACTAATAGCTAATTTCCCTTCAGAGCAAGGGAAATTTCTACAGAAAAAAAGGTCCATTGTATAAGAATAAAAGGATCAATCCACCAGGAAGATACATAGCAATCGCAAATGTTTATGACCCAAACAACAGACCTTCAAGATACACGAAGCAAACACTGGCAGAGCTGAAAGGAGAGAGACCAACCCCCAGTTACAGGTGAGGACCTCAGCACCCACTCTCCACAACTGTTGGAACTACTAGACATTCCACAAGGACAGAGAACACCATCAACCAAAGGGATCAGTGGACATTTACAGACCCTCCACCCAACAGAGCAGGATGCCCGTTGTTCACAGGTGCCCAGGGACATGCCAGGATAGACCGTATCCATAAAACAGACCTCAGCAAATGTAAAAGAAGTGAAGTCACAGCATGTTCTCTGACAAAAAATGGAATCAAACTAAAAATCAGTAACAGAAAGACAATCTTCAAACATGGAAATTAACTCGGTTCTACTCACAAATAGAGAGGAAGGAACTATTGCTACATGCAAGACCTTGGATGCATCTCTAGGGGATTATGCTGAGTAGAAGAAGACAATCATAACAAGATAGCGATAGTGTGATTCCATGTGTATAACATGCGTGAGATAACAATTACAGAGATGGGGGACACATGAGTGGTCTCCAGGGGTTAGGGATGGGGCTGGGTGCGACTACACGGGTGGCAGAAGGAGCCTTGTATAGTGATGGTGCTTGAGTGTCCTGATTGTGCTGGTGGCTACATGAGTACTTAGGGAGGATCTGACCTTTTGTCCCCTGTCCCCAGACATTCTTCCAGACTGAATAGAATAAACAGGGGCAGTAGAACAGGGGGACCAAGGAGAGAAAAGTCTTTATCTGAGCAACATGAAACAGGAACAAGAAGCTACGTAAAAGAAGCTACGTAAAAGTTCGATGATAGAAGCAGAAATGCCAATTTCTGGTTAGTAGACGTCCTAGAAAAAGGGATAATCAAAATGGGGCAGAGAAGTTATTCAAAGGGATAACCGAGACAAATCTGCCAGAGTTAAAAGTGAAAGACCTTCAGATTGAAGGAACTACACGGCGCCAGTGAGGCACACGTATTGACATGTTGTGAAACTTAGGAATATCAAAGAAAAACAGGAGTTTGTAGGAGACTGCCAGAGAGAGAACAGGGTGCCTTCAAAGGGACAAGAGTCAAATTGATGTCAGATGTTTTTCTTTAGTTCCACAAATACCTTTGTTATTGCTTCCAGTGGCGCATTCAGGGTAAAAAAAAAAAAAAAAAAACAAAAAAATGTTGATTTGTTTTTCTCCAACAGGAAAATATACAGACAAATCTGAACACAGTAAAGGAAAGGGAGTGATAGAGGTTAGAACAGAAATTAATGAAACAGTAAAACGAACATACAACAGAGATTATTAAAACCAAGAGTTTATTCTGTTTAAGGGCTAATAAAATCAGTAACCCGCCTGTCAGGACTGACAAGGAAAAAAAAAGTTCAAAAGCACAAATACCAACATAAGGAGGGTAAAAGTTTATCATGAAAGGTTCTAAACATTAAAAAGATACTAAAGTAATAATACTTTATGCCCAAAAAGTATAAAATAGAGGAAATCCTAGGAAAACATAATTTACTAAAACCTCCACTAGAAGAAATAGAAACTCAGAATAGTCTACTACCTATTAAAGAAGTTGAATTTATCATTTCAAAGCTTCCCACAATAAAGGCTATAATCACAGATGGCTTTACCAGCGAACACTTCAGAACACTTAATAAGGAAATAACTCCAACCGCCAAATTGTCTTCTGAAGTGCCTGTACCATTTTGCATTCCCAGACAGTAATGAATGAGAGTGACTGTTGCTTCACATCCTTGCCAGCAATTGGTATTGTCAGGTTTTTTTTTTTTTGTCAGTTTTTTTTTAATGTTAGCTATTCTAATGGGTCTCTAGTGGCATCTCATTGTTTTATTTGCAATTCCTTATGGCGTATGATGTTGTGAATCTTTTCATATCCTTGTTTTCCATTTTATATCTTATTTAGTGAGATGTACGTTCAGATCTTTTGTCCATTTTTAATTGTATTTATTGTTGAGTTTTAAGATTTATATATTTTGATATGTCTTATCAGATACATGTTTTACTATTTTCTCTCACTCGGTGGCTTTTCATTTTCTTAACAGTAATTGGCAGAGCAGAAGTTTTAAATTTTAATAAACTTCAACTTAGTTTTTTTTTTTTAAAAAAAAAAAAGGAAGTAACTCCAATCTGAAAATAGGAAGAGAGAACATCTCCCAACTCATTTTTTGGAGCCGGTGTCACAACCTTGATCCCAAAAAGTGAGCGGGAAATTATGGAAAGGAATATTAGAGATCAACATTTTTCAACACAGATGCAAAAATCCTAAACAAAATCTTAACAAATTAAATCTGGAAATAGGCACTTTAGAAAGGATAATACATTGAGACCAGATTGAGTTTATTCCAGGAATGCAAGTTAATTTTTTAACATTAAAAATTAATGTGATTTACCACATTTTAAAAATAAATAAATAAATTTATTTATTTTTGGCTGCGTTGGGTCTTTGTTACTGCGCGCGGGCTTTCTCTAGTTGCGGCGAGCGGGGGCTACTCTTGGTTGCGGTGCATGGGCTTCTCACTGCGGTGGCTTCTCTTGTCGTGGAGCACAGGCTCTAGGCGTGGGGGCTTCAGTAGTTGTGGCTCGTGGGCTCAGTAGTTGTGGCTCGTGGGCTCTAGAGCACAGGCTCAGTAGCTGTGGCGCACAGGCTTAGTTGCTCCGTGGCATGTGGGATCTTCCCAGACCAGGGCTTGAACCGTGTCCCCTGCATTGGCAGGCGGACTCTTAACCACTGCGCCACCAGGGAAGTCCAACCACATTTTTAAAAAAGGAGAAAAATGGTGTGATCATCTCAGTAGTTGCAGATAAAGCATTTGATGAGATTTGACGCCCATTTGTCATTTAAAATCTTAGCAAGTTACGACTAGAAGGGAGGTTCTCTAAGGCATGTGTGCCAAAATCCCACAGCCAAAAACCATGTTCCGTGTAGTTGTTTCCAGAGTAGCCCATTTTTCCCCAGCTCTGCACACATGGCCAGTCTTCTCCCGGTAAAGTGGAGCCCCAGCTGGCCTGTAACTCGCCGTGGCCGTCAGAGTGTGGCAGAGGAGGGCCCAGCTGCTTGTGCCTGGTGTGAAGGTCTGGCCACCAGCTCACCTGTTAGGATGGTTCTTATAAAAAACAAGCAGAAACTGACGGACATTTGGGAGGATGTGGAGGAATCAGGACCCTTGAGCCCCGCTGGCGGGAATGTGCAGCCACCGTGGAAACAGTGTGGTGGTTCCTGAAAAAATTTAACAGGATTAGCGAGTGATCTGGCAATTCCCCATCTGGATGTATGGCTGAAAGAAGGGGAAGCAAGGACTCTTAGGTTTGACACCCTCGTTCGCAGCAGCATATTCACAGCAGCTGAAAGGCGGAAGCACCCCACCCGCCCGCGATGGGCGGGTGGATACACAACACACAAGGCATATATATGACTATCAGCCTTAAAACAGGAACGCGGAGCTGACACCTGCTACCGTGCGGATGAACCTCGACCACGTTAAGCACAGTGAGCGAAGCCAGCCACGAAAGGCCACGTGTTGTATGATCCCATGTCCATGAGGCACCTGGCTCAGTGGCCTGGGCTGGGAATTCTAGTTGCCAGAGGCTGTTCCGAGATCAGGTTTGGGGCAGGTGGATGGATGGTGGAGTAAGAGGGGAAAAGCAAAACTTCTCTGTCCTTTCCCGGCCCACCTCCCGCCTCAGCCTCACCAGAGGAGGGGAGAGGCTTTAACTTTAAGTCAGGCTGGAGTTCTGATCATTTCATAGCTCTGGACACTTACAATGACCAAGTTGACCCTGGGTTTATATCTTAACATGGCAGTAGAACTTTGAAATTCTCTACGTTTGAGCTAAAATGTTTAGGCAGGAGCAGAGAAGGAAACTCCTTCTCCGAATAGGTTTTAAAGACCCGGCCGAGGTAGGAAAAAGCAACTTCAGGTCTGTTCCAGGACCCCCTCGTTCAGTGTCCTGGTTACAAACGTTGTGAAGTGTGTCGTTTCACCAGCATAATAAACTGATGTAAGCAGATGTGCTTGGTTGGTCCATTCCTTCGCTATCTCCTCCGGCCGGTTCTCATGGGGCACCCGGGGTCCCCGGCATCCGCAGTAGCTCCTCCTCCTCACGGAGCCCGTGCTCGATGCTCGGGGCCGGGGTGGGGGGGTGGATCCGGGGAAGACACTCGTCGGGCACAGACGAAAGCATGATGGGGCCCTGGGGACGGGCGGCCCTCGCTGCCTGAGGTTGTCACCAGCTTTGTTTTCTGCAGACGTTGGGGGAGTCACCATAAACTCAGGACCTTACACCCCCTGAGTACCTCAGCGTCTGTGGGTCAGGAGTCCAGGCAGGGCTCAGCTGTGTCCCCTGAAGGTGGCCCCGGGTCCACCCAGAGGGCTGGGTCCTCTGCTGGGAGTGCCTTGGATGCGCCTGGGGATCACCCGCCACACCCCCAAACCATCCCCGGATTAGATGCATTGACTGGTTCCCGCTGCCTCTCAGGAGCCTGCGGCCACGCCCCAGGCCGTGTCCCTCCCCTTCACCCCCGCTCTGGGCTCCCTGCTCTCCCGACCCCAGCTCCTCTCCCACTGCTCCGGGGAGGAATTAGCTCGCTCCCCCATGAGGGACGTGGCTGGAAGAGCTGTAATTGGCAGCGTTCCTGGTCACGGGACTTGACCGTGTGCCTCTTGCTCTGCTGCCATCCCCTGGTCCCCTCAGTCCCTGTCAGCTGGGGTTGAGAGCCACACCCACCTCGACGGGTGGGGAGATTCGATGGCTCTTCCAGGTAAAGCCCCCGGCCCGGCCCCACGCTGGTCAGGTGGCAGGGCCCACGTCAGCGCCAGGCAGGCGGGTGAGAACCCTCCTTTCCTCACCCCAGCAGGTATCTGTGTCTGTCTCCTTGCCCTGCAGAGTCTAAACAACAGGACACAGCATCCGTGCTCCCTGGGGCTCTCGGCACCGTGGAGGGAGGATGGGGGGACAGAAGCTCAGCAAATGGCCTCTGGCACACTTAGAACAGAGCTGCGGCTGCAGAGAGCCCTGGGTGGCACCCCAGGGCCCAACCTGGCCCTCAGGTGTGGGAGCCACAGGGAGGGTTCCCCGCAGAAGCAACGTCCCCGTTGAATCTTGCTGGGTGAAAGGGACTTGGCAGAGCCAGGAGTTTGGGGCGGGGGAGAGGGGTGGTTGGAAAATAATGTGGTTTTGAAGTTGGACCTTTGCAAGACTTGGTGATTCGGGTTCCAGGGCTGAGGTGAGGACCTCGGGGCTGGGGCACGTGAAGCCCTTCTGCTGGCTGTGCTGGGGTGGGTCCTTCCCCGTGGGTGGAGGGGACACACAGACCAGCACGACTTGCTGGGACTTCTGAATGATGACACGATCACCATTGCATGTTTTCAGGACACCCAATAAACCGGGACTTGTCACCATCCAGCGGTGGTGACATCGACCTAGCTGTGTATGGCATCACTGGTCCACACGGTTTCCTGTCCCTGCTCCGTGAGGGGGATGCCTGCCGTCCTCACATAAGGCCACTGGCCGCAGGTGGTCTAGTCAGTTTCCCTGACGGACCCTGTGCTCGCCGCCCTCCATCACAGAGGGAGAGGGCCTGGGGGATCGTGTCGTTCAGGGTGGAGCCACTTGGATCAGCTGCAAACAACCGCTGTGCCATCAATGCAGACATTTACTGGTTAACACAGCCTGGCCCAGACACAGGGCGAGGCCAGGCTTGCTCGAGGGTCCCTGGCTCCCCTCCTTGAAGCAGTGAGTGAGCTGGATGTGTTGGAAGCATTTCCCTTCCACTCAGGCGACGCAGGGGGCAGGGGCCACAGGAGAGATGGGGGGGGGTTGTCTGCAGGCTGGGCCACGGGTGGGGAACCTGGCCCTGCACTACCCCTTGAGGAAGGTGGGGAGGGAGTTGTTAGGGAGAGCCTGCCTGTAGCCCCCGGATGGCAGGGCCTCTGAAGTAGATACCTGAGGAGCCTGGAAGGGTCTGCAGGGGACAGGCTGGTGGGAGCTGCCACCACGGTGGTGTGAGGATGGGGCTCGTCCAGCCACAGCTGAGAGAGGCCGAGGAACCAAGTTTCTGGTGGGCTTGGTGCACCCAGCTGACCGCCAGGCCCTGAACCTAGAGAGGTCCTTGTCTTGCGAGACGTGGTCCAGGGGGCTCCCTGCCAGGATGAGGCTATGTGTGTGTGCGGGGGGAGGGGGGGCTCGGGCTTAGAAGGCCATCCTCGGAGAGGGTCTCCCCCTCCCACGGAACCGTGCAGGGGGAAGGTCCCTGCAGAGCACCCCAGGAGAGTCCGAGAACAAAAGCCAGCCCTGGAGCATATGCCCCACCCAAGTCCGTCAAGTGAAACCTGGCCCTAATTTTTTGTCATCCTCTTCACCAGGCCACCCTGAGGAGCCAGCAGTAACTGGAGGGGGAGGAGGAGGGGCAGCAAGGGGGGAGAGGAGGTCTGAGCAATCCAGGCAGGCAGAGCTGAGAAACAGCCAAGGTTTAAATTAGTTGTGGAATAAAGTTTTGATTCAGTTGAGACTGGACTTCAGTTCCCAAAAATGACTCTTGCAATAAGTGTGATGGGACAGGTGTGACTGTACCTGAGGCGGGGATGGGCCAGGAGGTACGCCGAGGGCAGGGGATGAGGAGGCAGGAAGGAGCTCCACGTCTGACCACCTGAGCACATCCTCTTCCTTTCGCTTCAAGCCGGCAGGAAGAAGCTGGGTCAGCCTCAGCCCTGCTGGGGTGCGTGCGGGGCAGCCGGCCACCCTGCAATGTGTCTTCGTGGATGGGGCAGTATGGGTGGGGGAGCAGAGGTCTTCCGCTTTAAAGGCCTGAGATCCCTACCCCATCTCCTGGTATTCAGACCGCTCCAGGTAAAGGGTTGGGGACCCCCCAACTGCCCGAAATGACGTTTCCACCACCACCCTGGCAGAATGGGAGCAAAACATGACTTTAGGCAACAGAAAAATAATGGTGATTCCCTTTCCTGCAGGCCTGGGCTGGTGGATTAGGGGCTGTGCTGGCCTCTGACCTCCTGGAAGCCCATGGGTGGTGGGAAGAATTTAGGATGACCCTGTGATTTCCCCCTGGGGCATCTGGGTGAAGCTGGTGCCCTTAACCAAGAAAAGGAGTAGCCTAGACCTGCCTGGCCACCATTGCAGGCCCTGTGACATGTAGATGTGACACCCCAGGTGTGAAGGTGGGGGAGGCCATCACCCCCAAGGCAGCACGTGGCTGCCACCAGCCAGGGCGGACAATCTGGGCAATCGCAGGGTCTCCAGTGGAGGGGGTGGAGGTGTGAGGGGGGAGCCTGGGGGGCGGTAGTAGTGGTCCCGGCCCAGCTGCGCGGCTTCACGTGGATCTGTGGGTCTGTCTGTGCAGCGTGAGGCCTGTCAGCCTGAATGCCGAGGGGGCGGGGAGGAAGGGAAGAGGAGGAGAAAGAGAGGGAGGAGGGGGAAAGAGGGAGGGGGAAAGAGGGAGGGGGACGGGGGAGGCTGCCGGTGAGGGCAATCTGGGGGGGAGGGGAGAGGTGGGTCCTGGGGATGTGGGCGATAGACGGGGTGGGGGGCGGGAGTGAGATGGGGCGGGGAGGGGGCGAGCGGGGAGTGGGGGGGAGGCCGGGAGCGCGGTCGGCGGGAAGCGGGCGGCGGGGCGGGGGGTGGACCGGCGCGGCGCGGGGGCGGGCGGAGGGCGGCGCCGCTGCAGTGCGGGACCCGCTCGCCCGCCATCCCCGCGCCCGCGCGTCCCCGCGCAGCCGCCTCCGGCCTCCGGCGCCGCGCATCCAGGTACGCGGGGCTGGGGAGGGGTCTGTTCCGGAAACCCCCGCCGGCCGGGAGGCCCCAGGAAGTTTGGCCTTCGGGGAGCCCCCGCCCCCTTGGCCGGCCCGGGGCCGAGGCCGTGGTCGGGGGGCTGGGGGGCCGGGGTCGCCGGGCTGCGTGCGCGGCGCTGGCGGGCGGGCCGGGTTCCGGGCGGTCATTGTGACCTGGCCGAGCGCGGGCCGAACGCGCGGCGCTGCCATTGTTCGCCGGGTTCATCTTCGCAGGAGGCCCGTCCGCGGGGCTTCGTTTGTTTTCGTTTCCCTTTCTTTTCCTGTGGAGCCTGTAAGAGCTCCCCCCGTCCCCCCGCCATCTCCCCGGGAGCTCGCGGAGGGCGCTCCAGGCACACACTGTCCTCCAAAGGGGGAGGGATGGACGCAAGTGAGACCCCATAACCGCCTGGGCTGCACACGCTGGGCCCCGCTTCCCCGTCGTCAGGTTTCTCAGCCTCGCCCGGAACCTGGCGGATCCCCCTCCATCCCCGCGAGCATCTGTTTAGAGGTGAGCTTTGCCCCCCAGGGTGAGAGGCCTTTGACAGCAGCAGAATAAAACGCCTGGCGTGTCACCAGGTCACGTCGGTCACCAGATAAACCTTACGGTGCGTGTAAGACGCGTGTTCACAGGCCGCGGGAGTCCTGCCCCTCCGAGGCCGGCAGGACTCGCGTTTTCCTCCGCAGGAAGCGGGCAGCGGGTCGCCATGGCCTCGCCATCGGCTCAGCAGCTGGAGGAGGACGACGGCCTGAGGGGCTGCGAGCTCTACGTGCAGAAGCACAGCGTCCAGCAGGTGCTCAAGGACTGCATCGTGCAGCTCTGCATCTCCAAGCCCGAGCGCCCCATGAGGTTCCTCCGGGAGCACTTCGAGAAGCTGGAGAAGGTCAGTGGCTCCGGCACCTGGTCCTTCCCCCGCCGCACCCCCAGCCTGTGCAAGTGTGTGTGTGTGGCGCCGAAGCCCCGTCGGGCCTCCCCTCCGCTACCTGCGTGCTCAGGAGGGGGCGGGGCGCCCGCGGGACGGCCTCCTGCGGCTCTTTGCGGGGAGGTGGGCAGGGAGGCCACGGTGGCTTCATTCCCGCCACAGAAATCCTCTCTTCTTTCAGTGGCTCAGGGTCTCAGGAGGCCTCCTGGAAGGCGGTGCGGACGTTTGGGAACTGCTGGCTGTGACTATAGCTTGTGGGGTCGCTGGCGGTTCTCAACTCGGGGGACTGGTTAGAGATGCCATTGGCACTGGGGTAAAAGGAAACAGCCCTGATAGAGAATGTGGCGGGGCCATTGGAGGTCAGATTCCCTTGATCTGCGTCTCTGAGCCTCGGCAGACGCTGGCCTGCCCCTCAGACATGTGGGGGGAGCATGTGCCACACCCGCCCCCTCTCTCCTGAGGAGGGAGACGCCCAGCTCACTCCTGCATGGATGACAGCTCTCACCCCCTTCCTGGTTCATCCTGGAAGCAGCAGGCTGGGGCAGGAGCCGCTTGTGGTCCCGTCCAGCTTTCCCTCCCCTGCCTCACGCCTCCTGCCTTCCTCCCTGGCCTGGCCACCCAGATCTCTCTCTGGGGTGACCTCAGGTGTCTCCTCGTGGTCTTTGTATCACGACCTGCCTGTCCCTGGGGACTGAACGGGACCCCAGCTGGGGCCCAGGTCTGTTTTAAGCACCTCTGTGTCCCCGAGCTCAGTGGTGTTTTACTTCTGATGGGCACTCCTGTGGACAGAGGTAGCCTTAACGCAAAGGAATGGATTTATTTCTTCCCTTTAAAACAGTCTGTTAAAACACATTTTAAAGTAATACATGCCTTTTAAAGAAAAATAGAAAAGTTCAATAGTGGAAAGAAGAAGTAGAAATCACCTGGAGTCCTTTCCACCTGTTCCCCCCCAACCGTGCATTGCGGTTTTGAAACATAGTTGGAATCATGTTACGGATGCAGTTTTATATTTATGTTGTTCATTTGTTATACATTCTTCATGGTCCTCAGTGTAAATGATTGTGTAATGTGTTGAGAAGATCCAGAAAAGTTTTCTCAATGTTTTCCTCATGATTAGACAGTTGAGTTGTTTCCAGTGTTTTAATATTAAAAATAACACCACCCATTTTTTAATTGGGTTGTTGGTTTTTTTGATATTGAGCTCCATGAGCTGTTTGTATGTTTTGGAGATTAATCCTTTGTCTATGGTTTCATTTGCAAATACTTTCTCCCATTCTGAGGGTTGTCTTTTTATCTTGTTTACTGTTTCCTTTGCTGCGCAAAAGATTTTAAGTTTAATTAGGTCCCATTTGTTTATTTTTGTTTTTTTTAAATTTTCATTACTCTAGGAGGTGGGTCAGAAAAGATCTTGCTGTGGTTTTATGTCAAAGAGTGTTTTTCTCTAAGAGTTTTATAGTGTCTGGTCTTACATTTTGGTCTTTAATCCATTTTGAGTTTATTTTTGTGTATGGTGTTAGGGAGTGTTCTAATTTCATTCTTTTACATGTAGCTGTCCAGTTTTCCCAGCACCATTTATTGAAGAGGCTGTCTTTTCTCCATTGTATGTTCTTGCCTCCTTTGTCGTAAATTAGGTGACCACATGTGAGTGGGTTTATCTCTGGGCTTTCTATCCTGTACCACTGATCTATATTTCTGTTTTTGTGCCAGTACCATACTGTCTTGAGTACTGTAGCTTTGTAGTATAGTTTGAAGTCAGGGAGCCTGAATACTCCAGCTCCATTTTTCTTTCTCAAGATTGCTTTGGCTATTTGGGATCTTTTGTGTTTCCATACAATTTTTTGTCCTAATTCTGTGAAGAATGCCATTGGTAGTTTAACAGGGATTGCATTGAATCTGTAGGTTGCTTTAGGTAGTATAGTGATTTTCACAATATTGATTCTTCCAATCCAAGAACATGGTATATTTCTCCATCTGTTTAAATAGACATTTCACCAAAGAAGACATACAGATGGCCAAGAGACACATGAAAAGATGCTCAACATCACTAACTATTAGAGAAATGCAAATCAAAACTACAATGAGGTATCACCTCACACTGGTCAGAATGGCCATTATCAAAAAATCTAGAAACAGTAAATGCTGAAGAGGGTGTGGTGAAAAGGGAACCCTCCTGCACTGTTGGTGGGAATGTAAATTGATACAGCCACTATGGAGAACAGTATGGAGTTTCCTTAAAAAACTAAAAATAGAAGTACCATATGACCCAGCAATCCGACTACTGGGCATATACCTTGAGAAAACCATAATTCAAAAAGAGACATGTACCGCAATGTTCATTGCAGCACTATTTACAATAGCCAGGACATGGAAGCGACCTAAATGTCCATTGACAGATGAATGGGTAAAGTAGATGTGGCACATATATGCAATGGAATATTACTCAGCCATAAAAAGAAACGAAATTGAGTTATTTGTAGTGAGGTGGATGGACCAAGAGTCTGTCATACAGAGTGAATTAAGTCAGAAAGAGAAAAACAAATACCGAATGCTAACACATATACATGGAATCTAAATAAAATGGTACCGATGAACCTGGTGACAGGGCAGGAATAAAGACGCAGACGTAGAGAATGGGCTTGAGGATACAGGGTAGGGGGGAAGGGGAAGCTGGGGCGAAGTGAGAGTAGCACTGACATACGTACACTACCAAACGTAAAATAGCTAGTGAGAAGCAGCCGCATAGCACAGGGAGATCAGCTCGCGCTTTGTGACCGTAGCGGGGTGGGATAGAGACGCAAGAGGGAGGGGATATGGGGATATATGTATGCATATGGCTGATTCACTTTGTTGTACAACAGCAACTAACACAGCCTTGTGAAGCAATTATACTCCAATAAAGATGTATAAAAAAAAATAATGCCACAGGGACATATTTGTACATAGATTTTTTTTTTTTCCTGTATGTAGTAGTGTTTAGTACAGCTTTTCAGAGATGGAATTACTGAAATTCCAGGTGGAATTACCAGGTCACAGAAATCTTGTTGGTGTTGTCAAGGAGCTCTCCAAACGCAGCACTGATTCAAGCCCCACCAGACAGTGTGCTTGTAGCCACCCACCCTAGTCAGCTTTGGCTGTTTTAATTTAAAAACCTGTTTTTCAGGGACTCCCCTGGCGGTCCAGTGGTTAAGACTCCACCCTTCCAACGCAGAGGGCGTGGGTTCGATCCCTGGTTGGGGCACTGAGATCTCACATGCTGTGCAGCCAATAAATAAATAAATAAATAAATGAACCTTAAAAAAATAAATAAAAACCTGTTTTTAAGTTGATAGGTGAACATGGCCACGTGGCTTGAATCTTTGGTTACTTTCCAGGTCGCCACGTAGGGGAGGAGTCCAGTCGCTGGCACGGAGGACAGGGGACTGGGGGGGGGGTGGTGCTTGTTTCCTGCACGTTTGAAGAGGGAGTGTCAGGTGGGTGACAGTACATCCTCATTTAACTCTACTTGTTCACAGATGACCCCAGCCAGGTGACATGTCTCACAGGACGGGACTTCTCAGCCGGACCAAGGCAGGAAGCCCATTAGGAGGCCAGAGGCAGGGTCCAGGCCAGACCTGAGCTGAGGCTGCAGAGTGAAACTAGAGCAGAGGGTCTCAGCGGAGGACCTCTTGCCTCCAGGGGACATTTCAGTGGCCCAGATGCTTTTGGTTGTTAGACTTGGCAAGGGTGAAGGTGCTTCTGTCCCCTGGGGGTGGAGTGAGAGGGTCAGGTGGGCCGTTTTCTTTGGGGGGCCTTTCCGGTCTTGCTGGTGGGTTGGGGGTGGGGTGAGGAAAGAGGCATGGGCCGTGACTCCTCGGGTTTGGTCCGAGTCCTGAGTGAAGTCCTGAGCCAGGAAGGGGCCAGTGGGAAGAGACAGAGACAGGGTTGGACAGGAAAAATTAAGAGTAAGGCTTTGGATGCGTTTAAGTTGTCAAAGAGGCTATGAGTTTGGAGCTTGGGGGAGAGGCTGGGGCGAGCATAGAGGTTTAGGAAGATTCATTGATCATTCTTGCCTGGAGAGGCAATTTATTACCTGCCTTTGACAGGTGAGGACTGAGGTCTGGAAGAGGTAGGGCGACTTGGAAGGCCTAGGTTCCAGGCTTCGGGGCTGATTTGGTGGATTCTCTGAAATCGTGTGCAAGCTTTTATAGGCGGGTGCACTTTACTGGGGAGAATGTCCCCAGTGTTTGCAGTGGATGTTCAAATGGACCTGGGATCCCCAAATGTAAAGTGCCTTAAGGTGTCCTGAAACCACAGGGGGGGGGGTCTCATTTCCTGCTGCGTCTGCTGAGCAGGGTGACCCGGGAGCTGTTTCGGCCTGGGAGCAGGAAAGGCTCTGGCTTTGGGGCCGGGGTGTGCTGGGTCCCGGGCCCCTCTCTCTGTAGGAGGCTGGCCAGGCCGGAAGCCTGGGGAGGAACGGTTTTCTCCACTTGTGTTGAGAGCAGGAAGCGTGTGTGTGAGGCCTTGATAAGCACAGAGGCTGCAGCTGCCCGCACAGGTTGGTGGGGATGGCCCAGCTCTCGGGGTGCTGCCTTGCCTGGGGTGTGGCCTCGGTGAGTGAGCGGGTGAGGAGGTGGCCTTATTCTAGGGTGGAGGCTTGAGGGGGGAAGATAGTCCACACCCGCTGGCCAAACACAGCCTTGGAGCTTCTCCAAGATTCAGTCTTTTGGCGGATCGTGTGATGATAAAGTCATCAATCCCTTTAATAGTGGATTTTAAATTGTGCAGGAAAGATTACTTTATAAAAATGCACCCATGACCCTGCACCTATGTACCCACCCTACATTTTTCTGAGGACTTTTCTTGCACTGCAGGACACGCTTACATACGGATGTGGATAATTGTATATATGTGCATTTTTTGTTTGCTTTTTTCTTCTTAGTAGCATTTTTTATTGTGGTAAAACATAGGCGACGTAGAATTTACCATTTTGGCCTTTTTTTAGTGTGCATTTCAGTGGCATTAAGTGCACTCATGTTGCCTTGCATCTGTATTAGTAGCGTTTCTGTGGCCTCTTGTGGCTGTAAAGTTTTCCATGACGTGGCTGCGTCATCGTTTCTACTTTATTTCCATCGTTTTGTGTTTGATGGCTTTCAGTTCTTTTGTTTCTTTCTGCTCCAGAAAACACCTTTATGCCAAGGAAATGATTGAAAAGAAAAAATGGATAAATATGCAGGTATTTCAGGAAGGGCTCTGGGGGCCGAGTGTCTGTGTGTGTTTACGGCTCTTGAATCTTGTCGCCCATCTCCTCCCCAAGGACCGGGTGAGCTTGTGGTCTTGCGACCCTGAGCCCCCCGCCCTTTCCCGAGTCCTCGCCGACGCCGCTCTGCTCTCTTTTGTGGCCGTAGATGCCTCATCCAGCAGGCTTTCCTTCCTGGTGCAGTGGTGGCTTCCCTCTGGTCCGTTGGTCAGACAGCCGGCGACCCAGGCTCACTCTGTGCCTTTAATGAAACGAGCAAGTTACGCTGCGTTTCCCTTGGGGAGAACCCGGCCCGCGGCTTTCGTGGAAGTGAATTCTGTCAGGGCCCACGTGGCCCTTCCTGTGGCCCTTCCTGTGGCTGTGGTCTACACTGGGCATCAGATGCGTCTGGTGACTGTGGAGGATCAGCCTGTGTTCCCTGGTGACCAGCACTGCATGTGTCACTCTGGTGGCAGACAGAGGCGTCCATGGGCGGGACTGGCATTGAACTCCCGAGGGTCTTGGAGGGGCGCTCCGTCCCCCCGGCACGTTGATTGCCCGGGCCTTCCGGTGCTGGGGGGCCACTGGGGAAGCCAGGGTGGAGGCCGTGAGTCCGCGTTCAGCCCGGGGGCCGACAGGAGGCCGTGCCCTGCGGGGGGCGAGGGTCATCGCGGGGCCGTTTTCGGGGGGCACGCTCTCTGGACGAAGGCTTGTCCTCGGGGCGATGGGCTTGGCGGCTAACGGGGCGGGGGCAGCTCGTGCCACCCCAGAGCCGTGGAAGGCTGGAGCCACGGAGGCGGTGGCTGGAGCGTTGGGTGGGCCGGAGGCTGGGGCGGGAGGCCGTCAGGAGGTGGCAGGGCGCGGGGACCGGTGGTCCAGGCTGTAGTCTGGGGGGGTTCTGGTGGCTGCCCGTTCTGCAGGGTAGAGGGGCCCTGGGGAGGCTGTGCGAGCGAGGGGACAAGAGGCGTGCGGGAAACCTCTGTGCCTCCCTACGATGTTTGCTGTGAACCTGTAACTACTTAGGAAAACCAAGTCTTTGAAATTAAAAAGGAAAAGAAAGTGGGTGCCCCCATACCTTTGGCCCTGATGGTTTCTTCCCTGGTCCTTGCGACTTCTGCTTCACTGAGGGGCGGGTGTCGGGGAGGCCGAGTGGGTGGGGCGCTGGGAAGGTGGAGTGAGGAGGGTTTGCAGAGCAGCTGGGGTGCGGTGCTGGGGTCCCCAGGGTTCTGAGTGTGGGTGGGAGGGTCCTGGGCGCTCTTAGACCGGGCAGCCGGTCCCAAGGTCTGCCGGAGGGCGGCGGAGGCAGCGAGCTTTGCGGGAGGCTGAGGCTGGGGGTGCAGGGGTGGCCGGAGACACTGGTGGCCGGGGTCCTCCCCAGGCCCAGACGGGCCTCAGAGCACCAGCCAGCGAGCGCTTCGAGGGAATGACAGCCAACACCGATACGCTACTATTGAGTAGAGTCCGCGGCGCCCCTGAGGGTTTGCTCTTGGTGTGCATTCCGTGGGTTTGGACAAACCTCTGACCTGTTTCCATCATCATAGCGTCATGCAGAGTAGCCACTGCCCTAAAAATCCCCTTTGCTCCCCCTGTTCGCCCCTCCCCCCCCAGCCCCCGGCAACCCCTGATCCTTTCACTGTCTCCATAGTTCCGCCTTTTCCAGCTACAGCGTTTAGCCTTTTCAGACTGGCTTCTTTCACTTAGTGATACGCACTTAAGCTTCCTCCAAGTCTTCTCATGACTTAATAATAGCTCATTTATTTTTATCGCTGAATAATATTCTATTGTCTGGATGGACCCCAGTTTATTTATCGATCACCTGCTGAACGACATCTTGGTTGTTTCCAAGTTTTAGCAATTGTGGATAAAGCTGCTATACAGGTCCGTGGGTAGGTTTTTATGTGATGTAAGTTTTAACTCATTTTGATAAATACCAGGAGTGCAGTTGCTGGGTTGCATGAAGACAGACACCAGATTGTCTTCCAGAGTGGCTGCACCGGGAGTTCCGTGGTCGTCCAGAGGTTAGGACTCCACGCTGTCCCTGCCGAGGGCCCGGGTTCAATCCTTTGTCGGGGAACTCGGATCCCACGAGCCGTGTGGCGCGGCAAAGAAACAAGACAAAATAAGACAAAAACACACAAACAAAAAAAACCAAAGTGGCGGTGCCATTCTGCGTCCCCACGAGCCACGGATGAGGGTTCCTGCCGCTCTGCATCCTCGCCAGCCTTTGCTGTTGTCGCCGTCTGGATTCTGGCTGTCCCGATAGGTGTGTAGTGCTGTCTCACTGCTGTTTTGATGCGTGTTTCCCTGAAGACAGATGAGGTGGAGCGTCTTTCCTGTGCTTATTTGCCATCTGGGGATCTCCCTTGGTGAGGTGTCCAGATCTCTTGCCTGTTTTCCAGTGGGGTTGTTTTCTTATTGTTGAGTTTTAAGAGCTTTTTGTACATTTTGCATACAAGTCCTTTTTCAGACATACGTGTTTCGCAAATATTCTCTCCCAGTTTGTGGCTTGTCTTTTCATTCTCTTGACTGTATATAATTTTTTATTTTGGCCGCGCCGTGCGGCTTGCAGGATCTTAGTTCCCTGACCAGGGATTAACCCAGGGCCCTGGCAGTGAAAGCGCCGAGTCCCAACCACTGGACCACCAGGGAATTCCCTGACTATATATAATTTTGAATCCTGCTTTTTGGTGTTTTAAACCAAACTTTATATGATTACTAAATGTATTAAAAGTATGATTTAATGGTGCAGCGTATCCTGTTACATAGATATTTCTAACTTGATTTAAGCAATCTCTTATTGTTGCTTGTTGGATTAAAAAATTTTTTTAAGCACTGCAAGGGCCATTCTGGTACAGATATCTTTTTGATGCCTCTCATTGTTTCCTTAGGATGTGTTTTAAGAAATAGAATTATGAAGCTCAGAAGCATCCATGATAGCTATGCCAGTTCTCCCAAAAGGTTTCATTCATTCATTCATTCATTCATTCCACCAATATTTATTGAACACCTGCTCTGTGCCGGGCGCTGCTCCGGGTGCTGAGGACGTGGTGGTGAGCTCCTTGGGAAGCACAGCGTTTCCCATCCGAGCTTGTGTGACAGCGGGGCCGTGACTGGGGAGGACACGGCATCTGCCTCGTGTTGATCTGGTTACATCGGAGATCCTGGAAAGGTGTGTGTAAATCAGAACTTTAGAATTTGAGAATGAAGTACCCAGTGCAACATGTTATTTCAAGGGATCCCAGGATGAGTTTAAGTCTTTTTCTCACTCAGAAACCGAATCCTTTGACTATAACCCAATAAAGTTACAAATTATTAATAAAAAAATAGCCAGAAAAAAAGAGAAAGAGCCAGAAGCCTCTTCATACATTTGGAAATCAATAATGAGCTTTTGCATGGTTTATCAGTTAAAGATTGTCATGATAAAAAATTAGGAAATATTTAGGTTGAGAGACAATAAAAGCATTGCATGTCAAAACATGTGGAATGCAGCAAAATTGGTACTTAGAGGAAAATTTATAGCTTCATTAGAAAATAAGATGATAAATTAATGAGCTGTGTGTCTTAGTTTCCTAGGGTGCCATAGCAAATTGTCAAAAAATGGGCAGCTTAAAACAGATATTTACAGTTCTGGAAGCCAGAAGCCCAAAATCAAGGCTTTGGCAGGGGTGGTTGCTTCTGGGGGCTCTGACGGGGGGCGGGGTCCGCCCCAGCCCTCCCCAGCTTCTGGGGGCTGCCCTTGACTGGCAGATGCATCACCAGACTGCCCCTGTGTTCGTCCCTGTGTGTCTGTGTCCAAACTTCCTCTTTTTATAAGGACACCCATCGTTGGATTAGGGCCACTCTAATCCAGGATGACCTTGTCTTAACTTGATTGTATCTGTGAAGAGTTATTTCCAAATAAAGCCACTCTCTGAGGTTCTGGGTGGACATGAATTTTTGAGGTACCCTTTTCAACCCACTGCCCAGGTGCCACCTGAGAAGCCAGGAATAGAGAAAGAAAGCAAGACAGAAACGAGGACAAATAATAAGGGTAAAAGCAGAAGTTAATGAAGCAGAAATCGAAGAAATAGCAGACGATAAAATCAGAGTCTGACTCTGAAGAGATGGATGAAACAAACATTGGAGAGGGCTGCCACGTCATGAAGAGACACACAAACTGTAATTTGCCACAGGTTGGGGAGGAGGGGGGCCAGGGGTGAGCTCAGAACTGCCCACGTCCCCTGGTTTAGCTCTTCTCATCTGGGTGGACTCAGGAGACACCTCCTCCAGGAAGCCCTCTTTGACTCCTCCTTGCTGAGGATGGTCTAAGAGCCTGCCACTGCTGGTGCAGCCCCTTGTACCTGGTCCTTCGGTGGTGCTCACCCGTCGTCTTGCTGTGACCACCATCTCTGTCCTGTTCGAGCTCTAACAGTAACCTCCTTCATGAAAGAACTATGCCTTTTTCCCTGTTGCATTTTCTGTCTGAGGCCTGGTATACAGAAGGTGCTCAATAAATGGTCGAAGCTCCGTGTTTCTCTTCTCACCCTGCCGCTGGGTGCCCGGGTGCCCTGGACACGCCCCTTACCCTAGGTATCCCCTACGAGGGACGTCCCTCACCCTAGGAATCCCCTACGAGGGATGGGGCAGCCGGTGTCCTTGCCCAGCCGGACCGGGAGTGGGGAGCAGAGGGGAGGGATTCCACTGTCCCAGGGTCCCAGGCGTATGGGCTGTTGTGTGTGGGGGGTCAGCTCAGTTCTGGAAAGTCTCCCTAGACCCCCCTCCGTGTTGTCTCTTCTCAGGCTGGAAGCCTGCATTTCACCCCTCGCGTAGGAAAAACGTGGTCAGAAGGTGACGAGGGCAGGATGGGGACGGTCCCTGGAGCTGCCTTACGCGTTTGGGGGCAGATTCTGGCCGCGGAGCTTTCTGGAAACACTGTTCCCACACTCTTGTTATGAAGATTCCTTTGGCCTGGATCGCCTGTCCTGACCCCGTGCCCTCTACCATTCGCAGCCAAGGCAATTCAGCAGCGTGAAAACAGGAGACAGGAAGGGGGAGCTCTGAGAATTAGAGGTTTTCCTGGAATCTCCTGGGGTGGGAGAGGGATGCCATCCAGAAATAACGGTCTGGCGTGGTCGAGGCAGAGCCTGGGGGCGGTCATCCCACCGCGCCCTGGGGGGCCCTGGCTCCTGGCCCCCCCCGCCCCGTGTCCTCTCAAAATCCCCTGAAGCGGCTTCGTGTTTTGAACCACCTGTATCCTGCCTCATTTGACCCTTTGCTGCCAAAGGCGGAAAATCATCTCCGTGCCAGGACAGGGCTGCTCACTGGTCCCAGAAAACAAGGCCTGGGCCACGGCTTTCTCGAAGACAGGTGGCTTCTGGTGGCTGCGCAGGGAGCCCGGGGTCCCTCGCCGTGACTGTGGACCCTGGGCCAGCCACTGTCTGTAGGGCCTGTGGGCCATCCCCAGGGCCAGGTCGCTCCGTTATCTCGAAGTCAGTGTGTCCAGAACCCAGCTCACGTCGACCAGATCGAAACCAAACCAATACACAGAAAGTGGCAAGGGTGTCGGGGGATGGCACCGCTGCCGGGAGTGGCTGGTGGAGACCGCTGGGAGGTTCTTCGCCGAGCTGAGCACGAGCCCCCGTGGGACCCAGCATTCCCGCCCCGGGGGTGTCCCCAAGAACTGAACACAGCCCCGAGACGCAAACCCGCACACTCACGTCCGCGGCAGCGCTACTCACAGCAGCCAAAGGCTGGAGCCAGCCCGTGTCCACCAGCTCACTAATGGATCACGGAGATGTGGCACAGCGGAGTACGATTCGGCCACCAGAAGGAGGGATGTGCTGACACCTGCCACAGCATGGATGCCCCTTGAAGACAGTGTGCCGAGTGGGAGAAGTCTGACACGGGAGGGCACGTACCGTGTGATTCTGTCCATGGCAGTGTCCAGAATGGGCGGATCCACGGAGGCGGGAGGTAGGTTAGTGGGTGCTAGGCCTGGGTGGAGGGCCCGGAGGGGCTGCCAGCGGGGTGCCCGGGTGTTTTGGGGTGATGAAACATTTGGATCTAGCGGTCAGAGATGTTGGCATAATATCGTGAATGCACTGAATGCCACAGGGTCGCACACTTTAAAATGGCTGGTGGTTAATTTCATGTTGTGCGAATTTTACCTCAGCTTAAGAAAAGTCCCCTCATTTGCTGAGACAAGCGCCTGTCGGCTCCCTCGCTTCTGCGGGAAGCCTGGGGTCATTTCCTCCCGACCTCACCTCCATCCATCACTGCCCACGTCTCTGCCCCCTGTCACCATCACCTCCGAGCGCGGTCACTCCCGCATGGCCTGACTTTCCGGACGTCCTTTGGTGGCCCAGGGCCTCTGCTGGTTCCTCTCTCCTGGGCGCTGGCAGAGCCCCGGTGTCACTATAAACAGTTTACACTGCAGTGCAGGGGCCTTTCCCACTCATGTCTCCAAAATCCTGCTTTAAGACCCCACTGACTCATTTTTGTGTATATTATTGTTCTTTTTTTTTTTTTCTGGCCACACGGCTCGTGGGATCTTAGTTCGCCCGACCAGGGATTGAACCCGAGCCCTCGGCAGTGAGAGCATGGAGTCCTAATCACTGGACTGCCAGGGAATTCCCTTACTGTTCTTATTTTTAATAATTTCTAAGAACAAAGGCCCAGAGTCTCTCACTTGAGATGCAACTGATGTTTCTATTGATAGTGAAAATTCGTGGTTTACAAGAACAGTCAGTGACGTTTGTAATGATTTCCATAAAAGTGGGAGTCTTACGGACAGTCTTAGCTTTGCGTAGAATTAACGTACAATGTAAATAACACATTTCCGGCGTGTCACCCAGTAATTCACAAAGGGTGGGAAATAACCCAGTGACTCCCGGCTCCAGGGAGATGTTGGCGCTGGTCTCAGAAAGGATGAGATGGCTGTTGTCATGGTAACAGAAGAGTGACGAGGTGAGTACTTGGAAGGCAGTTCTGGAGCGATCGGTGGTTGCTGGTGTGTCCAGAGCTGACCCTCAGGGAAACCCCTCCTTCCCGCCCACCAGGCACCTGGGGCTGTTCCTCAGCCTTGGAAGCGTTGGGTGTTGGATGAAGACCCTGTATATGTTGGCGTGAGTCGGAGCTTCTCTCCTGGCTTTGGCTGTTCTGTAGGGTCGTGTGTAGGTGCTTGTAGAAAGGAACCAGCTGGTACCTCCTGCCACCATCTGGGGCCGTGTGCTGGGAAGCCCGGTCCCATCCACGGACCAGCTGGTCGCCAGGTTGCTCTGGGGACGTGGAGCTGGAGGGTCGGCCGTGGGAGACCCCGTCACCCAGTGTACCTTTGCACTTTTGGGATTTTGCGCCCTCTGTGTGTAAACAGAGTTTTTAAAAAGCAGTAATGAAAAGCGCGGGAAGAAAACGAGAGGTTTGCTTCCCTGTTGTGTGCCCACCTCCTGTTTCCAGCACATTGGTGAGCAGAGCGGGGGCACTTCCTGCCCTCGGGTGAACCGGTGGCACTGGGGGGCCTCAGAGGCTCGCTGGGGCCTGGGACCCTGTGGGCTGAGCCCTGGAGTCTGGTAGCTGGACACGTTGCTCAAAGTGTGAAGGAACAGAAAGCCTTCTGGAGCCAGGGCTCTGTGGCTGGCAGGGCTGTGGGTTGGGAGGAGGTGGGCTCGGAGGTGGCCTTGAAGTCCAGGAGGCGGGTCGGCGGGCCTGGCTGGGACGCGCTGGGTCCCCGGCCTTCCTGGGACCCCGTGGCCTCCCGGGACGGACTCTTCTGCCGAGATGGCCTCTCTTCTCACCCGCTCTGCGTTGTCCCCCCTCCAGGAAGAAAACCGGCAGATCCTGGCGCAGCAGAAGCCAGCCTCCCAGCCGGACTCGCACGACGAGGAAGTGTCCCCGTCGCCGCCCAACCCGGTGGTGCAAGCCCGGCACCGGCGTGGGGGAGTGAGCGCCGAGGTGTACACAGAGGAGGATGCCGTGTCCTACGTGCGGAAGGTGGGCCTCGACCCCGCGTCCCGCCCCGCGTCCCGCCCCGCGTCCCGCCCCGCGTCCCAGGCGTCGGGGCCTTGGCCTCCCTTCTTCTTCCGGAAGGTCGTCGTGGTCCCTGCTGGCCTGAGCCCGGTGCGTACCTTACCTGAGGCTCTCTTGGGAGCCCCGCCACCCCCATCGTTCTGTGACCCCAGTAGGCTGGGGACGAGGCGGGACAGCCAGGTCATGGGGTGTGGGAGGCGGAGCCCCGTGTCTAGGGCCTCGTGGGTCCTCTTCTCCTGGCTTCACCCTCGAGGCTGGACCCCAAGCTCAGAGCCGCCCAGGGGTCGCCCTCCCCCGCCCCGGACATCTTCCTCCCTCTCTCTCCGGCCCTCATGCTGAGCAGGGCGCGCCTTTGTCAGGGGCCTCCCCGGTGTGGGACCCCGTGTGAGTCACCACACTGGTGGCTGCGTGTGCCCCTGAGCCCTGCCTTGGACATGGGCCTGCCATTCCATCTTATGCGTTTCTGCCGCCAGCTTTACTCTTTAAAAAAATTTTTTTTATTTTTAGTTTTTGACCTATTACAAAAATTTATTTTAAAGTATGGCAAAACGTGCATAGTAGAATTTACCGTCTGTGTCAGCTCAAGCTGCTGTAACAAAAGACTGGCGGCTTAAACAGCAGACATTCACCCTCTCACAGTCTCTAGGCTGGGAGTCCATGATCCAGGTGCCGGCAGGGTGGGTTCCTGGTGAGGACCCTCTTCCCTTCCTGGCCCCCAGGTGGCCGCCTTCTCGCCTGTTCTCACGTGGTGGGCGGGGTGGGGAGAGCGGGATCTCTAGGTCTCGACTTACGAGGGTGCTGATCCTGTCTTGGGGGCCCACCTAAACCCAGTCACCTCCCGAGGCCCCATCACTAAGCACCTTACCATGGGGCTAGGGCTTCGACACGTGAATTTGGGGACAGTTGGGCCACAGCACCTCTTTAACGATGTTTAGCATCCAGGTCACATTCTCACCATTGTGCCACGGTCACCGCCATCATCTCCGGCACGTTTCATCTTGCAAATCTGAACCTCTGTCCCCATGAAACAACCATGCCCAGCCCCTCCCCAGTACTTACTACTTTTATAATCAGGGAATAAATCTAGTAAAAGTGCAGCTTAAAAGCCCACCAGGGCACTTCACCTCTGTGGCCTTCCTGCCAAAACCCTGGACCCCTGTCTAGCCCGGAGGAGATCCCCAGACAAACCCAGATGAAGGGACATTCTGCAAAGTAACTGCCAGACCTCCTCTGAGAAACTGTCACAGACCAGAGGGGCTGAAGGGCCATGACGACTGCATGTGGCCTGGGTGGGATCTGGGTAAAACCAAGGAGACAGGACAGACGTGGGTTTACTTGCTAGGATGGTACCCAGCTGGTTCCCTAGGTGTGACGTGTCACCACAGTAACCCAGGGTGTTACAGGAGGGGAGAGGGTGCAGCGTGTAGGGCACTTCCTCTCAAGGTCTGCACGTCCGAGCCGTTACACAGTTGTTGGAGCTGGAGTGGCTTTTCAGGGGGCTCCATCCTGCCCCTCAGGGATCTCTTTGTAAAGGGTTCCATGGTTTTAGATGCGGCGCACCCACGTGCGGGGTCCCGATTTCACCATCCACCCCCAGCCTGGAAGAGATTTAGGGGCAGCTGAGCATGAGGTGGGGGTCATGTCCCGGTCCAGACAGCCTCCCCTCAGTGTATTTTAAGGGAGGAATCTTGGCGTTGGAAATGCCAGTGCCGGTCGTCAGCTGAACGTTGATTCACTGGACACACCTCGAGCTTCCCAGGCTGGTCCCAGCGGGCGTGGGGATGACTTTTTACCCACATTTTGGCCAACAAGGTCCAGGCCCCTACCCAGCCCTTCCATCACCACCTGAAAGGGTGGAGCCAGCCTTGGGTCACGGTATCTTTTTTTTTTTTTTTTCCAGTTTTCAAATATTTCAACGAGTATTTATTACCTACAAAAAAGCCAGTGGAGTAAAGAAATAAAAACAAAAGACATAATAATCCAAGGGCCTGGAGGCCTTGTAGCATCTTCTACAGGCTCTGAAGCCCACCGGCGCCTGTCCACCAAGACCCCGAGTTCTGGACAATACGCAAACTCTCGGGCCACTCTGGGCCCCTTGTCTCTTCTTTATTTTTCAAATTTCCAAAAATTGTGACATGCAGCTAGCATTTCAAGATTTCTGTCTACCCTCACTGGTAATACCACCCTGAAGGCTGAGCGGCCCGCTTTCTCGGGATCGAGGAGGGGCCCAGAGGGCTAGCTGGGTCCAGGCCCTGGTCCAGGATGCCCACAGGTCTGACTGCCGGCTTCCCTGCAGGTCATCCCCAAGGACTACAAGACCATGACGGCACTGGCCAAAGCCATCTCCAAGAACGTGCTCTTCGCTCACCTGGACGACAACGAGAGAAGGTAGGAGTGGGAACGGGGCTGGTGGGATGTCCTGCTCCAGGGGACACGGGTCAGTTTTGGAAGCACGGGCTCATGGGGCAGGGGTGGCCTCCAGAGATTTAGCGCTGTGTGCACTTGGGCTGCCTCCTCCAATCTGGGTTGGGATCCAAAGTGCCTGCAGGCCAACCTTGTCACAGCAAGACATCTCTTCTGCTTGCAGAGGGCCTGCCGTGCCCAAGCTGAACTCACTGCCTCATGGGCTTACGGGTGAAATGCACATCTGTCCGCGGAGCACGGGGTCCTGAGGGAGGGTGACTGAGCCGGGGTGACCCTCAGCACGGGCTGGAAGGGGCTCGGGGGTGGATATGGGGTGGGGGCGAAAGTTATTCCAAGGAGGGGGCCTGGGGGTAGTGAAGGGGCTGGGATGCTTTGCTTGGGAATGGGGAGCATGTAAATAATTGGGAAAACTGGAAAATTTGAAGCCACAAAGCAAAAATAATCACTGGGAATGTTTTGGGGGCAGTTCTTCAGGATTTGATTTATGCACATATCGTAACCCTGTATTGTCACAAAACGGAATGGCATTCTCCATAGTTTGTCACACTTGAGAGGTGGTGAGCGTCTCTCTTTGTCAGTAAGGGCTTTCGTGGTCTGTGGTCCCCGTTTCTATAGGGTTGTGTGATGTGACTCCTCTCCTGCCATGGCTGTTTGCATTTTTTATGATAAACAGCATTTTGATGTCATGCCCATAGTCGTATGCTCTTCGGGAGTATTTGTCTGTTTCTTTAAGATAAACTCCTCGATGTGGATCAAAGGGTAAATGACGTTTGAAAAAAAATTTTTTTTTTCTGTTCTTGGCAAACGGTGATTCTTCATTAGAATAACTGAGCACATTTTGAGAACAGTCCATACAAGATGTGCGCATGACATGCAGATACACAGAGTGAAGGGAAAAGGCCTCTTTGCGTCCTCCACCCCACAGTGACCACCAGCCGCGGCCTGGACTGGCCCCTCCAGGCCGTTCTCTGCATGCGTATCGTGTGGAAACAGGCGGGACACACGCACCTTCTGTGACGCGGGCCCGGGGCCTCCCGTGTGAACCACTGTGCGGTGGTTGTGGGCGTGCAGCTGCATCAAGGGCTGGGTCGGTTTGTCCACCGCTCCCCTTGCCAAAGTCACTGTGGACGTTTCTAGTTTCCCGTGGTGCGGGTCTCCGTGAAGAGTGAGGAGTGGTGCTTTTGCAGGATAGGGTGGCTCGCGCCGGACAGGTGCCAGTGTGGGTTTTTAGGCTTTTGCTACGTTGTGCTGGCTGGTCCCAGGAAGGCCGCAGGGGCGTCCAGAGGACCTGCAAGTGGGGGTGGTCCCTCCTCGCCCACAGCGTGCTTCCCAGGCGGGGGCGAGGCTGGGTTGGCTGTGATCCAGGCTGAGGTGGAGATGCCCTGTCTGCAGAAGCCCGTGGTGCGGGGCAGGGGCGGGGCTGGCCGGTCCTCCGTCTCGGGCCCACCCGTCCGTGCCCGCTCCTTGGGGGGTCAGCCTCACCGCTGCCTCTGCTCTCCGGCACTTGCCGGCTCCCGGTGGCTCCACGGAAGGTGGACACGTGGGACACCTCGCGGTCGCCCTCCCCCATCTCCCTCTGCTGAGTTGGCTTCCCCTGCCCCGGACACACCGGGTACAATCGCCTTAGTTCACGTTTGAGGAGAGAGGGTGTCGTTTCTCTGACTACTGGTGACACTTTGCTGGGTTCATGGCCTTGGAAGCTGCTGAGCGGTTCAGTGGCCTGGACTCTTCTGCCCAGAACAGAAGGGTTTGGGCTCAGAATCACAATGCTTTTCAGCAGGTCACACCCTTGCCTGGCCCCTTCCAGCTCCCAGGTAGCAGCGGGTTCAGAAAGTCTTAGCTTAGGGCCAGCCTGGCCGAGGCAGCTGAGCTGGACTCCCTGTCGGGGCCATTCTGGGTGTGTGTGTCCAGGAAGCGTATGCTGGGGTCCTGTGCCCTCGGCCCTAAGTTTGCAGAGCCGCACGGCTGCCTCTGCCTCAGGCTTTACTGCACCCGAGAGCCAGGCGGATGAGAGGAGGAGGAAGCAGATGGTTGGATTAAAATCCCTCTTTTCAAGGCTGGATCGGAAAGAAAGCTTTCACACGGGGAGTGTCTGCTTCAGATCTTTTGTTCTGCGCAGAGGAAAACACACTTCCCAGATCGAAGCCCGCACAGGCTCCCGTTTCTGGCCACGGCCTCTAAAGAGACGGGCTGACGGTTCAGGAAGCGGGTTCCAGAGGCCGTGGGCAGGGAGACGCTGTCCCCTGACCTTCCACGTGACATCTCCCGGTGCAGCACCCAGGGCCTTTGCTTTTCTGTCTGCTGGACGCTGGGCTTCGCAGCTTTGTCTCTGCTCAGCTGCGGTCTGGCGCGTGCCGCCCAGTTCTTTCCAAGTTTGCAGGGCGTCTGGCGAGCCTCGACGTGGATGCTGCCTGCTACCCTCTCTGCTTCCCTGCATGAGTAGCGTAACTAGAATATTCATGTGGGTAAATCCATGTGGGAGAAACCATGTGCTGCTTTATAACCCCTCCTGCTAAATTCAGGTTTAGGACAAAAAAAAAATCCCACAGTCTCGGGCTGGGTGCTTTTGCTCTTGCCAGTGTTTTCAGCTTGCGTGGAGCTACAGCAGCAGGGAGACAAGGCGAAGCCTGTGTTCCAGCCCTTTGCTTTAAGAGAAGGTAATGCAACGTGGCTGAGGGGCAGAGCCCCTACCCCGAGCTGCCGGGCTTCCTTCTGGATGGGGCGGCATTTCTAGTCGGCATTTCTCGAAGGCTTTCTCTGGGTCTGTGTGGATACTTTGGAGCCTCAGTTTCCACTCCCTAAATAAAAAGGGTGTCTCTTGGCCAAACCACAGCACCTGGCAGAGCTTCAGTTTTCTCAAGTGTCAAATGAGGGTAATAAAACCTACTTTGAGGCTTGCAGTGAGGATAGAGTGAGATAGTGTCCATGGGCGTATCATTACCATCATTATAATCACCTCCATCATCATCACCATCACCGTCATCACCATCATCACCATCGTCATCACAATCATCACCACCATCACCACCATCGTCATCACCATCACCACCATCTTCATCACCATCACAATCATCATCATCACCGTCATCACCACCATCACCATCATCACCATCATCGCCATCACCACCATCGTCATCACCATCATCACCATCTTCACCATCATCACCATCACCACCATCACTACCATCGTCATCACCATCACCACCATCTTCATCACCATCACAATCATCATCATCACCGTCATCACCACCATCACCATCATCACCATCATCGCCATCACCACCATCGTCATCACCATCATCACCATCTTCACCATCATCACCATCACCACCATCACCACCATCGTCATCACCATCACCACCATCTTCATCACCATCACAATCATCATCATCACCGTCATCACCACCATCACCATCATCACCATCATCACCATCACCATCATCGCCATCACCACCATCACCACCATCGTCATCACCATCATCACCATCTTCATCACCATCACAATCATCATCATCACCGTCATCACCACCATCACCATCATCACCATCATCACCATCACCAACATCATCACCATCATCATCACCATCACCATCATCACCACCATCACAATCATCACCATCACCATCTTCGTAACCATCATCACCATCTTCATCACCATCTTCATCACCACCATCACCATCATCACCACCATCATCACTATTGTCACCATCACCATCATCACCATTGTCATCACCATCATCATCATCATCATCATCATCATCATCATCTTTCTGGCCCTTTGACTTGTGGGTGGGGCTGAGTTAGTGGGCATCTCTTCTGGATGCAGCTTTGCCCCTCTGAGGTTGGCTTGGCCATCCAGATGGAGCCCATAGCCAGACCCCTCCGCCCTTCAGTGCTTAGTCTGAGGAAGGGGCTGGTTTGGTCCTGAGACCACTCCGCAGTCATTCTCTGCTCCATCCTGGGCCTGAGGTAGGTGAGTGGGCTCCTCTGGGCCTCAGGACACAGCAGGAAGGACTCTGGGAGGCTGGCTTGTCGCCCTGTCTCAGTGAACAGTGAGGGGAGGGCCCTTGCCCCTTGCTCCAGGCCAAGCAGCACATGTCCGAGTTGGGGCTGGAGCGGGATGTCCTCGTGCCCTGGGCTGGCCCCTTCAGAGCCCTGCTGAAGAGTTGAGTAGTCCCGGGGAGGGTCCAGGCTGGGGGCTGGCAGGTGCAGCCTCCTCACTTGGTTTCTGCTCTTGTGAGCAGTGGCAGAGGCTTTGTCCTTCCTGGGGACGCAGGGGCCCAAGCAGGCTCAGAAGGAAGCCACAGGATGCTCCAGAGCCCTGGCGTGTGCTGTGGCTCCCAGCCTGTCCCCTGAGGGTGCACCCAGGCCTGGGGGAGGGAGGTGGGGGCCCTTGGGTTCCATCAGGTCCCTTCCCGGCTTGCCTGCCCACTCAGGGTGCCTGGAGATGGAGCGCCCCTGGAAGCCAGAAGTGTGATGATTAGGAGGCCCTGCGTGTGTGCGTCGGGGGCAGGGTCCAGGCAGTGGCACTGCGTTTCGGGCCCTCGGCCGGGGCTTCATTACCGGAGCCGCCAGACGGGCGGGCGGGCGGCAGCGAGGGCATCTCACCCTGGTGCGGCCTTGCTGGCAGCGGGCTGTGCTCCCTGCAGCTCTAATTAAGACAGGCCTCTGGCTGCACCCCTGGCTGCACAGCTGTGTGTCTTCCGCCCACCCGCATGTCTCTGCAGTCTGTTATTCCACAAATTGGCCCAGGCCCCCGGGTGATGAGAAAAACACACCCGTCTGCTGAATTCACAGTGAGTTCAGGGGACAGACTCTGTTTCTCCGAGCCACTTCAGCCCCTCTTGCAGCCTGGCTCCAGCTTTGGGGTTTGCTGCCGTCCTTTCAGGCGATACTAAAAACCAAGATTAGCATTTTGGAAAACGCAGGGCCTCATCCGAGGAGATGCTTAATGGGTTGAACTTGCAAAAAGTTTGATTTTCGTTTTGCACAAAGCCAGGTTCGCTCTGGGCAGAGGAGACCTCCAGGTTCGCACGTCGTGGGCTGTGTGACCCTGCGGGGTCGGAGCCGTGTTCAGTGCGAGGCTGAGACCTGGGACCCTGGAGCCTGCGTCATGGCGAGCTCTGAGCCAGAGCCCGGACCGCAGGCCTTGTCTGCAGCATCTTGTTAGAATGGTGCTGGCCTCGTTGTGGCGGCTTTGGGCAGATGAAGCATGGAGGCACACGGAGCTCAAGCAAGCTGCCATGGCCACCCAGCTGGGCCTGGGGGAAGCTGGGATGTGAGCCTCGGCGGGGACGGGACCGCCCTGGGCTGACCTGCCTCCTGCCGTGATTGCATCACCCAGCTCCCTAATCTGTTAACCTCGCCCACGATCTCGCTTATTTGGTGCCATAATGTTTTAAAACTTGTAGAGTTTGGTGGTGAGAGGTCTCCAGGACGCTGCAGACACGTTTTCTCACACCGGCTGGTTCACTGTTGATGTCGCCTGACAATCACCCCGTAACGTGATTGGAGATGCCCGCAGGCAATGGGTAACTGAGGCCAGAGGGGCGCGAAGTGGGGCCATTTCTCTAGAAAGGAGGGACCCTCGAGGTGCCCTTGCTGGTGAGCTGACCCCACCCCCTCACAGTGTCGATCCAGCCCCAGGATGGAGGGACGCCTGGGGCCCTGGCCTGGCTCCACGCTTGAGCTCTGGTCACTACCAGTAGGAAGTTGCCTGCCAGCCGGGTGTGGGGAATTCACCAGCTGGCCGGGGCCCATCCAGCCTCTCAGCAGACGCAGGTACTCCCCCATGTGTCAGGTGGGGAAACTGAGGCTCAGAGAAGGCAGGTAATGGCCCAAGGTCACGCAGGTTCTGGGGGCAGCGACCAGTTTTCCGGAGACAAAGTCCCGCGCTGCTCACAGCTCCGTGGGGTGAGAGCGCTAGTCACACAGACTTTGCTCTGTTTTGCCAGAGCTCGGGTCCCTCCCAGCCCTACAGCAGCCCTGAGAGAGGGACGCGGCCGCCCCTCGTCCCGCAGAACGGGGGCCCTGGTTGAAGCGTCGTGCTGTCTCGTCGCTTTGGGACCCTGGACACAGCCCCCCTCCCGTTGAGAGTCCTCCCCAAGGGGACCCATGTTTAAAAAGTGAGTCATCCTTTCCTGGGACGTGGGTGGTCCCACCGGCGTCTGGTGGATGCTGGGGGTCCACAGAGGAGGAAAGGGTCTCGTGTCCCTCGGGGTCGGGGTGCTTGCTCCGCAGAACCAGCGACCTTTGAACCAGGTCTTCAAGGACAGGCAGGAGGGGGTGGGACAGGCGTTCGAGTGGCGGGGGCACATGGGCAAAGGACAACGGGGCGAGAGTAGGCGCAGAAAATAAGCCGGGCTGTGGCTGGCGGAGCGAGAGAGTGAGGCCGGTGAGCTGAGTCTGGGTTGGGCCACGAACTCAGTGGAGAGCTGCCGCTTCATAAACAAAAGTCCAAGAAGAAGCCAGAAAGGTGCGTGGTGTCTTCCCTGCGTGGACAGTTTCCGGGGCGTCTTCCCGGATGTGGTCTCACAGTGGCCCCACAGCCCGCCCTGTTCCTCTTGGACCTCGGAGGGGCCGGCTTCACGTTCTGGAAGGTGTGGCAGGGAGGTGACCCTGCCTTCTGCTGGAGAGTGTGTGTGTGTGTGTGTTTGTATGTGGTGTGTTCATGGTATGTGTGTGTGTGTGTGTTCGTGGTATGTGGTGTGTGTGGTGTGTGTGTATGTGTGTATGTGGTGTGTGTGTGTGTGGGGTGTGTGTGTTCATGGTGTGTGTGTGGTGTGGTTGTGTGTGTATGTGGTGTGTGGTGTGTGTGTGCATGGGAGGTGTGTGTGTGGTGTGTGTGGTGTGTTCATGGTGTGTGTGTTTGGTGTGTTCGTGTTATGTGTGTGTGGTGTGCGTGTGTGTGTATGTGGTGTGTGTGGTGTGTGTTTGTGTTGTGTGTGTGTGGTGTGGTTGTGTGTATATGTGGTGTGTGTGTGGTGTGTGTGTGTGTATGTGGTGTGTGGTGTGTGTGGTGCGGTTGTGTGTATATGTGGTGTGTGGTGTGTGTGTGGTGTGTGTGTGTATGTGGTGTGTGGTGTGTGTGGTGTGGTTGTGTGTGTGTATGTGGTGCGTGGGGTGTGTGGGGGGCGTGTGTGGAGTGTGTGTGTGTTTGTATGTGGTGTGTGTGTGGTGTGTGTGTGTGTATGTGGTGTGTGTGGGGTGTGTTCATGGTGTGTGTGGGGTGTGGTTGTGTGTGTGTATGTGGTGTGTGGAGTGCGTGTGGGGTGTGTGTGTGTATGTGGTGTGTGTGTATGCGGTGTGTGGTATGTGTGTGTGCGGTGTGTGTTTCTTACTACCAAGGAACTTCTTTTGTCTGGTGTCATGAAAAGCATTTCGGTGATTCTCTGTTAGGTTAAAAATGACCATCGTTTAGCGTCTGGCTGCCGGGGTGTGGGGGGTGGGTACGTCCTTGGCTGCGACAGCGGCGAGAACAGTGTGACGAGCCCCGGCTTCAGGACTTCGGTCATGGCCGGTCTGGTCTCTCCCTCCTTCCCACCCCCGCCCCCGCCCTGGACCACTGGAGACAAAGTTCAGCCATCAGCCAGTTCCACCTGCGAACGTTTCAGTGCACGGCGCTCCTTTTTGTTACGGTTTCCTGTCCTCACAGTCACCTCGCATCCCGTAGGCTCACTGGGGGCGGCTTTCTTGCTAGGTCGTGTGCGGGCTGCTCTCTGCGGCTCTGCTTCTGAAACGGGTCCTGCCTGGGGGTCCGCATTCCCGTCTACTGAGGTGGGTCCCCTTCGTGGCGCTTACGGACACGGGTGGGAACAGCCAGGACCCCCCCGCCCCCCGACAGTCGGTGTTTTCTCGTTTCGCTGAGGATCCAGCCCACCCCACGTTGCATCTTGTGAGATGACAGCTGGTTCACGCGTGTCCTTCAGGAAATGCAACAGTTGCTAAGAGTCGGGCAAACAAAGATGTGCTTTGATTCCGGGAACAGCTGTGGGGAGGACACAGCGTTTCTGTCAGCTGCTCCATCCTAGTTTTCAGGCCGTTGGACTCGGAGCCCTTTAACCCTTTGGCTCCCTGGGCTCTTCCCACCCTGTAACTTGCTAGGTTTCTTGCCCCTCGACTGTGGACACGAGTCCTGGGATGCGGCGAGGCTGAGCCTGGCCGTCGGGGCCGGAGCTGGGAGCAGGTGCGGAGAGGCCTGCGAGGCCCTCGTGTGCTCAGAGGGGGTCCTCGTCTCTCAGAGGCACGTGGGCCGCTTCCTGCTGCGGAAGGTCCGCTACTCCTGTCCGCGTGGCCTTTGGCCCTGTGAGCAGCCGTTCGCCCCATCCCGTGGCACCCAGTGGACCTGTGAGGCACGGTTGTCCTCAGCCCCAGTGTGAGGAGGAGGGACCCTTGCCCAGGGCGGCTCTCCTATGTCCAGAGGTGTCTCTGGACTGTGCGTCATAGGTGGCAGCTGGAGACGTGCCCTGTGGCGGAGGCCGCGCTTAGCCGGGCATCTCTCAGGTGTGGTGTCTCCTTCACGGCACATCCTGCTCCAGGGGCCAGAGGTGTGCTGTGAACAGAGCCACCCTCCCCACCGTGGAGCTCCATTCTTGGGGGAGAGATGAAGAGCCGACAAGTAAACGGCTGGAGGACACGGTGCGTGAGGTGGGGGAGGTGCTAGGGAGGAGTGGGGAATGGGGTGGCCTGGGAGGCCCTGTTCGGAAGGAGGTTTGAGGAAAAACCCGAGGGAAAGAGGAAGGAGACCAGGCAGGCAATTGGGGAAAGAGCATTCATGCAGCAGGGGTGCAGGTGCAAAGGCCCTGTGGTCAGGAGCATGCCTGGAATGTTCAAGAATCAGCAAAGAGGTCAGTGAGGCTAGAGCAGAGCCAGGAAAGAGGCCAGGGATAGGCAATGCGGACACAGACACAATGAAGCTAAACACATAGGGCCTTCTGGGTCACTGTGAGGGCTCCAGCTTCTACTCTGAGATGGGAGCCTCTGGAAGGCTTGAGCGTATAGCTAGCCTGTCAGGACTTCCATTTGCGTAGGGTCAGTCTAACCCTGTGTTCAGAGTAGAAGCTGTAGGGGACCAAGGAGAAGTAGAAAAACCAGTTGAGAGGTTGTTTTGCTAACCCAGGTGAGATGATGGTGTCTTGAACCAGGGTGGTACCATTGGAGGTGGTCAGTGTTGGTTAGTTCTGAATGTGTAAAGGAAGGGGCTGGGTCTAGCCTGGGATGGCTCAGTCCTGATGTTTGCCTGCAGTTCTGGGTCCCTGTCTTGGTTATGGGATTCCTTTTAGGCAACAGCAGTGATGATGGTGATGTGGATGATGATGGTGATGGTGATGATGATCGTGATGATGGTGATGGTGACAATGATGATGATATAATGGTGGTGATGATGGTGGTGGTGGTGATGGTGATGACGATGTTAGTGATGATGGGGATGATGATGGTGATGATGGTGATGATGATGGTGATGATGGTGATGATGATGGTGATGATGATGGTGATGATGGTGATGATGGTGATGATGATGATGGTGGTGATGATGATGATGATGGTGGTGATGATGATGGTGATGATGGTGATGATGATGGTGATGATGCTGGTGATGCTGGTGATGATGGTGATGATGGTGATGATGCTGGTGATGATGATGATGGTGATGATGATGATGGTGATGATGGTGGTGATGGTGATGATGATGTTAGTGATGATGGTGATGATGCTGGTGATGATGATAATGGTGATGATGGTGGTGGTGGTGGTGGTGGTGAGCACGAATTATAACACCACGTTAGGTGTGTGTAGCTCATTTAACCTTTCAACTGGCCTTCCTAGGAACCACCTGTGATGGGTGTTGTGGACTCTCCGGCACTCCTGCCCCTCCCCAGCTGTGTCGCACCACATGGTTTGGGAAGGGATTGAGTGCACTATGGGCCTTAGGCGTGGACCTTGTTTTCACCCAGTCTGCCTGAGTCTGTTTGTTAAGTCGCTGTGGCTGGACCCTGTAACCCAAGTCTAAGAGGAGGCTCAGGGAAGTCCAGCCCTGCACCACTGACCAAAGAGCCTGGTTTAGACGTGACCCTGGGACCCTTGCCACTTTACAGGTGGGGTCAGGCGGGCTGCTCCGCCTCCTGGCTTAGCTTCGCTGGGGGGGGGGGGGTGGTGCTGGGGGCGGGCCGGGGCTGGAACCTCCATGTGGCGGGGAGCTGCCTCCCAAGAGGGCTCCCGTGGGTTCTCCCGTGGGAGCGTTTGTGGGACACGTGCGGCTGCACAACGTGTAGCCTGGGGCCCCGGGAGCCAAGGGCAGTTTTCTTCCAAAAGCATTTGGTGTCTCAGGTCCTTCCAAGGAGGACGTGGCTGGTATTGATTCTGCATCTATCGCAGCTTCATCCACGCCGCCCCGCGAGCACCTGAGATACCTGATTCCATCCGTCTCTCACGGTGACCCCGCAGGTGTGTCTTAATCTCTGTCCGTTTTATAGGTGAGGAGGTGGGGACTCGGGGGTGAAGCAACCTGCGTATGGTCCCCGCTCAGCCAGGCCAGGGTCCAGCCGGTCCTCAGGGCTCTTCCCTGCTCCCCATTTGGGAAAGGTGGCTCCCTCTGCGGGCCCCTTACTTGGCTGCGTGCACGTCCAGGCGGGGCGCTGTGGGGAGGAGCCCAGGGAAACTTCTGGAAAGCAGCAGGGCCTACATGGCCCATGGCCCCCGGGCTTCTGAGCTTCTGGCCCTGAGAGGTGGTGATGTTAGGGGCTGCTTTGCTATTAGGAGGAGGCTAAGACCTCCGGAAGCCAGGGTTGGGAGCATGGCTGGCGCTAGACGACCTTGGACTTGTCCTGGCCTTGCTGTTTGCTGGCTGCATGACCTTGGCAAGTGATGTAACCTCTGTGAGCTTCAGGAATGTTCCCTCTGCCCAGGAAGACAGGAAAGCCACGGTCCCCAGGCAGGAGCCACTCCCGTTCACCTGGCCGTCCAGCGGGTGTCTGGTGCTATCCTAGGGCAGTGAGCAGGCGGGCAGGGGAGGGGGCGTGCAGGAGATACACCTGAGCGGGGATGGGCGAGGTCTCTGCTGGACAGAGCAACCAGGGAGCTCCTCTTGGAGGAGGGGGTGTTTCAACCTGAAACTTGGCAAGTATGAGGGGCAGGCAGGGGAAGCGAGTTTCTGGCAGAGGGACAGTCTGAGGGCCAGAAAGAGCCTGGGGTTCAGAACTGGCCAGGCCGGGAGGGCCAGCAGCAGGTCCTGCCACTGCTGAGGGCCATGGTCCCGGGCCGGCCATGGAGACCCTGGTGTGAGCCTCCAGGGGCTGCGCAGGCAGGGTCTGAGTCCCAGGTCTTGGCCTCTGGCTTTGAGCTCTGGACCGACCTGCCAGGGACGGTGTCTGCAGCCGAGACCAGCCTTTCCCCGTCTTTCTCAAGATCAGCCTCCTCCCATTCAAAGGGGACGCCCAGCTCTCACCCTGGGTCTTCCCTGGGTGGGCTGCCCCCAGGTGCTTCGGGCCACCAAACACTGGGACAACCGGATTGCTTTCAATAAGGCGCTACAAATCAGCATCGTATAAGTACTCTAAATGATGTATTTCCAAAACAGTTTTACTTTTTCAATTTAATATTTATTTATCAAAACTTAATGTATTTACTTTTAGTCAGCTCCGTGTCAATAATTTTTTAAAAAAAATTTATTTATTTTTGGCTGCGTTGGGTCTTTGTTGCTGCGCGCGAGCTTTCTCTAGTTGTGGCAAGCAGGGGCTACTCTTTGTTGCGGTGCACGGGCCTCTCGTTGCGGTGGCCTCTCCTGTTGAGGAGCACAGGCTCCAGGCGTGTGGGCTTCAGTAGTTGGGGTGCACGGGGCTTAGTTGCTCTGCAGCATGTGGGATCTTCCCGGACCAGGGCTCGAACCCGTGTCCCCTGCATTGGCAGGCGGATTCTTAACCACTGCGCCGCCAGGGAAGTCCCTGCCAATAATTTTAAAAACTCAATCTTGAAGGAAAATTTTAATACTTATAGTCTTCTAGTTACAGGAAAAAATTGCAAAGATTCACACATCTCTTCCAGAGCAGCATGGCAGGGTGATTGATGAAATACTTTCAAGCATAAGTGTTTTTACATTAGGATAAGTTCTGTGGGAAAACAGTAGAAATATCTGTTCAAGGAGAGAAGGAGCAACCAGCTAAGAGGGTTTTTTACACCCCCTATTTCTTGGTTAAAGAGCTGGTGGGTGTCCAGTCCCCGTGGTAAATCAGGGTTCTCCAGGGAAACGGAACCCGGAGGATAGAGACACGTCTGAGGACGTTTAACGTAGGGCTGGCTCTTGGGGTCGTGCAGGCTGCGAAGCCCCACCAGGTGCCGCCTGTGAGCCGGATGCCCAGGGCCCGGTGGGGCTGTGCAGCCCGAGTCCAGACGCTCGAGACCCCGGAGATGGATGCTCAGGGGTGGGGAGGGTGGACGTCCAGCTCAGGCGGAGAGCGGACCTCCCGTCATCTGCGTTTCTGTTCTGTTGGGCCCACAAGGGATGGGGTGGTGCCGCCCACCACGGGGAGGGCCGTCTTCACGTGGTCTGGACTCAGAGGCTGATCTCTTCCCAGACACCAGCCCAGACACACCTAGAAATCACGTCTCACCAGTTAAGTGGGCGTCCCTCGGCCCAGGCGCGATGACACGTAAAGTGAACTGAGACGCCACGGATTTTTATTTCCTGGTCTATGTTTAAAAGAGTGATACAAGCAATTTCAGCAGCTAAAACGTCAGCATTTACAGTAGCCCAGAAATTCCTCCCTTCTGCAACTGTGTAAACGTTCAGTGAAACGTTTTAGATGTTTAAGGACAGAGCGTGTGGCCATATTAAAGGACCCTGGTCATTCGAGGACCAAGTTTGGGACTTGGGATCTAGTTCACGTGCATTGGGGCTGCTGGGGTCCCTGATCACGGGGGCCACAGGTGGAGGACGGATGGAGGGCGGGCTGTGGCGCGGGGGCAGTGGACAGACTGGTGACAGTGCCAGGTTGGGCCCTGGCTTTGGCTGGTGGCCTGGATGGAGGGTGGAGCCTGCAAGCTCGGGGTTGATGCGGCCTGGAGGGCGGAGGTGGCAGGTGGAGAGATGGGATCTGGCCACACAAGCTTGAGCAGCCTGGCCTGCTGGGTGTCCAGAGGGAGGTGTCAGGTGGCCGGGGGTGGCCCTTTACCCCCAAGCTCGTTTTCTGCCCTCGTGCTGTGGCCCCGCACCTCTGGTCCTCGTTGGCCTTGCCTCTTGGGGAAGCCTGGCCTCCTGGCCCTGCCTGGGGCCCCGAGCCTCCCCTGCTAGGCCTCTCTGCTCCTCTCACTGTGGAGCTGTGAGCTCAGCTACTGCACCTTTTGGATTCGAACCTCTTCCTTTTATGATGGGGCTGATGGCCAGTTTAAGCATTTAAATCTCGTTTTTAATTTAGTTTGTTTAACATGGCTTCTTGTTAATTACCTGTGCTGCAGTGTGGAGCTTGGCTCCCCTCCGAGCAATTTCCTCGTCGTGTGATTTTGTGTGGCTTGTCACGAGTTCAGGGGTCTGGACCCAGAACAGGGCCATTTCCAAGTGATGCTTTCACGGAAGACAAGGCTTAATTAATTGGGTGGAAATAACGATGATTCCGAGAGCAGCTCTGTGAGGAACAGCGTTTTTGCTCTTCTTTTCAGTGATTTAATAGCTGCCGTTCATTAGCCGGGACCCTGGGAGGAAGAGGCTCTGTCCTCTGTGTCCTCGTCTTGCTACTCGGCGCTCAGAATTGCAGGACCGGAAAAGCTCATGAGTCTAAACTTCCCCACGTCTGTCCAGAAGCGCTGAAATTGTTCCTTAAAAATCCCCGAGGGCTTCCCTGGTGGCACAGTGATTAAGAACGCGCCTGCCGATTCAGGGGACACGGGTTCGAGCCCTGGGCCGGGAAGATCCCACATGCTGCGGAGCAACTAAGCCCGTGCACGACAACTACTGAGCCTGCGCTCTAGAGCCCGTGAGCCACAACTACTGAAGCCTGCACGCCTAGAGCCCGTGCTCCGCAACAAGAGAAGCCACCGCAATGAGAAGCCCACGCACCACACGAAGAGTAGCCCCCGCTCGCCACAACTAGAGAAAGCCCACGCGCAGCAACGAAGACCCAACACAGCCAAAAATAAATAAATAAATAAATAATTAAAAAGAAAAAAATACCCCCGAGAGGCTGGGCTTGTGGTGCTGAAGCTCCTTGGAGCCGGACCTCGGGTCCTGGCCTTGTCCACCGGGTGAGAACTTGGACTTCCCTGTCCTCCTTCTGTCCTTGCCCAGACGTGCGTCTGCGCAGCTGACTCACCTGGCCGGGTGTCCACCCTTGGGGTGGGAGCGTCAGGAGCCCGGAGTGGGCGATGCAGGCAGGGTTTAGATGGGTCTTCCTTGACGGGTCAGGGCTGCTCCGGACACGGGAGCTGTCATCTCAGTCAGTCGCGCAGAGCATCTCCGCACCCTGGTCCACCCTCCTGCCTGCCCCTGCTCGGCCCCGTGCAGACCCGAGGCTCAGTGTGCTGTGTGGGGTGACGACAACCCAGGGCCTGGCAGAGCCGGGCAGGGGCTCGTGGGTCTGTGAACATGCTTGTACAAGTCTTTGCGTGGACCCACGTGTCCGATTCTCTTGGGTGGGTTCCTAACGGTGGAATTTCTGGGTCGGAGGCTACCTTTACGTCTGACTTTTCCGAAGTGGCTGTGCGTTTCCAGGCCCACCTGCAGTGACGAGGTTCCCACCTCTCTGATCCCTGCTGAGGTTCCGGGCCGTCTGTCTTCCAAGTATAGTCACTCTAATGGCCGTGGCATCTCGTGGTGGGTTTGATTTGCGTTTCCCTGATGGCTAAGGAGATTGGGTGTCTTTTCCTGTACAACTTCTTTGGCAAAATGTCTCTTCAAATCTTTTGCTCATTTTCTGAGCTCTTGGTCTTCTTACTGTTGAGTTATAAGAGCGCCTCGTATATTCTGGATACAAGCCCTTAATGAGATACATGGTTTACAGATATTTTCTCCCGGTCTGTGTTTCGGTCTTTTCATCTTCTTCACAATGTCTTTTAAAGTTCAGTTTATCAATTTTTTCTTTCAAGAATCGTGCTTCTGTTGTTTTATATAAGAACTCTTTGCCTAACCCACGTTAATGAAGACTTTATCATGTTTTCTTTCCAAAAGTTTTATCATTTTAGCTCTTCCATTTAGATCTGCGATCCACTTTGAGTCCCTCTTGTGTGTGGTGTGAGGTAGGGGTCTGAGGCCGTGGTGTTCTTATGTGGACGTCGGGGTGTCCTAGCACCATTTGTTGAAGAGACTGTTATTTCCTCATTGACATGTCTCGGCACCTCCTCAATGATCAACTGATGATAAATGTGAGAGTTTATTTCTGGGCTCTCGGTTCTGTCCCACTGATCTGCGTGCCATATCATCACAGCAACACCACACAATCTCGATGGCTGTGGCTTTACAGTGAGTTTGGAAGTCAGGTCGTGTAAACCCTCTCACTTGGTTCTTCTTTTTCAGAATCGTCTGGGCTGTTTTAGGGCCTTTGCATTTCCATATGAATTTTAGATAACTTTCTATTTAAAAAGCCTGCACTGAATTTATAGATCGATTTGATACAGAACTGGCGTCTTGTCAGTATTGAGGCTTCTAAGTGATGAACAGGAATGTCTTTCCGTTTAAAGATCTAGATCTTTAGTTTCTCAGAGATCCTCTGTCGTTTTCGGTGGACAAGCCTTGCACGTTTTTTGGCAAATGAATCCTGCAGCGTTGCGTTCTTTTCGATGCTCTCGTGAGGAAGACAGGGCTCCCAGCAGGGTGGGCTGGCTGTGGAAGCTCTGGGGGGCTCTGGTGGGCAGCAGTGGAGGTGGGTGGGCAGCAGGGCGGGAGTGGCGGGGCCTGGCGAAGAGGGAGCCTTGTCCCTACACCCCCGAGGCAGAGGGTCCGAGCCCAGAGTGCTCTGGGCCTTGGGGCGGGGGCTTCGCCCATCCTGAGCCCCAGGCGGACAGCCTGTCAGTCACAACTAAGTGTGTTATCTCCACGTGGGGAGTAGGGTGAGATCTCCAAATGGTCTTTTAATTTTGTGAGGCATGTGCTCCAACTTCTGCTGATGGCTCTGGGACTAGTTAGGGAGAAAGTTAGTCCGCGGCTAAGCACGCGCGGCACTGTTTATCTGGGCGTGGGACTGAAATTTAAATGACAGTGTGCCAAATCGAGGAACTCATGGTTTTCTGGAGGTGCTCGTTCCACGGCATTTATTATGTGCCTGCTGGGTGCCACGCGCACTCGGGTGCTGCCAGGGTTGCGAGGTCGGCGGATACAAGGTGTCTGCGGTGACCTTCTCCTCCAGGGAGGGCAGTGTGAGACACGTGGAACGTGGGATGAAGACAAGCTGCGGACTCACATCTGAACGAGGACTGGTATCCAGAACATATAAAGATCTCTCACGATTCACCAATACAAAACCAAGTAATCCGGTTAGAAACTGGGCAAAGACATGAAGAGACGCTCGACCGGAGAGGACACTCGGATGGAAAACAAACCCATGAGATGTTCAGCTCCTCAGGCAGCGGGAAATGCAAATCACTCTACACCCATCAGGATGGTTGAAATGAAAACCGCTGGCGAGGGTGAGGAGGAGCTGGACCTCTCGTCTGTTGCCGGTGGGAATGGCAGCTGTTACAGCCTGGAAAACATTTTAGTAGGTTCTTAGAAAACTAAACATGTAACTGCCATGTGACCCAGAAATTGCACTCTTGGGCATTTATCCCAGAACAATGGAAAATTATGTTCACGTGAAAACCTGTATGTTAATTTTGCTCATAGCAGCTTTATTTGTAATAGTCCCAGACTGGAAACAACCCAGGTATCCTTCAGGGGGTGAGTGGATACCGTGGAACAGCACCCAGCCAAAAAAGGGAACAAATTACTGACACACACGACAGCCTGGGTGAGTCTCTAGGGGAGTGTGCCGAGTGAGGCCAGTCTCCACAGGTTACATCCTGCATGACACCATTAAAATAACATTCTCAGGGTGACAAAATTATAGAAACGGAGGACAGATTGGTGGCGACCAGGGGTTAGGGACTGGGGTGGGGTCCTGGTGCATCTGGATGGCATCAGTGCTGGCACCCTGGGTGCTGTGCTGTGGTCTCCCAAGATGTTACCTCTGGGGAGATGGTGACGGCCACACGGGCTGCCCTCGTGTTATTTCTTACAGCTGGTGGCCATTGGCTGGGAGGTGCCGGCCACCTGGGGTCACTGTGCTCCAGCTGTTGGAGAGGGAGGGGCCATTCCGGTGGGGCAGGAGGGGCCCTGGGATCAGGCCTCCTTGGCCGGGGCTGGCAGCAGACCCCCAGCCCCTGTTGGAGGAGCCTGGCATCGGGTGAGTGTAGTGCCGCGTGGTGGCAGGGACACAGTGGTCGTAGCCGTTGGTGCACGTGCCACGTGCCGGGCGTGGCACTGATGCTTCCGCAGCTCTGTCAGTCGCTCCACTTCGCAGATGACGGGCTGAGGCCCAGTGGTTGGCCTGCCAGGCCCCAGCTGGTCCGGGAGCTGCAATTTGGACCCTCTTCCTGGCTGCCGAGCCCCTCAGCCTCATGCCTCACCTCGCTCTACGCCAGAAGACCGCGGGTCCCATCTGTCTGCTTGTCCCTCTGTCCCCCTGTTCACAGACCCACCTGCGGCCTTCACAGGGCGGGGGGAGAGGGCGTTTCTCTGAAGCTGTTCGCAGGATAGGGTCCCGGGGGATCTTGGAGGCCGTTGACACGTCCCCAGCCTTTCGGGCTCCAGGCTTGCATCCCAGTGTCCCAGAGAGCGGCTTGACCGTGTCCACCGCTAATCAGGTCCTCAGACTCTGGCCGGCCCCTCTCGGGTCCCCGTTCTCAGAGGGAAGCGAGGCCTGGAGGTCAGCGTGCTTCTGACCCAGAGTCCAGGACACTCGGGGGCCTGCGGGGAAGCTGACCAGGGGGCGGGGCCTACAGCAAGCAGGACCCCAGCGTGGCGGCCTCTGCCCTGGGGCGTGGGCCCGGGTGGCCAGGTACCAGAGTTTCCCAGAGGAGCTGAAAGTCCAGATTTTTGTGAAATCTGTTTTTTTGCCTTTTGATTAAATTTTAAACTTTTGTTTTGAAAATATTTCAGAGAGAAAAGTTTCAAGCAGAGTAGACCCGCGCCCTGGCCTCGCTGGCTGACGCTTCGGGGTGCGCGCGCGTTTGCTCTGTGTCTCCTGCGTCTGAGCGTTGTTGCCGTGACGCCGATGGTCACTCTTACTATCCTTGCTTCGTATGGGAGTACGTGACCCCTCCCTTAAACCCCTCAGCACACCTCAGGGTGTCAGGGGATGGTTGTCACACCGGGATCTTTCAGGGACACGACATTCCTAGCTAACCCACAGCCCGGGTTCAAAGCCTGTCCCGATTTCTGACGTGCCCAGAGCAGTGGCTAGGGAGTTTGGGTGTGGCGTTTGCCCCTCATCACACCCGACTGTTTCAAAGGTGGGCGAGCAGCTTCAGGGTTTGAGGACACGGGGAGACCCAGGCGGGTCGCCCCGTTTGTGCCCTCACCCTGGGCTGACCTCAGGGGCGGCAGGAGGTCGAGCTGGGCCCACGACGCGGGCTCCTCCTGCCTGACCCAGTAAGGAAGCTGCAGAGCTTTCTGGGTTGGGTCTGGAGCCCAGCTCCACCGAGGTCTGGCTGGGAACCTTGGCCAGATACACAGTTCCTCTGAGGATCCGCTTCCAGATTTCAGCCTGTCAAGAAGCCAAATGAAAAGTGAGAAACTACACGTCAGATTTCCTAGGATGGTGCTGGGCCCGGAGAGGGGGACCCAGACTCTTGAGGGAGTGCTGTTCCCGCCCCCGCCCCCCCCCGTCCCTCTTCCCTCCTTCCTTCATTCCTTCATCCGTCCACCCAGCGTCCTCTGTGCCGAGCCTATGCTGGGGGTGGGATGCAGAGGCCACTTCTGGGTTGGAGGAGTTCAGGGTTATCGGGTGGGAGGGAGCATGGGGAAGGCTCCCAGGGAGCAGGGCGTCCGGGCGGGGGGCCGTGTGGGGAGACCCCAGTGCCTCTAGGGACTGCAGCCCCTGTGGTTGGGTGCGAGGATGTCCGGAGGGGGTCTTTGAAATAGAAGACGGACGCCAGAGGCCGGCCCGCCCTGCACACGCCCACGTTTATGGCCTTGGAGGGTGGCCAGGGCATGGGTGGAAACGGCCGGGCTTTGAATGGGGTGACTCTGCTCTGGCCACCCCCGGAGGGGAGGGAGGGAGAGAGCCAGGGGGCCTGGGAGGGGCGGTCCAGGGCTCGGCTTCCGCGCTGGCTGGGGTGTCCTGTCCCTGCCCTGGGGTGCCTGCCTCGGGCTCCCCCCCTCGCCTGCAGCCAGCGGGAGGCCACGTGGACTTGTGGACAAAGCCCACTTAGGAGGACTGGCCCCACAGTGCCAGGGCCCAGCCCGCCACGCGGCGTCCATTAGGTTAGGAAAGACAGTGAATTCAGGTCTCACAGCAGCGTAGGAAGTGCCACGGAACGTGGAACATGGACCATGGACCAAGGAATATAGAACATGGAACCCAGAGCATCTGCAGATCCGGAGCCATGACCGAAAGGGCCGATGCAGGGCAGGTGGGCACGGGAGGGGGAGGGGAGGTGGGCCAGACTTCAGGGCCGGGTAAACGTCATACCTCGACCACCCCCCTTACGGACCTTCATTAGTTGTGGTTTTCCTGAGTCCGTGTCCTTCCTGGTCACCGTCCCTCCCCAGCCCCCCCCCCCCCGCCGGCTTCAGTCCACTTTGTTGTTTCACCCACTGCGGTTATTATCCGAGTGACGCCCAGACTGTCCCTCGCTGGCCGGGGGAGGGTCTTCGTGAGGCTCCCGCCTCCTCTGGCCTGAGCCTCACCTTTACTGTCATTTTCCTTGCTTTCTGGTATTTCTTTTTTCTTAAAGTCAGGTTTTTTTTTTGTTTGTTTTGGTTTTTAAAATTTTATTTATTTATTTATTTATTTATGGCTGTGTTGGGTCTCCGTTTCTGTGTGAGGGCTTTCTCTAGTTGTGGCGAGCGGGGGCCACTCTTTTTTTTTTTTTTTTTTTTTGTTTGTTTGTTTTCATCTCAGCTGCAACCGATGAGAGCTGAAACTGTACTTTGCAACAAGGTCTTCAATATACTCTTTTTTTAAAATAAATTTATTTATTTATTTATTTATTTGACTGTGTTGGGTCTTCATTTCTGTGCGAGGGCCCTCTCCAGTTGCGGAGAGCGGGGGCCACTCTTCATCGCGGTGCGCGGGCCTCTCACTGTCACAGCCTCTCCCGTTGCGGAGCACAGGCTCCAGACGCGCAGGCTCAGTAGTTGTGGCTCACGGGCTTAGTTGCTCCGCGGCATGTGGGATCTTCCCAGAACAGGGTTCGAACCCGTGTCCCCTGCATTGGCAGGCAGATTCTTAACCACTGCGCCACCAGGGAAGCCCCTGGTTTTTAAAATTTTATTTATTTATTTATTTATTTATGGCTGTGTTGGGTCTCCGTTTCTGTGTGAGGGCTTTCTCTAGTTGTGGCGAGCGGGGGCCACTCTTCATCGCGGTGCGCGGGCCTCTCACTGTCGCGGCCTCTCTTGTTGCGGAGCACAGGCTCCAGATGCGCAGGCTCAGTAGTTGTGGCTCACGGGCCTAGTTGCTCCGCGGCATGTGGGATCTTCCCAGACCAGGGCTCGAACCCGTGTCCCCTGCATTGGCAGGCAGATTCTCAACCACTGCGCCACCAGGGAAGCCCCTGCGCCACCAGGGAAGCCTTTCTGGTATTTCAAGAGGCTGCCGGCTCATCTTGTATGTTTTCTGCCCCAGACCTGGAGTCAGTTTTTTCTCTAAAGAATCTAGGTTCCTTTTGGTGGGAAATTGTATTTAGAGACCACATTCTGGGCCCTGGGGGTACTCACTGCTTCAATTTGTCATTGTTGCTGGGCTTTTTCTGCACACAGAACTAGGACTTTTTTTTAAGATAAAATATTTCATGAGTTCATATTGATTCTTCCAGTTCCAGTTCAGGGCTACAGTTTGACTGGCTTGGCTTCCTTCCTTCCTTCCTTGTAATGTAACGTGATTAATTTGATGTCTTTATCTCTTTTCACCCATGCTGAAAATGCCAGCTCTAAATGACACCAACAAAAGAATTCTTTGCTTTATTGCACCACACTTGCGAGCACACACATGCACACACCCGACCTTAGAATAACAAGACTGTTACTAGTGCCACCAATATGATCAGCAAAAACTGTTTAAGATTTTATTCCAGCTTATTTTGCCCTGAAGCATCTGCGTTTTGGGAGGCGATGCCGTCCGTTGGATACACATTTCAGTTTATTTGCTGCCTTTTACTTTTGATTTGTAAGTATCATTTTTCAAATCCCAGTCTTGTTTTTATAATTGTGTAAAATATTAACATGGTTCCAAAGCCGTGCCCACCAACAAGGTGTGTCCGCAGGATCATTGATTTACCCCGTGTCCCCACCAGTCACTCAGCTTCCTTCCTAAGGCCTGTGGGGACCCTTTTACTCACAGGATTTGCCCGTGTGTTGAAGTAGCAGATCGGTAAGTAAGATAGTGAGTCAGCGGATGTGCACAGAGATTCACACCCCCTCCCCTCTTTCTTAAACACATGCCTTTTCCATCTGGCATGCATCCTGGACCTCACGCCTTGGCAGTTTATAGAGGGTTTTGACAGCACTGGGTCTTTGGGGCTATTCCAGAGCTGGAGCCGTAGGTGATAGGAGTAGATAAATCCCCTCACGTCGTCTGCTTGGTCACATCTCTGCCCATTTCACGGAGGAGGAATCTGCTCGCCAGGCCCACTGCCGTACCTCGGGGTGGCGCACGGGGTTGAGTTTGGGGTCTGCCTGTGGCCGGGCTCGGCGGCTCCCAGGCCTGAAAGGGTGGCCGTGGGCCCCTCTAGCTGCCTTGGTTCACGAGGCACCGCCAAGCGTGTCGAGCCACGGCGGCTGGGCCCGGAGAGTCAGCAGAAGAATCCAGCCCCGGCACTTTCATGGGAGAACCAGCCGGCGTGAAGCGGCCGTGCCCTTGGTCTTATTGCCTCAAAGGGGAAAAACAAATACAGCCGGCATATAATGAGATCCTTACCAGTGAAGAAAGTCCCGGCGCGTCCTGAAGCCTGAAGCCTCCGTGGACCGAGGCGGCTTCACCTCGTGTGCCCCGTGACCACCAGCCTCCCCCGCCCTCGGAGCCCAGTGCCGCCACCCAATGGGGGCCCAGGGCTGCTGGCTGGGGGCGGACACGGATGGCTGCGCGGGACCTGAGCCGGGGCATGGAATGGCCTCCCAAGGCGGGGCTGGGTGCGGGCGTGGGGCAGCTGTCGGGCTGGGCAACAGCGGGAGGCGTTGTCCCCGAGCCAGCGTGTGCTCTCTGTGTGAGCATGTGTGTCCACGTGGGTGCGGGGGGTCTCAAGCAGCCCCTCGAAGGAAAGGAGAGGGGGGCTTTCCAGACGTGGCGCGCCGTGCACGTCTAAAATGATGGTTTTTGGGCTTCCGTGGTGGCGCAGTGGTTAAAAATCCGCCTGCCAATGCAGGGGACACGGGTTCGAGCCCTGGTCCAGGAAGATCCCACATGCCGCGGAGCAGCTAAGCCAGTGCGCCACAACTACTGAGCCTGTGCTCTAGAGCCCGTGAGCCACAATTACTGAGCCCAGGAGCCACAACTACTGAAGCCTGCGCACCTAGAGCCTGTGAGCCACAACTACTGAGCCTGTGTGCCACAACTGCTGAGCCCGTGAGCCACAACTACTGAGCCTGCGCTCTAGAGCCCGTGAGCCACAACTACTGAGCCTGCACTCTAGAGCCCATGAGCCACAACTACTGAGCCCGTGAGCCACAACTACTGAGCCTGTGTGCCACAACTACTGAGCCCGTGAGCCACAACTACTGAAGCCCACGCGCCTAGAGCCCGTGCTCTGCAACAGGAGAAGCCACCGCAATGAGAAGCCCGCGCACCGCAACGAAGAGTAGCCCCCGCTCGCTGCAGCTAGAGGAAGCCCGCACACAGCAGTGAAGACCCAACGCAGCCAAAAATAAATAAATTTATTTTAAAAAATAAATAAATAAAATGATGGTTTTTAATGAAGTCACAGGTGGTGGGGTCCGTGCTGGCCTGGTCGGGGTGGTACAAAGGCTGCGGCCACTTGCGGGCCACTCCAGGGCTCCGTCCTGTCTTGGCACGTGGGCTCCCGTAGTGTCCTGCATGCTCTGTCCCACACATGGCGCTCACTTTGCACTTGTCCTTGAGACTGTCCACGTTGATGACACAGCCTCCCTGACCTTTTGGTGACTGTGCTGGGCCCAGGGACATGTGCAGAGGGTACCCCAACGATGGGCAGGCACGTGGTTTTGTGGCTGTCGCACGTGGCGCTGTCACGGGCGTCCTCTGGGACCGTGGCCAACTGCGTTTCCTTCCCTCTCAGCCCTCCAGACCCCCAGCCCCGCAGGCTGCTGGCACTTCTCAGCCGCTCACCTGTGATCGCCAGCCTCACTCTCACCTGGCCGGACCCTGTTTGTGCCCTTCCCCCTCCCAGCCTCGGCCAGGTCTCTGGCCCTGGTGGGTGCATCCGCTGCCCCCTCTGCGGGCCTGCGTCCAGCCCTTTGAAGCAGCCTCTGATTGGTTTAGCAGTCGTGGAAAGAACACACATCCCCAGCCCCCGGAGCCCTGGGTGTGGGTGTTTCCAGGGATCTGGCAGATGCACGGTGGCATCTCCCGCCCATGTACTCAGCGGGTCTGGCAGCCCTGATTGCACCGCTGCCTGGACCTTGTGATAGATCCTTGGGCCCAATGGGTTTAAAATAAGCAAGAAGCCTTTTATCCTGGAAAACGTTTCCTATCCTGGGAAGTGATGAGAAGGGAGGAGGGAGCCAGGCTGGGAAGGCCTCCAGGACTCCGTGTTTTCCACTCCTGACCTTGGACGTGGCCTGCATGGGGTGGAGGCATTGGGGGAAGGGGGCTCCCACGTTGTCAGCTTTCACATGGGGGTCACACCCGCTCTGTGATGATGGCATCCTGTAGTGCACGGTGGCCTGGGGTTCCCAAGATGTGGCCTCCGCGTAGGACCAGCGCTGGTCCCTTAGGGGTCGGACCGGGTTGGGGCACCACCTGCTATGCAGACGAGACTGGGAACTGAGGACCCTCCCTGGAGGTGACGGAGGAGCCGAGGATCTCCTGGAGGTCAGCGTGGGCTGTTCAGCGGGAGAGGTGGGCGGGGGCGGGGAGCTCTGGGAGCCCCTGTGCTGCTCGGCGAGGACGCCCCGTTTTATAGCCAGTGAGTCCAGGTCCGCAGGGTGGACGTGCTCGCTCCTCTCCAGCCCGCCGGGCGGCCACGCTGACCCAGGCCCTGTGGGTCTCAGGACCCGGCGCCCTCCTGCGCTGCTCCTCGTACCCCAGCCTGGGAGCCGCCGCCGGCCTGGCTGCCCAGACACCTCCCGGGTGGCCCCGCTGGGCGACCGGCAGCTGCGTCTCTTCCGCCAGGAATGAAACCCTTGAAGAAGGATCCAGAACCCGAGTGTCGTGATGCCCGACGTGGCAGGGTAGGCTTTGCGGCCAGCAGTGTTGCGTGCGGGGGCTTCTCCCCTCAGCTCCCGGGCCCTGTTTCTGAGCTGTCGGTGCAGAGGTGGTGATGAGATTTCCAGCCCCAAGCTCGGTTACCGCGTGGGATGCGGGGCCTGCCTGGGAGCAGGCAGAACCATTTGCTGCCTCGGTGGCGCTCGGACTGCCGGCCTGGGGCCCGCAGAGGCCGTGTCACTGCTGATGGCTGTGCACCAAGCGGCATTGGCCCTTCTGCAGGGTCTCTGCAAGGTGTCGAGGGAGGGCAGTGGTTTTCTCACTCTGGCTCTGACCACAGCTGTTACCCTGTGACAGGGTGAGGTGGGGAGAGTGGGCTGGCCCAGCATTTATTTAGTTTTGAAATTTTGTTCATCAGTTTGGTAGTTTTCCTCATACAGATCTTGTGCATATTTTGTTAGGTTTACACCTAAGTATTTTAATTTGGGGGGTGCTAATGTAAATGGTATTGTATTTTTAATTTTAAATTCCACTTGTTCATTGCTAACATGTAGGAAAGTGATTGACTTTTGCATGTTAACCTTGTATCCTGCAGCCTTGCTGTAATCACTTATTAGTTTCAATGGGTTTTGCTTTTGTTTTTTATTCTTCAGAATTTTTTACAGACAGTCATGTCATCTGCAAACAGACAGTTTTATTTCTTCCTTTGTAGTCGGTATACTTTTTTTTTTGGCCACACCACACGGCTTGCAGGATCTTAGTTCCCCAACCAGGGATCAAACCTGGGCCCCTGGCAGTGGAGGCATGGAGTCCTAACCACTGGCCCACCAGGGAATTCCCTCCAGTCTGTATACCTTTCATTTCCTTTTCTTGTCTTATTGCAGTAGCTAGGGCTTTTCCAGTATGATGTTGAAAAAGAGTGGTGAGGGGGATATATTTGGCTTGAATCTCCATCTTAGGGGGAAAGCATCTAGTTTTTCACCACTAGGTATGACGTTAACTGTAGGGTTTCCAGAGCTCTTCTTTATCAACTTGAGGGAATTCTCCATATTCTTATTTTTCTGAGAGTTTTTATCATGAATGGGTATTCAGTTTTGTCAAATGCTTCTTATGCATCTGTTGATATGATTTTTCTTCTTTAGCCCTTTGATGTGATGCATTATCATTGATTTTTGAATGTTGAACAAGCCTTGCATACCTGGAATGAATTCCATTTATTTGTGGTGTATAAATCTTTTAATACAGAGTTGGATTTGATTTGCCTGTATTTTGTTGATGATTTTTACATCCATGTTCATGAGATAGTGGTCTGGAATTTTCCTTTCTTGTAATATCTTGGTCTGGTTTTGGTATTAGAGTAATTCTGGCCTCATAGAATGAGTTAGAAAGTGTTCCCTCTGCTTCTAAATACTTCTGGAAGAGATTGTAGAGAATTGGTATGATTTCTAACTTCCGTGTTTGATAGAATTCACTAGTGAACCCATCTGGGCCTGTGCTTTCTGTTTTGGTAGTTGAATATTTATTGATTCAATTTCTTTAATAGGTTGTATTATCTATTTCTTCTTGTGTGTTTTAGCAGATTGTGTCTTTCAAAGAACTGGTCCCTTTCATCTAAGTTAGCAAATTTGTGGGCACAGAGTTGTTCATGGTCTCCCTTTATTATCCTTTCCATGTCCACGGGATCTGTAGTGATGTCTTTTCTCTCATTTGTGGCATTCATTATTTGTGTATTCTCTCTCTCTCTCTCAATCTCTCCTCCCCACCCCACCCCTCCCCTTTTTTTGTTACCATGGCTAGGGGTTTATAGGTTTTTATTGATCTTTTCAAAGAACCAGCTTTGGTTTCACTGATTTTTCTCTGTTAATTTCCTATTTTATTTAAATTTCCTATTTTAAATTCTGCTCTAATTTTTATTACTTCTTTTCTTTTGCCTGCTTTAGGTTTAATTTGCTTTTCTTTTTCTAGTTTCCTTAGGTTATTGATTTTAGATCTTTCTCCTTTTCAAACGTATGCTTTCAATGCTGTAAGTTTTCCTCTAAGCATTGCTTTTGCTGCATCCCGCAAATTTTGGTAAGTTGCGTTTTCATTTTCATTTAGTTAAACATATTTTCAATTTCTCTGGAGCCTTCTTCTTCCACCCATGTATTATTTAGAAGTGTGTTGCTTAATCTACAAATCCTTCGGGATTTTAAGTTATGTTTCTGTTATTGATTTCTAGTTTAACTCCATTGTGGTCTGAGGGCCGATGCTGTGTGTGTCACATGTATTAATTTGTTCAGGTGTAACACTCAACTGGCACACCTGGGACCATGGATGTGCTCCCTATGGAACCCCAGGCATTTGTGTGCTTTTCCCCAGTGCCAGGCATCGGGGTGGAGGAAGCAGCCACAGACGAGGTGGCTCCGGGCTGCCTGAGGCAGAGGCTCCTGGGATTTATAAACATTGTGCTCTCGATGCCCCAGCAGGGAGTGGGCCGCCCCACGTCCACTGCAGTGAACAGCTACGCTTGAGTTATTGCTGTTTAGAGAGAACTATTTGGAAACTTGCAGTCAGTTTCACCCAAACAGTGGAAAAGCCTAAACATAAGCCAGGCACCCTGTCGGGGCGCTGGCTCCCAGCAGACGAAAGCCCCTCTGTTACCCGGGCTGTGACATGCAGCAGAAAACAAGGTGTCCCCGTGGTGCTCGGGCACCAGAGCTTTGCCTGCGGCTCCAGGCTGGTTCCTGGAACGTGAATAACATTGACCGTGAGCCCGGGCCAGCAAAGGAAAGAAGTTCTCCCAAGGCAAAAGGCAGCAGGCGTAGGGCTTTGAGAACCGTTTCCAATGTCAGGTGCACTTTTTCCCTTGGTGGCGTCATTCTGAAGTCAGAAAACACACTCGTACGCACTCGAACACGTTTTCTGCATTCAGTGGGACCTTTTTATTAATGTTGTCCACATCGCTCATTATTCCCTCCTGGTCCTTGTCACCACACGCGTGCACTCTGTGCTGACCCGCTGCTGGAGCGTCTGCACCATGTTATGAGCTGGTCTTGCGACATCACCAGCCGGGGGTATAAACACGCATCCTGGCTCTGACATCCCCCACTCCCATGCTTCTGAAAGTTTGACGTTTTTCAAAATAAAACGTTTAAAGAAATATAGACACAGAAATATTGGAAATGCTAATGGAATTTTTTCCTTATGACTGGAGGTGTTCCTGTGGTCATTGTCACAGCGCTTTTGCTTAAAATCACAAGAATTCTGCTCCCATTCCCATCCTTACAGAATGCAGAGGGGCAGATTGTTGGAGCCGGGGAAGGGCGGGGCGGGGGGTGGGGGTGGGGGGAGTGGCAGGTTTTCTGTGCGGCTGGGGTGCAGGGATCCTCACTCCCACCTCGGAAGGGGGGCAGGTGCTTGGGGCAGGCGCAGCTCTGATTGGCTGTGGGCACCTCTCTCCCGTCCTCTGTCTTCTGCTGCACTTGGGTGGCCTCACTCTGAGAACTGGTCCAACCTGTTTGCTTCTGCGGGTTTCTTTGCACGGGTGGGGGCAGGAGGTGTTTACCTGTCAGGCCACCTGCAGCAGCAGTTTGGCTATATATTAGAAATGTCAGCCAATAAAAGGGAATAAAAGAGCCATAACTGGATCATGAGACTGGCTGAGCTCAGGGGCGCGGAGTGCTTCTTTGGCATCATTCCCAGGGTTGGGAGAAGGGGCTCGGAGCTGCCGTGTGCACAGGGTTTGGAGCCAGCAGAAATAATCACGGTGGCTCCTGATCGGGAGGGTTCCAGGAGTGGGGTCCTCTTGGTTAATCTCCCATCATGCCGTGAGCTGTGCCCATTCTGCAAGTGGGTTAACTCCTGGGCGACTCAGCCCCTGGGCCCCTCCAGGCAAGTTTTGGGGTGGCACCAGCTCTCTGGGTTGCCATCAAGGGAGCGTTTGTCACAGGGATGACCACACCCCTTGTGATGAAGGCCCACATGTACATCTGTCCCCCCCACTGGACAGTGGGCCCCTTAGGGCTGTAAGCGGAGGCTGGGGGTCAGGAGTCAGGTGATGTAGGGATTGTGGCAGACAGAGCGTGTGCTCCCGCCAGGGTGGGAAAGGGGCTGAGTTCTTGCTTCATGAGAACAAAGGCCCCACGTTGCTAGATCTTCCTTTTTTTTTCCCAAAGAAAAGCCAAAAATTTGGATATTTATTACTCTCTCAAGTTTTAAATGTTGGGGCTAACTTTGAAAATGGGGCCAAAATTGGCCCATGAAGAATCAATAAAGCACTAAAGAAAATTCAGTGGTGACCAAAGACCTTCCCTTCCAAAGAGACTCAGGTCCCAAAGGTTTTATGGGTGAATTCTGTCAAACTTCAACAAACTGTCCACCCTTTTACGAGTTGCTCCAGAAAATAGAAAACAGGAGAAAGCTGCTCAGCATATTGTATGAATTTCATATGAATTTGGAGGGACACACAAATCAGCCCATAACAGACACATAGAGTATGTGCTGTGTAACTGTAATACCAGGATGGAGCCATTAGTGGGTGTTGTTGGGAAAACTGGCTAACCATCTGGGGAAAAACAAACCAGATCCCCTTCCTCACGGACAAAAGGCCTAAATATGAACCCAAAAACTATTTGGCAGAAGTTAATTGCTATGGACTGAACCGTGTCCCCCAGATTCACTTATTGAAGCCCTAAGCCCCAATGTGATGGCATTTGGAGGCAGGCCTTTGGGAGGTGATTGGGTTTAGGTGAGGTCAGGAGGGTGGGCCCCCAATGGTGGGATTAGTGCCCTTTTAAGAAGACACCAGAGAGCCTTGCACGCTCGCTCTCTGCCACATGAGGGCACAGCGAGAAGGCAGCCTGAGTAAAGCCGAGATATGCTCCTGAAAAAACGGAAGAAACAGGGTGGGATCTGTAGCACGATGCCGTTTGGGGGTAAATTTAAAGTACATGCATATAACTCAAGATTCCACGTTGTGAGAGAAAGCATACAATGAAAAGGAAATTCCTCAAATTTCAGAACAAGCACCAGTGCAAGGGGGACGGGGGAAGTGGGTAGAAGGGGGAGAAATTGTCAACAAGAGCGGATCACCAGTGTCATGAACTCGGGCACAAATCTGCATCTGAGGTTTAAGATGCTAGTAGGTCCCACTAAATGCTGGCGTGGCCTGATGCAGTTTGTGGTTCCATCGGGAACATTGGGGTCTGCTGCTGAGTGGGTGGCCGAGCGGGAGGTTGATGGGGGATGAGGGAGAGGTCCAGGTCTGTTCCCCCGACATGTGCCTGCTGTTAGAGAGCGGGGCAGAGGTGGGGTGTCCCAGGAGGAGGACGGGGAGAGTGGGAAGGGCTCTGCTTCCCTAGAACCTGGAGCACAGCGGGCCGCCTGGTCTCTCCCACCAGCCCCGTCGTCCAGAAGGAGGCTGGTGCTCTCTGGCCGGCTGAGCGCTGGGCTGGTCCCAGAACTGGGGTCTATGTCTGTGCGGCCCTGCCAAGTGACTGTGGACAGGCCTGCCCATGCTCTGTGTTGGATGGGTCTGCGGTGGCCCTGTGAGCTACAGAGTCGGTATCTGAGGCTCAGTGTGGAGGGTGGGCCGCCAGGGCTTCGCAGCACTTTGGTGAGTGAGTCCTTCCCGGGTGATCTTCTTGGTCGCTTGAGGGCACAGTGGCATTTTATAAGACACGCCCCCATGGGCAAGCTTCCAGGGCCTTGACCCCAGGACCCTGGGGCCCCTGGGGTACCTGCCTCCTACAGGGGAGAGGGGTATGGCTGGTGAGTGCGGTGGGACATCGGCACAGCCTGGGCTGGTCTGAGCCACTGCAAGGCCAGTCTGCTGGGCCGTGGGCTTTGGGGCCACACAAGGCTGCCCATCCCACACCGTCCCCTGGTCCCCAGCCCCATGCAGTCTAATCTGGGAGGCCACCCACCCTGAGAGCAGGTTTGAGGTCAGATCACGGAAGCCGGAAGGAGTTGGCTGGTATTTCACCCCAGGAGTGGGTGTTCTCCGACCATCAGAGAACATTCTTCACCCTCATTCTGAAGAGATGGCCTGTGGGAGAAGGCCCGGTTTCCATGGCAATGTGTTCACACCCCCAAGGCCTCAGGGCCAGGGTCTGGCTTCTGCCAGGGTGGGGACAGCAGGTGACACCCAGAACCGATCACACCCCAGAAGGTGTCGGGGGGCCACGTGGCCCTCCCAGGGGGGTGGATGCCACCAGGAGCTGGGAACCAGGCACGCCCAGCGCCCACCCCCAGGGCTTGGGTGCATCTCAGGGTCGAGGGAGGCCCCCCCAACGGCTGGTGCCTTCTTGCCTTAGAATTGTTTTCAGAGACACTTTGCTGCTTAGCTAAGGTCAGGGTGAAGTGAAGGCTTAGGTGGCCTTGGCTGCTGACTTGACTGTAGCTTCGAAGGTCTTGTTTCCAAGGTCAAAACAAGTAACTTACCAGCAGGATGTGTTCTAAACATTTACTTGCAAGTCAAGAATTAGCTTTATTTTATTTTATTTTTTTTAACATCTTTATTGGAGTATAATTGCTTTACAATGGTGTGTTAGTTTCTGCTGTATCACAAAGTGAGTCAGCTATATGTATACATATATCCCCATATCTCCTCCCTCTTGCGTCTCCCTCCCACCCTCCCTATCCCACCCCTCTAGGTGGTCACAAAGTACCGAGCTGCTCTCCCTGTGCTGTGCAGCTGCTTCCCACTAGCTATCTATTTTACATTTGGTAGGGTATATATGTCCATGCCACTCTCTCGCTTCGTCCCAGCTTACCCTTCCCCCTCCCCATGTCCTCAAGTCCATTCTCTACATTTGCGTCTTTATTCCTGTCCTGCCCCTAGGTTCATTAGAACCCTTTTTTTTTTTTTTTTTAGATTCCACATATGTGGGTTAGCATACAGTATCTGTATGACAGACTGGGTCCATCCACCTCACTGCAAATAACTCAATTTTGTTTCTTTTTATTAGCCGTATTTTAAAATGGCACTTGGGCAGTGGGGTTTGGATTTAAAATAAACAAAAACCAAAATGTCTGTGTTGTTGGAATTAGCTGTGATGAACATTTAAACTACTTTTGGGCTGAAAATAACAAGCCCAAAATGGAACAGCTCCGTTTGCATGATTTTTTCAGAAATATATCAAATTGGGATTCATCAGTGGGTGTTTTTTTTTTTTTTTTACTGAGGTATTGCTGATTAACAATATTACATGTTTCAGGTATGGCATAGTGATTCATAATTTTTAATGGTTATATTCCATTTATAGTTACTACAAAACACTGGCTATGTTCCCTGTATAGTTCAATACATCCCTGTAGCTTATTTATTTATTTATTTATTTATTTATTTATTTATTTATTTTTTTTAAACTAATGAACTGTAAGCACAGCAGCAATCTTTTTTTTTTTTTTTAACCAATTAATTAATTTATTTATTTTTGGCTGTGTCGGGTCTTCGTTTCTGCGCGAGGGCTTTCTCCAGTTGTGGCAAGCGGGGGCCACTCTTCATCGCGGTGCGCGGGCCTCTCACTATCGCGGCCTCTCTTGTTGCGGAGCACAGGCTCCAGACGCGCAGGCTCAGTAGCTGTGGCTCACGGGCCCAGTTGCTCCGCGGCATGTGGGATCCTCCCAGACCAGGGCTCGAACCCGTGTCCCCTGCACTGGCAGGCAGAGTCTCAACCACTGCGCCACCAGGGAAGCCCCAGCTTATTTATTTTATACACAGTAGTTTGTATCTCTTACTCCCCTACCCTGTCTTGCCCCTCCCCCCTCCCTCTCCCCACTAGTAACCACTAGTTTGTTCTCTATATCTGTGAGTCTGCTGCTTTTTTGTTATATTCACCAGTTTGTTGTATTTTTAAGATTTCATATATAAGTGAGATCATATAGTATTTGTCTGTCTCACTTACTTCACTTAGCATAATATCCTCTTAACTACATCCATGTTGCTTCAAATGGCATTCTTTCATTCTTTTTTATGGCTGAGTAATATTCCATTGTATATATGTACCACATCTTCTTTATCCATTCATCTGTTGATGGGCACTTAGGTTGCTTCCATGTCTTGGCTATTGTAAACAGTGCTGCTATGAACATTGGTGTGCACATATCTTTTCGAATTAGTGTTTTCATTTTTTTCAGGTATATACTCAGGAGTCGAATTTCTGGATCATATGGCAACTCTATTTTTAGTTTTTTTCAGGAACTTCCATACTGTTCTCCATAGTGGCTGCACCAATTTACATTCCCACCAACAGTGTAGGAGGGTTCTCTTTTCTCCACATCCTTGCCAACATTTGTTATTTGTGTTCTTTTTGCTGATGGTCATTCTGACAGGTGTGAAGTGTTATCTCATCGTGATTTTGATTTGCATTTTCCTTTGTCTGTGGTGTTTTGACCTCAAGGGTCAGACCTCATCTTGAATGTGAATTTGAAAACGTCAGTTCCATGTGGACGATCGGAGGCCACACCCTGGTGTGAAGAGGAAAGTTCTAAGCTTGGAAGTGGACCCCCGTCTTCGGGAGGCCAGGCAGCAGAGGGGCTGCCTGATGGCGGCTGAGGTTCCCCCGTCTGAGGACCCCGGCCCTCGTGGCAAGACCAGGGAGGGTGCTTCTCAGAGGCCTTGGGGCCCAGGCCACGCATCTCAGGACAGACTGCGGCTCGTTTTCCCTCCTGATCAGGAGACCAAGGGATCGGGGCAGCAGGCGGGGCTCAGGTGGGGCTCAGGTGTGCCTGGAGGTGGAAGCGTGACTTAGCCAAGCGCGGAAGGATGGCGTCCACGTGGATCAGGCCTGAGAGCCGAGCTCTGACCTGACGTGCACCTGCACCCTCTCCCCCCGCCTCCCCGCAGCCTCTGGTCACCTGCCAGACCCCTGGGGTGCTGCCCTCCTCCTCCTCCTCCAGAGAGAGAAAGAGACGTTTAAATAGAGGGGAAGTAACTGCCTTAAGACTTACTGATGTTTTCTGGGCCCTGGGAGCGGGCGATCACAGGGCTGTTTGGATCTCTGGTCCTGCTTTTGCTTCCCCAGGGCCCGGCACCTGGGGCTCCTCTGAGGCGCCTCCACTGACCGGTTTCCAAGAATCCCCTTTTTAAACAGGCAGGCGGGCAGCAAGCAGGCGTCCTGACTGCCAGGGTGCATTTCCTGCCTGAGCGGCCCCAGCTTCTTGCTTCTCTTTTGGGGAAACGTGTGCCTGGGGGTGGGTCACATCCCCGAGTGTGGTCACTGCACTCTGGGATCCAGACCCTGACCTCTGACCCTGCATCTGGTTGCCATCCCGAGGAGATGAAGGGTCCTGGACCGACGTGCACACTCCCCCTGGGCGATGGGGCGTCCCCACCCGCCCGGCAGTCCCCTCCTCCCCACGCCCCCTCCCATCCTGCCTGTGGGTCTGTTTCACACTAAACTCGGGCGATGGAACGGCCGGGCTGCCCGGTGGGCACAGCCCGAGCCAGCCTCCTCGGCCTCTGTGCCCCTCGGGTGAGCAGCTGCAGAGTCTGGTTTCTTCCCATTTCTGCATCTGGTGTCTCGACACCCTTAGATGCGAAGCGTTCACCTGGGAGGAAGCAGAAAGCAGGTCAAGACCGGTTGCCGTGTCCTAGTGGAAACAGTCACGACCTGTCTTACGTTTCCTAAGTGGGGTCTGTTGGGTGTGATCCCATTTTTGTGAGACCCCAATACGTGCAGATCAGGAGGTCGTGACCAGGGACAGCGGGTCCCAGGGGTCGTCGTCTCCCCTGAGCTGGGGAGCAGGAGCCATGTGAAGCCCCGTGAGGGGCAGGTCGCCTGGTGCCCCTGCAGCACCCCCATGCTGTGCTTTCTTTTCCAGCGACATATTTGATGCCATGTTCCCTGTCATGCACATCGCTGGGGAGACCGTCATACAGCAAGGTACGGCCCCTTCTGCTCCTCCTCGGGGCCAGAGCCCTCTGGGGAGAATTGGTCATTCACTTAGAAAGTATATTTAGGGCTTCTCTGGTGGCGCAGTGGTTAAGAATCCGCCTGCCAATGCAGGGGACACGGGTTCGAGCCCTGGTCCGGGAAGATCCCACGTGCCGCGGAGCAGCTAAGCCCGTGTGCCACAACTACTAAGCCTGCGCTCTAGAGCCCCTGAGCCACAACTACTGAGCCCATGAGCCACAACTACTGAGCCTGCACTCTAGAGCCCATGCTCTGCAACAAGTGAAGCCATGACAGTGAGAAGCCCACGCACCACAATGAAGAGTAGCCCCCGCTTGCCTCAACTAGAGAAAGCCCATGCACAGCAATGAAGACCCAACACAGCTAAAACTAAAAACAAATAAATAAATAAATTCATTTAAAAAAAAGTATATTATACAAAACTCCCATTGTCTGTCTTGAGAAAAGCCACTAATGACACTTCAGAACAGTCCGCTTAACAAGTTAACATGTGTTAATATGTTTCGATAACCTCCTTGTTATTAAAAACATGGCGGAGCTGTGCTGAGTCCTGGCAACATGCTGGGAGTGGATTTCAGATGGCGGTGTCAGGAGAGGACATGCCCGTCGGCCTGACTGGAGTAACCGTTTCCCTATGTGTGTGAAATAGGCCATCGTGTTCTGCACCTTCCATACATACAGCTTTTATTTAAAGATTTTTTTAAATTGATGAGACCTGGTACTGCTTAGCAGAGGTCTATGAAGCAATGCCGAAAGGTGGTTTATTACAAGAAAAACAAAACTCCGCATTCTTGCATCACGTGTCCTGTTTCCCTTTTCTCGTAGGGGACGAAGGGGATAACTTCTACGTAATCGACCAAGGGGAAGTGGACGTAAGTATCTTGAACTGTTTTTGGAAAATAACTCCTGTCTCTGCGCACAAGCTCAGGGCTAGAAAACGTCTTTCTGAGTGATGCGTTTCCAGTTTTTCAATCCAGAAGTGACAGAGTTCACTTAAAAGATACCGTAAGCATATCTGAGCACAGAGTGGAATAAGGGCGCCTGCCGTCTGCTTCCTGCACAAGCCGACTGCGGTCCCGGGGCCCCGACTGACCAGCCCTGCCCCAGCCGGGAGCCCACGACCCAGCAGGCTCACCCAGCCACACTGGGTGCTCACGCTTTTTAAATGTCTGCAGGCCCCGTGGCTCTGGCTCTACGATGGAGCCAGGCTCCGTCCGTCCCAGGGATGTGATGCTTCCTGATTTCGTTCAGCTTCCTCCCTTTACTTCCTGCCTTCAGGAGTGAGGGGCCCAGGCTCCGATTTGGAGGGAGGAGCGCCTCCTTCAGTCGCCTGCCCCCGCAGGCTGAGCCCACCCTGCTTGGATGGCGGTGTCCTTGCCTGGGGCCCCCGCGTGGGCTTCTCCAAATGCGGGGGCTCGGCCTGTGCTGCCCTCTGCCCCAACCTCCCCCCCACCCCCTCCCCCTCCTCCTTGGGCCTCCATGAGTGTCGTCCTCTCGGCTGGCCGTTAGCAGTGCATCTGCCCCCAGGGTTTTCTCTGTGGCCCTGATGCGGTCCAGCTTGTGCACCTGTTCCCAGGAGAGTCTGGTTAAGGCCGGCCCCCGTGGCAGACTGGCCCGCGCGCCCCGGGCTCGGGACTGAGCCCGTCCTGGGATTCTGGAGTCCACGGTCCCAGCACCGTCAGGGCACGTCCGAGGGGCCCCCGAGTCAGCTCCGGGCCCCGGATGCCAGTGCTGGGGACGGGGCGGGGATGGGGCACTGGCGGCCTCCACATGCCACCCCCGCAATCCGAGCCCCCATGAGGTGGGGTTCCCGCTGCTGTCTGACAGTGCCTCCCCGGTGCGCTGACCCGGCCCAGTTCTCAGGGCTCGGCTTCTGGCACTGCCAGGCCATTGTGGAGGGGCTGGGGGGGCATTTGCTCACTTGTTCCGCCAGCAGCACGTCTGCGTCCATGTGGTCGCGTGTTCTGGGAACCGGCGGGCGGCCCTCGGCTTCCGGAGCTGGCGGCATAGGAAGTGACTCACCGCGGGGACCTCAGGGCGAGCGGCACACGGAGTCGGGCTTTCTGTCTGTCCTGAGCTCGGGGCCTGGACCAGGCCTCTGGGGGCGGGGGCTGTTCTGTCTCACACCGCAGGAGGAAACTGAGGCAGGAGCCGCGGGCCCGGGGTGGCCACGGCCGCAGAGGGGGTGGCAGGTGGAAATGAGTGCAGGCTGCGGCTCCGACCCGGGCTTAGGCTGCCAGCCCGGCCACCTCCTGTGGGCTCCGCTCTGGGTTAAAACAACACCAGCCCAGGGAGCAGAGGAGACCAACGAGGCTGCGTCGTCCCGGCGTCTCCAGAGCTGGTGCCGAGGGGTCGGCTGGCTCCAGGCTCAGGTCCGGGTCCTTCCTCGGGCCCTGATCGCTGTGTGGGCTTCTTCTTCACCTCGGTGCCTCTGCTGTCACCACTCTCCATCCTGTCCCCCGTCCTCGGTCCCCTTCTTGTTTTCTTTCTTTTTTTTTTAGAATAAATTTATTTATTTATTTATTCTTGGCTGTGTTGGGTCTTCGTTGCTGTGCTTCATTGCGGTGGCTTCTCTTGTTGCGGAGCACGGGCTCTAGGCGTGCGGGCTTCAGTCGTTGTGGCACGTGGGCTCAGTGGTTGTGGCTCGTGGGCTCTAGAGCGCAGGCTCAGTAGTTGTGACTCACGGGCTTAGCTGCTCCGCGGCATGTGGGATCTTCCCGGACCGGGGCTTGAACCCGTGTGCCCTGCGTTGGCAGGCGGATTCTCAACCACTGCGCCACCAGGGAAGTCCCCCCTTTCTTGTTTTCTTGCTCAAATGTCGATTGAGCACTCGTGTGCTGGACACTTAGAAAGCCCCGAGGATACACTTTTGGGGACATGGCCCCTGCCCTTGGGGTTCATAGTCGTCGCGGAGACACCCTGGAAGGGCCTTCCCAGTGAGCATCTTGCCTCTGGGCCTCTACCCGTCCTTTCCCTCTGTTCTTATTCCTGCTCTGACTTGCAAACTTCTATGCATCCTTCTAGACCCCACCCAGGCAGAGCCACTGGGCTGATGACCGAGATCGGGGCTCTCTCTCGTGCACAGGGTCCCACAAAGGTTGGGTCCTGCTTTCCACCCCCCGGAATGTCCTCCCTCTTCTGTGTTCCTTGGAGTCACACAACTTCTCTAGTTCAATCCCGAAGATGTCGCCAAAGTGCCGACTCGTGTCGCCAGAGCGCGTGGCTAAGTGAGAGTTGAAATGACCCTGGGGTTGGCACGTCGGAGCCCGGGTTCTCCCCAGCGAGCAGATGTAGGGACGGCTGACCTTTGGCCCAGAGCCTGTCCTTGTCTTTCGAGGAGCCTCAAGGGCCTACCGCCGGGGTCCCGTGAGACGTGCCTCCCTGGCTAGCGTGCTCCACTCAGATGCGAGAGCCCAGGCCTTGTGGTTTCCTGGCTGCTGCCTGGACCTGGGCCCTCATGCCCGGAGTGACAGCATCTCTGTGTTACTCCACACGCAGGGTCGGGTGGAGGCCCTGTGGGTGCCCCCAGTACGTCTGCCCCGCCCTCTGTCCCCATTAATCCACCTCCTGCCACCCTCCTCGGCAGACCCCGTGCACAGTAAAGATGCCCTCTCCCTCGCAGGGAGGAATGGCCCCAGGTGCTGGCGGCCACCTCCCCTCTGAAGGTGTGAGCACACCGGAGGGTGTGAGAGGCAGGCGCCCACTGGACCCACCACTGCCTGAGCGGAGATGCTGGAACCGGCCACAGGGCTGAGCGCTGGCGGGAACCCTACCTGATGGGTGGTGGGCCCGGGGGGGGGGCTGTCCCCCGAGACAGGCCCCTTGGCCCTAACCTCTCAGCCCTGGGCGTTCTTGCCCACTCGCCCCCTCCGGACTCAGGACCCCCGTCCCAGCAAACTGTAGAGTGCCAGGTGCTCTCACCTGCTGGCCCGCACCTCCATCTGTGAGTGAGGGGAGGGGCTGGCTTAGCCCACTTGTCTGGGCAGGACCCCTCCCGGCCCCCAGGGATGTCACCGAGCCAAGTCTCTCCAGGCAGGGGACATGGGGAGGCGACCGTGTGACAGGGAAGTGGGGTCACTTGCTGTAACTGGGGTTACAGGCAGGTCCAGCCCTCCCCGCAGCGGCTCAGGTACGAAGGCAGCTGTGAGATGCCTGAGCCCGGATGTCTGGGCACTGTGGGCGGATGCCACTTTCTGGCTGACTCTCCAATTCGGGACAGTCAGCCCGGATGGGACAAGGTGGTGGCTTGGGGGCCGCCCCTCCGTCAGTCTCATCAGAGTTTCCAGCTGCTGGTGGGCGTGGGAGGGCCGGGCGGGGCGAGGGAGCCTGCAGAGGGAGCCCCTGTGATGTGGGCGTGAGCACACGATAAACATGCAGGGCCCGAGCCTTGTGGGTGAGGCCGCGTTTAAAGGAATCGAAAGATGCTCAGTCAGGAACCTGGGGTGAAAAAATGGCCTGCTGGCTACCAGCACACATTCTAATAATGACTGTTATCACCGCTCTGGGTACGAAGCTGCAGCTTCTCCCAGGCCTGGAGCCGTGTTTTGTTTGCTCCTTTCTGGCTCTGCCTTCAGGGGAGCAGGGGAGTGACCCCTGACCAGGGACTGGCCGCTTGTGAGGGTTCCGAGGGTGGCTTTTAAGGCTTGAGTGAGGCCCATCTTGTGAGGGCGGGGGGAGCGGAGACTGTGTCCATCACGTCGTTGCCCTGAAGCCCCCAGGACGTGCGCTCCCCTCGGAGGCCCCATCCTGGCCTTTAAACGGGCATGGTTTGGGGGTGGTCATCCAGAGCCCCCCTTCTGCAGGCTGGACACTGCCCTCTGACCAGCGGCGCCCTGGGGGGGGGACGGCCAGGTGACCGGATGCCGAAAACACCAGCTTGGTTTAAATTATGGTTTTCCAGAGAGACGCGGAGAGTGCTGGCTGCAGCGTGTGTGTCACCGAGAGCTGTAATCCATTTTCCTGAGTATAAAAATATCTCCCACTTTGGTTTATTCGTGGAACGAAGCATTTCCACTTGAAAGGACGCTCCTCGGCTGACCTTACAGGCTCAGGACACGGTTCCTCCCCGATCCTTCCGGGCCTTGGGTGCTTCAGGGCCTCCTTGGGGGAGGGGGGGTCTACCCCACCCCAGGCTCCAGCCCCCAGCCCAGGGCTCCCCCTGTTTCACAGGATGTCTGGGAGGAGAGCCGTTTCCAGTCTCCAGAGGTGGGAGGGGCCTCCCGGGGACAGGGCACCCCAGGCTGTCAGGCTCTGCGGGTCACGGCCCTCCAGTCTGCTTGCCTGGTGTTCTGTTTTTTATTTTTTAATTGGTAAAGTACACATAACGTAAAAGTTGCCATCTTAACCGTTTTCAGTGTCCGGTTCAGGGGCATTAAGCACACCCACACTGTTGTGCAACCATCCCCACCATCATCTCCAGAACTTTCTCATCTTCCCAAACTGAGACTCTGTCCCCATTAAACACTGGATCCCCTCCCCCTCCCCCATCCCCGGGCCCCCACCCCCTCCTTGCCGTCTCTGTGCCCCTGACGCCCCCAGGGACCTCAGAAGTGGGACCACACAGCGCCTGTCCTCCTGGGTCTGGCTCATCCCACTGGGCGTCACGTCCTCAGGGTTCATCACGTTGCAGCAGGTGTCAGAGTTTCCTCCCTTTTGAAGGCTGGGTCACACTCCACTGCGTGGATGGCCCACGTCTTGTTTATCCGTTTACCCGTCGTGCCCGCCGTCGTGGCGGCCACCCTGAGCCGTGCTGCTGTGGACGACGGGGCTGTGCAGGGACCCGGGCGTCCTGCCCTCAGGCGCGCTCTGCTGATCGGCCACTTCCTGGGCGCTGGGTGGCCGTGGCCCGAGCCGGCTGTGGAGCTTTCCTGCAGCATCTCACCCACAGGGTGTGTCTGGGGGCCCAGCACCCCTCTCGGTTCCCTGCTGAGGTCCTGGTGGCCCTACTGTGGCCAGAGGCTGCTCTGGAATCACGGACAGGTGACCCAGAGCCCCCCGTGTGGTGGTGGTAATGTGAGGACAGCTCGGGGAGGGGGCCGGTCCTCGTGCACACCCCACACCGGGCCCTTGACGGGGCGCATGGTCACCCCGGAAGTAAGTGGCACTTCAGACGCGGATTGGAACCCTGATGGGACCCTGCCTTGTGGCACCTCGCAGAGCGTGGTGTCTGTGGGGGGAGGGCGGGAGGAGGCCAGGAGCGTGGCGGGTTCCGAGGAGGGAACCTGGCTGGAGGCTGGCCTCCCCTGAGGAGTGGCTGCTGACCCCATGGGGCTGGTCCGCGTGACCCGGGCACCACGGACGGGGAGCTGGGAGGGAGTCTCTGTGAGGAGTTGCCTCTCAAGCGAAACCAGACAGTCGGCTTTCCCCGGGTGTTTTGGGCTAAAGAGGGTTGAGGCTCGGAACCGGGTTTACCTGGGAAGAGCGACCAACGTACCCAGACTCACCTGCACGGACCCACCTGCTTGGACGCCCCCCTCTCTCTGTGGCCGGAGCCTGGGACGCCGAGGAGCTGGGCCATTAGCTTTTTCTCACCATCTGTGAAACCAAAAACAACAGCGGCTGGCACGCCCAACTCGCTTCCTTGCCCGGGCGGCTCCGGGTGGCGTGGGAAGTGGCTGCGGGGGGCAGGGGGGCTGAGGCCGCAGGAACCCCCCATCCAGTGTAGTGGATAACTCAGCGACTGATTCTGTCTCCACTCACCCAACAGTTATTTCAATTGAATTTCCGTTTTCTGTGGAGCCGAGTGTTGAACCGAAGTGTCCCGGGTTTGGGGGCAGGCGGGGAGGCAGCCCCCCTGGCGTTCCCAGCTGCTCGTCTGTTTTGGCGGGGCCCAGGTCCCCATCTCAGGTCCCCCTTGACGGAAACGCAGTGCTACCTGTGATGCTGCTTCTGGGGTCTCACTAAGCAGATTCTTGTGCCTTCAACCCAGTCACCGTCTCCACCTCCGTCCACAGTCGAGTCGGAGCTGGTCCATCGTGGGCAGGCATCAGCACCACCTGCTGAGGTCCTGGCCTCTGGGCTGCACCCCTGGGGGTCTGATTCAGTCGGCCGGTGTCGGGGGTCGGGCGGGGGGCGTGCGCCTGGGTTTCCGCAGGTTCCCAGGTGATGCCGTGCGCCTGGTCCACACACCACCTGTTGAGTAACGTGGTCGAAGGCTGTGTTTCTGGGACGCCCCTCGCTCCTCCCTGCTCCCCTCCTGCCGCCCCGAGCTGGGCTCCAGCTGCAGCGGGGTGGGGGGGGGCATCCCAGATGTGAACCTGGCCTCAGCTGTGCTGGAACCTTCTGGTCCTGAGACGACCATCTCCCCGTGCGGTCTTGCTGCGTCCAGTGACCTCCGAGTTCAGTCCTGCCTCAGGGCCTCGGCTCGTCCTGTGCCCCCGCCTCAGACCTCTTCCCCCTGGTCTTTTCAGGGGGCCCCTCAGGCTGGGCTCGGACTCCCCTCCTCGGAAGTCCTCTCTGGACGGTCTGGACTGGGGCTCTCCCTTCCCTTGTCTTCAGGGCCGGCGCTCGTTTTCATGACAGTTACGCTTGTGTGATGATCACCGGCCGGTCGGCCGGTAAGTCCCGGTGAACAGGAATCCACACACTCTTCACCGCTGAACCCAGCAGTTGGAACGTGCAGGGCGCCCAGGGTGCTGGGGGTGACACGGGGGTGACAACGAGTGAACGAATGAACGATAACAGCCGGGCGGGAGCTCTGGGTTCAGCCGGAGGCACCGAGGCAGCGGCGGGAGCAAAAACGTAGCCCAGTAGGGCCTCCCACCACTTTTCTTGTAGAAGAAGGAAAAACAAAAATGAAACAAAGCACGAAGTAGCCCCTTTGCGTGCCAGCTGGGGTGGGGCCGGGCACTGCGCGGCCGTGGTGACAGAGGCCAGTGTCCCGAGAAGGATGGCCCTTTGTGCTCCGTGGGGCGGCCCTGGCCCGTCCTCGCCTCCGCACAATGCTCTTCTCTGACGCCTCTGAGGGCGCTGTCGGGACCTCGGTGAGGAAGGGGTCCTCACGGCCCCCTGGTGACGCGCTCCGGCCCAGGTGCCCTTGGTCCTGTGTGCCCTGCGGCGGCAGCTGCCTACGCGCTCTTTGGGGACGCACCCTGGGGAAGTGGAGGTGCAGCCGCTGCTGGTGCCTCTCCCAAGCCACCTGCCCTGTTGTTCCCCGGGGGGCCCTGTGCTGTTTGGCGGGTGATGGGGTGGCCTGCCCCCCGGCAGCCGTCCGAGGCAGTGCTTCCTTCTTCCCCCGCACACCCTTCCCAGGCTCCGTACGTCCGGCGAGGCTCCCAACCCGAGATCTGCGGTCCTCTGAGCCCACGTCGCTGTGGTGACCCTGCACCGAGGGAGTGGGCGCCGGGGGAGGGCCGGCTGGTGCAGCCTGGGGAGACGGCGTTCAGCAGATCGCGCGATACCCCGTGACGCCGCCAGTGCACCCCGACCCCCTGCATCACCCACGAGACTGAGGGCGTTTGGTCACACGCGAGAAGGTTCGAGGCCCCCTTCGGAATCAGAGCTGAAACTAGACAGCACCTGTCACCCACAGCCTGGGGAGTGGCGGTGCGGCCGTGAGAACAGACGGACCGGACCCAGCGCTCAGACTCGCCCGGCACAGAAGGACGTGCTGGGGTTCCTTTCAGCCGCACCGCGGTTGTCTGAAGGCACCTGAGCCCTCGAGGGGCCCCGGGAGTTCCTGGCACCTGGAAACGTCCCGCGCCCTGACCTGAGTGGTGGGCAGACCCACTGCGCTGCACGCTTAGGGTCGTACAGGTTAAGGTTTGAGAGTTGTATCCACGCAGAGAGGATTTTACACACGTACAAGCCCTGTGGAGGGAGGACCAGCCGCGAGGGGAGCTGGTGCCAGCCCGGCCGTGCCTGGGTCAGCGTGACGGCCCCTCCACAGACTCTGGTCCCCTTTGAGAAAACCGCAGGTGGCGGCTCCGGGGATGCTCTGTGGGGAGCATCTCGGGACAAAGCCGGGCGGACACGCTCCCTGCCTCCTGGGAAGGATGGGCGTCGCCCTGACTCCTCGAGGGCCTTGCTGAGCGGAAGCTGGTGTCTCTTCTCCCCCACACCCGGCAGGGGCATCGTGCAGGCTCGCCGTGCGGGCAGGGGCTCGCGGGGACAGACGCGCAGGCCCTAGGTCGCTCTGTAAACTGTCATCTCCATTCCCCTGCCACCTTGTGGGCAGGCCGGCCGCTGCTCCCCAGCCTTGCTCACACCGGACTCCGTTATCACCTGCGTGGTGCCCCGCAGACTGGCAATTCTGTGCCTCGGTTATTATCAGGATAATGAGTCATTGATTCCATAAGAATTGCTTCCATGATTCATCGCAATCCATTCTTTCCCGACATGCATGCTTTTTGCCAATGGGAACCATTCTTTAAGCTCATTGACATCGAGGGAATGAACAGTGGTTGTGTTAATTTATAGTAAGCGAATCTGCATAATAAACAATCCGGGCCATTCTTGCAGGATGCGGACGTGCGGTCCCTGGGTAGTAGGGACACTGTGCGGCGGGCACCGCCCTCCCAGGCTGAAAGGGAATCTTGTCCGCCTTCTGGGCTCGGCCCTCGGCGCCAGCCTCCGCTCCCATTGACCGCAGGCCCGGGCGCTTGGGTGCTGCCCGCGGGGAGCGGAGGCCCCGGGGAGGCTCGGGAAGCCTGGCCCCTTCCCGGCCGCGGGGCCTGCCGGTGGAGGTGGCCCAGGGGCTGGGCTGCTCCCCGGAGCCTCGGGCAGCAGGAATGGCAGGGAAGGCTGTCTGTGAACAAAGTGGGCGAGGTGGAGGGGCCCGCACGGGTGGGGCGAGAGCGCCATGGCAGGGGTGACTCCCTGGGGTGCGGTCAGGGAGCCCGAGGCCCAGGTAGACAGCCCATCTCTAGTCGGTGAGGAGCTGAGTCGCAGGCCGACCTGGGAGGTGGCGGGACTCGCTCTCCTGCGGACCAGGAGCCGGAGCGGTGCGTCCACCTGGGGCCTGGCCGGTCTCGTCGGCACTGACCGCTGAGGGCCTCCGCCTTTGTGCCTGTCCAGCCTCGGCTCTGGGTAGGGCTGGGCGTGAGGTGGGCGCCTTGGCCGATCCTGGGCCTGGGCAGGGCAGTGCTGAGTTCTGCCCGCCTGCAAGGGATCTGGGGGCTGCAGCGACCTTGTGCCCTCCTGGGGGATGGAACGGAGGGCTCCCCGCGCAGGAAGCAGCAGTGTAACCCCAGGCCCCCGGGACGCTGTCCCTCTCTCCCCCAAAGGTGTATGTGGACGGAGGGTGGGTGGCCCCAGCCCCCGTGACGCTGTCCCCCTGTTCCCCAAAGGTGTATGTGAACGGAGAGTGGGTGACCAGCATCAGTGAAGGCGGCAGCTTCGGGGAGCTGGCCCTCATCTACGGCACCCCCAGGGCAGCGACTGTGAAGGCCAAGACGGACCTCAAGCTCTGGGGCATCGACCGGGACAGCTACCGGCGCATCCTCATGGTGAGTGAGTGGTGCCTGCGTGGAGGCTTCGCCAGGGCTGGGAGGGCAGCCAGCCGAGTCTGATGCCCACCAAGCATCTCGCGGGAACCCTGGTTGTGTCCAGGTGGGGGCCATAAGTAGGGATGAGAAGGGTGGCGAGTGTCGGGAGGGGGTTCAGGAAGGTTACCCAAGAGGCAGGCAGACAGCTGGGGAAGCCCCTTTTGCTTTCCTCCCCCATTCTCCTTACAACTGTCTGGAATGTGGTTGTGATGGCTGGAGTTCCAGCTGCCATTCTTGACTGTGAGGTGGCGTTCCCCAAGGTGGTGGAGCGAATCACTGAGAGGAGCCTGGCCTCTGGGGGCACAGTGGGACCGCAGTACCAGGCAGGCTGCTGGCCTCTAGGATTCCTTACTTGGGGACTGTCGTTTTAGGTTTTCTCACATGCAGCCAGCCCCTCTCTCAGTTGGCACGGTGTGGGTGCAGGTGTGCACACCCGTGCAGGCTCACCATGGGGCTGTCGGGAGCAACGGGGCAGGTGTTCACGGAAGGCTCCGGAGAGGAGCCCATGCGCTGAGAAGGTCCCTCCCAGGCAGAAGAGGCGGGACCTTCCTGTGCCCGCTGAGTGTCCGTCCTGCACACACACTGCCGGGTTCTCGGCGCTGGGACCCGTCAGGGAACTGGGAGGCTGACGTGCTGGTGGAGATGACGGAGCAAACGTACACCTCCTGTCGACAGTTTCCACGGAGAATGATAGAGCAGAGAGGGGCAGAGGTGGGGGCGGGGGCTGATGTTTTAAAGAAAACCCTGAGACCCCCCTCCCTGAGACCCCTTTTGTGACGAGGTGGTGTCGAGCAGAGGCCCAGAGCAGGGAGCCCTTGGCTGTCCAGGGGGAGAGTGTTCGGGCAGTAGAAACAGCCGGTGCAAGGGCCCTGGGGTGCAGGCCTGGCTGGGCTGTTCGTGGACCAGTGGGGAGACAGGATGCTGGGATCCTGTGGTGGGTGGGGCGGGGGCCTGGACTCAGACGCTGAGTGCACCGGGAGCCCCGGCAGGAGTGTGGGCAGAGAAGTGGCAGGAGCCGCCCTGGACCCGGTGATGCCTGGGCACTTGGGGGCCTTCTGGGTGAGAGTGGAGAGAGTCCCAATTCGGGAGGGGTGGAGGGAGGTCCTGGCTGGCCACTCTGGTCTGGGGGTGGTTCCCTTGTGGCCGCAGGTCTCCGGGCAGAGGCCCCTGGGAGCTGAGTGCCCCGTCCTCGCGGAAGTCACACTCCTTGGCTGTCCGTGCTCGCCAGTGGTGACCGCTGGGCCAGGTGCTTTTCTGCTGGTCAGGGGTGGTGCGGAGGACCTGGGCGGGGGTAGGCTCATTCCTGAGGGCAGCCCCCAGGGGCTGGCGATGGTGTTTGCTCAAAGGCGGCTCCTGTGGGCCTGGGATCCGAGGAGTCCCGATGGCCTGGAGGGAGGTGACCGAGGTGAGCACATTGCTGGGAGACCCCGGGGCTGGACGTGCCGCTGCCAGGTGCCCTTTGGGCCTTGGTTGTCTCCTGAAGACCAGCCTGGGCGATGCAGTTGCTGGGGCGGGGGCTGTGGTTTGGATGCTCTGGGGGAGGCCTGGGGAAGGTCTGGGATGTTTAGGACAGGCTCCGTGAGCTCAGTCCCAGCTGAGCCTGGAGAGCCGGTCCTGCCCCGGGGGCCCCTCCAAAGGGCAACGAGGGAGAAGGGGTTGCCGGCTGCTGTCCCGGCTCCGCTGTAGCTCCTGGCCCTTCGTGGTGCAGGGAGGGGTCAGTTCCGTCCTGGGGGCATCTGTTCCGTGGGGCTCGTCGTCTGTGCACTCGGGGGTCATCCACTGGAGGAGGCCCTGCCCTGCCCTGGGAGGTGAGTCCTCCGGGGGGTCATCCACTGGGGGAGGCCCTGCCCTGCCCTGGGAGGTGAGTCCTCGGGGGGTCATCCACTGGGGGAGGCCCTGCCCTGCCCTGGGAGGTGAGTCCACGTGGAATGCGCCTCCCGCTCTTTGGTCTTAAACCTGCCCATTCCTGTTTTCTCCGGGAGAGATCACTGTCTGTTGGGGGAGGCGCCCCAGGCACCCTCCCCCTCCCTGTCTCCTCTGGACACCTGGCCCGTTGCATAAGCCATTGTTTCTCCGCCATCGTCCCAGTCGTCCTTGGCTGTGGGATTTTTGTGGCTGGAACAGTACATTCAGGGAAGTTCCCAAACCACCGAGGCAGCTGGCGCTTCCTCTGTTTTAATTCTGGATCCCCGGGCACTAAGAATAGCCGCGGCTGTGCTGGGAGCCTACAGAGCCCCTGCGTCTCGGGAAGAAAATGACAATGTGGCCCACTCGGAAGGGAGTGTCCGTGGACGGCGTCCGTTGCTGCATCAGCCCGTGGCTTGGGCGGACTCGGATGCGCCCATCGTGCGACGAGCGGACCCTGAGCTGGACACGCACGCGTGGGGGACGCGGGATGGAGGCCGGTAGTGTCTCCAGGGAGAGGACCACCCACCTCTGAATCCCAGAACATCTGACCCGAGAGGTTCCACTGCTCCACGTGCTACAGACAGACGGACGGACGGATGGAGCTTGGCGAGGCCAGCCACGTGCGCCACCTCTGAGCAGGACGGGGGCTCGACCCCCTCCGGGCCCCCAGGCAGGGGCCAGCGCCCCTGGACTTCATTCTTTCAAGCTTCAGTACCTTTTGTTCACCCTGAATCTTATGTGAGACCCCAAGTGGGGATTGATGAGTGCAAAATCCTGTTGTGGAGTCTGGGCTGGGGTCTCCAGAGCCCCACTTGCCTGGGGGGGGCCCAAGACCCCCGGAACCAGGTCCTGAGCTGCAGCGCTGAGCTCCCACCCCACCTGCTTGGGCCCCTGGCTCCCATCCATGAAGTGGGGCAGCAGGGGCCTGGGACCCCCTTCTCGTGGGAGCTGGGGTGGGGTGTGTGTGTGTGTGTGTGTGTGTGTGTGTGTGTGCGCGCTTCATTGAATGGCTGCAGGGCTGGTCGGGATTGAACATGTAAGGGGAAAGGTGTTCGGAGTGGTCGGTCCAGGTCGAAGGGTCATCTTACCCGACGTAGATTCCCCCTCAGCCTGGCGGGTTCGCACCCTCCCCCGAGCTGCGCCCCGAGCGGCCCGGGGGGCAGGCCCGCTGTGAACGCTCTGCACCCAGGGGTGTGTGTGCTATGGCCAGAGCCCTGCTGTCCGCCGGGACCCAGGCCCCCAGCCCGTCCTCGGGGCCGGCTCAGTCCATGCAAGTGGGGCCTGGGGGGCGGTGGGCCTGGATTTCACGGACATTTTAGGTTCCAGTCTTAGGACAGAACGCTTCCGCGGGACAGCGGGGTGCAGCGAAGGTGCAACAGAGGAGCCTCACGTTGGGCATCGGGGTTCCGGGCTGGCCTCACGCCTGCGCCAGTGGGTCGGGGCTGGGGGCGGGGCCGTGTCTCCAGCTACAGGCAGCCCCGAAGTGAGGTTCCAGGCCCCGCTGCTGGCGGTGAGGTGGGAGGTCAGGAAGTGCTGTCTTCCCCTCCCTGCCCTGCCCATCCATCCCCATCCGTCTGTCCCGGGTCAGGTGAGGGCGCCGGCTGTACTGCCCTGCGGGGGGAGGGGGGAAGGGGCACGTGACGAATGGGCAGCTGCAGCAGCAGGAGGACGTGCGAGGCGTGGCCGGTGCTGGTGGTGGGACGTAGATGGTCTTTCTCCGCGGTCTCTGCTCCTCAAAGTCGGCCCGACGGGACCCCAGCACGGGGATGTGGAAACCGAGGCTGCAGGAACCAGGGAGATGGGCGGAGCTGAGCCGGACCAGGCCCCGTCCCCCCCGCCGACCAGCATGGGTCCTCTGCAAGCATCCATGAGGACGAGGGTTCCAGGCCCTGCTGGCTCCTTCCCTCAGTGTGGCCTTGGGCAGGCCCCGTACCTGTGATGGGAGTTGTACGTAGGGCCAGCCTCACCAGGCACAAAGCCCACCTTGGGGTTGCCGGCAGATGTGCTGCAAAGCCCCCCAGGTGGGGGTCCTGGCAGCCCCCAAGGTGACGGGCCGGCGCCCCGGACACCTGTGTGATGCATGAACCGACAGTGGGGGCTCCCGGCCCTGCCTCCCCGGCCGTCTCATCCCAGGAGGAAAGCTTCCGACGGGAGGCGCCTTGGTCAGCCTTGGAGGCGGGTCTCCTTGCCCGAGGGTCCCGGGCGGCCGCCTCCAGCTGTCATCCTGCGGCGGGAGATGGATGGGCCAGTTGTGCCGAGCTTTAATGTCTAGGGTTCCTGGGCAAACACGCCTGCATTCCAGCGGGTGGGCGTAGCTGCTGGGAGGTCAGCGGGAATATAAATTATCTTTCAAAAGAAACGCCTTTCTCGAGGCCGGCGGGGTCTGAGACGGCTCGGCTCGGGCTGGGGGCTGGGGGCTGAGCTGAGCTGAGCATACTGCCACCGCAGGCGTCCAGACCCGCCGCAGGCGGACACACAGGGCTCCAAGACTCCTAGGCTCTGCCACTGACCGCCTGGACGCCGTGTCCCCTCCATGGCCGCCCGCCGGCGGTGCAGGAGCCCCATCTGCGCCCTCTTGGTCCAGTTATGATGTGGTCTTGGGTCCCAGCCCTGTGGGGCTCTTTGCCTGATGGAGGGGCCCTGGGGTGTCTCTGGGCTTCTGTGAGGGAGGCAGGGAACCTCCAGGATTCCAGATTCGAGACTCGCAGCCTCTTTAGCGCTGGTCTGGCCCTGAGCCACGGAGAGCCGATGGGGAGTCTGAGGCCGGGTCGGGGGGCGGTGCCGAGGTCCTCCCACCATGTCAGCTGATCGATGTCTGCTCGCGTCACTTTCACAGAATCCTGAGGGACAGGAATTAAGATACCCCATCGTCCAGATGAGGAAACTGAGCCTCAGAGAGGGGCAGCTGGCTCGGGGCGTGCGGATACAGAGTGAGGGGTGGGATTTGAACCCGGGGCTTCTGAACCCGCTCGAGGTTCAGGCCTCCTGGCTCCCCCCATCCCGTGCGTCTGGATGAGGCCCAACCTCACGTGTGCGCTTAGGACGGAGACCCCGGAGGGGGAGGTGCAGGGAGGCCTGGGCCGTGAATGGGGGCCGCCGCTCAGGCCCTTGCTTGTTCGAGGGGCTTCCGGGGTCTCCTTTTAGGAGTTCAGAGTCACTTGGGGAATTTGGGAATGTGGAAGGGGTCGGGGCGCGAAGCCCTTCTGAACACCTGCTTCTCTGTGTCTCCCCCTCCCACAGGGCAGCACGCTGAGGAAGCGCAGGATGTACGAGGAGTTTCTCAGCAAGGTCTCCATCCTGGGTGCGTGCCCCCCACCTGGCCGCCCGGGGCTGCGGCCCAGCCGTTTCCACATGCCGTGCAAGTTTGGGACACACATGCGTGCTCACACCTGTGCAGTGCGCCCCCCCCCACACACACACACACACTGTGTCTGCCCTCCATCCATCCGTGCTTTGCGTGTCTGTCTCTCTACCATCAGCGCCATTCTCTCCACGTTGGTCCATTTGGAGCTCATGACTGTGCCCACCTGTGTCGAGCGTCTTTCCTGACCTGTTTGGGTTTTCCTCCATGGGGGTTCTCGTGTGCCCCCCGCTTTTCTCGTCCTGGGATCTGAGAGACACGTCGGCCACATTTCCATTGACTGCCGGGAGTGTCAACAAGGTTCTCTGCAGCAGAAGTTTTTCAACGTTTTGAAGTTGCTTTGACATACACGACAATGACGTATCATTCTGGACCAGCCTGCCCAGTAGAACCTTTGGCAGCGATGCAGGTGTTCCTTATCTGTGTGGAGCACTTGAGAATTTTAATTTTATGTCATTTTAATCAGTTGGAATATGAATCAGTGTGTGTCTAGCAGCTCCCCTTAAGGACAGGGAGGGGGACCCGCTTGGGAAAGTGAGTGACGTCTAAGTGCTAAGGCCCTGGGAACTGCGGGAAATAACCGTCCAGCAGGAGTTCCTGCGGGAACATCACAGCCTTAAAAACCCCAAGCTGGACTTCTGGGTGCAGGTGGTGAGTGAGGCTTAGCCTCCTTTTCTAAGAACCTTTGGAGTGAGAAGGAGAAGAAGCAGGTGCGTGGGTGCAAAGGCATCAAGGAGACAATAATATACAATGGAGAAAAGACAGCCTCTTCAATAAGTGGTGCTGGGAAAGCTGAACGGCTGCATGGAAAAGAATGAAGTTAAAACAACTCCCTAACATCACACACAAAAAACCCCTCAAAATGGATTAACGACCTAAATGTAAGACTGGACAGTATAAAACTCGTAGAGGAAAACATAGGCAGGACACTCTTTGACATAAATCACAGCAAGATCTTTTTGGCTCTGTCTCCTAGAGTAATGGAAATAAAAAACAAGAATAAACAAATGGGACCTAATTAAACTTAAAAGCTTTTGCACAGCAAAGGAAACCATAGACAAAACGGAAAGATGACCTACGGACTGGGAGAAAATATTTGGAAGTGATACTACTGACAAGGGATTAATTTCCAAAATATACAAACCGCTTATACAGCTCAATATCAAAAAAATAGCCCATTCAAAAAATGGACAGAAGACCTAAATAGACATTTCTCCAACGAAGATATACACATGGCCAACAGGCACATGGAAAGATGTTCAACATTGCTAATTATTAGAGAAATGCAAATCAAAACTACAATGAGGTCCCACCTCACACTGGTCAGGATGGCCATCATCAAAAAGTCTACAAATAACAAATGCTGGAGAGGGTGTAGAGAAAAGGGAATCCTACACTGTTTTTGGGAATGTAAGTTGGTGCAGCTACTAGGGAAAACGGTATGGAGGTTCCCCGAAAAACTAAAAATAGAGCTACCATATGATCCAGCAATCCCACTCCTGGGCATATATCCAGACAAAACTATGATTCAAAAAGATACATGCACCCCAGTGTTCACAGCAGCACTAGTCACTATAGCCAAGACATGGAAACAACCTAAATGTCCATGGACAGATGAATGGATAAAGAAGATGTGGTGTATATATATATACAAAGGAATACTACTCAGCCATAAAAAAGAATGAAATAATGCCATTTGCAGCAACATGGATGGACCTAGAGATTATCCTACTAAGTGAGTAAGTCAGAAAGAAAAATACCATATGGTATCACTTATGTGTGGAATCTAAAAAAATGATGCAAATGAACTTACTTACAAAACAGAAAGAGACTCACAGACAGAAAACAAACTTATGGTTACCAAAGAGGGTAGCGGGGGTTAGGGTGGGGTGGGATAAATTAGGAGTTTGGGATCAGCAGATACACACCACTGTATATAAAATAGATAAGCTGCAAGGTCCTACTGTACAGCACGGGGAACTATATTCAGTATCTCGTAATAACCTATAAGGGAAAAGAATCTGATAAAGGATATATATATATATATATATAGAACTGAATCACTTTGCTATACACCTGAAACTATCACAACTGTACTTCAATTAAAAACATGGTTAGGGGGCTTCCCTGGTGGCACAGTGGTTGAAAATCTGCCTGCTAATGCAGGGGACACGGGTTCGAGCCCTGGTCTGGGAAGATCCCACATGCCGCGGAGCAGCTGGGCCCGTGAGCCACAACTACTGAGCCTGCGCGTCTGGAGCCTGTGCTCCGCAACAAGAGAGGCCGCGACAGTGAGAGGCCCACGCACCGCGATGAAGAGTGGCCCCCGCTTGCTGCAACTAGAGAAAGCCCTCACACAGAAACGAAGACCCAACACAGCCAAAAATAAGTATAAATAAAATAAAAATTAAGAGCTTTGAGATATAATTTTAAAAAAATGGTTAATAAAGAGACACGGACATGGATGGTCATTTCAGCAATTCCTACAATGACAAGAAAGTAGAAACAACCTAAAATCTGTCATCGCAGGAAGGTCCTGGCGCCCGGGTGTTTGTGTGGGGCAGGTTTATACTCCAGTAAAGCACATGGACTAGGTCTCCGCGTGTCAACACGTGTCAACACGGATCTCGGACACAGAAGATGGCGCAGATGAAGGTGCGTCTCTGCACAATTTTGGCAGCGCTGGGTCGTGTTTACGAAGCTGTGTTACAGTAAAGGTGTAAGACCACCAATGGGGAGGAAACTCACCAAACCCTTTAAGATTTAAAAAAAAAAAAACCCACCAAATCCTTAATAGTCACAGCCCCTGCGGAAGGAGGGAGAACTCAAATTGAGACAAAGGGTTTCATCGGTAACATGATGCGTCTGCAAGGAATAGCTCTGAGGCAAACATGACCAAGTAGTCCCGTGATTTCATTCAGGACAGATGCTGGTTGTGTTGTTCCTTCTCCTTTTCTGATTATTTTTTTTCCAAATTACAGAAAGAAGGACACGACTGCTTGGAGCTAGTGACATGGGGGTGGTGTGAGGGGGTGGGGGGACGGTGGGGGGCGGCCGGGCAACGGCGGGGTCCGGTCCCCCGGCAGAGGACACGGCGCAGGCCTGGGGCACGGATGTGGAGATGCACCTGCTGCAGGATGGCTGCCCAGCCGGCGCGCCCCTCCCGGCCCCTCCTGCTCCAGGGCGGTAGTAGAGGCAGCTCAGGGGGCCTGCCCTGACCCTATTTCAAGGAGAAAAAGCAGGCTTCAGGCCTCCAGGCAGGAAAAGGGGGTCTCCTGGGAGGGGAGCCGGGGTCAGGCTCAGAGCTGGGCGACAGCGGCCGTGAGGCAGGGCCCGAGGGTCCGCGTTCTCCCGAAGCGTCGGCCCCGAGGCCAGTCCCTTCCGGGTGGGTGTGCCTGCCCCTTGGCTGCCGCTGACTGAGGGCTGCCTTCTGTGTCTCTTCTGCGGTGTGTCCGCCACTCTCCCTGGCAGCGTTGAGACCCCCCTCCAGAAGGGCAGCGTTGGGAGTGGCCCCACCCGGCCAGTCACCGTTTTCCCACCTGAGCTGACCGTCCACACCTGGGACCCAGGGATCTGAACGCAGTAAAAATGCCCCCGAAGCTTCTGCTTCAGAAATCGGGGCCAAGGAATCGCCCCGATCTCCGTCTCTTCCAGCAGTTCTCTCCCGGGATTTACGCTGCTGAGGGTGGAAGCTGTGACTCTCCGACCTCGGGACTGGGGTTCCAGGTCTCAAATGCAATAGAAAAACCCGCCGCTCAAACAGGAGGAAGAGAACTTCCTAAGCCCAAGGCTGTAAAATCAAATGCCTCTCATCACCCTGGAGGGAAATGAAGCAGCAGTCACACGTTTACCGGCACCGGCTTCCGCCTCGGCACCAACCGTGACCCTCCAAAGTCACCTGCGTCTTCGTCACGAGGTGGCCATGCCGGCCTCCTGAGGGTGCCCGGGGTCTGGATCACGGGGCAGCTCCCGTCCGGTATGGAGGCTGCTGGACCAGCGTGCTGGCAGCGGCTCCAGAATCTGCTCCAGCCCCGGGGTTGGTCAAAAGCGTGTCCTTTTCAACGTGTGGCCCTGGCAGGAGTTTTCAAGCAGAGAAATCCCCCTCCTAATCGAGATCTAAAATAAATGCTTTGCTTTGTATTTTTAGCGGCTGACCTACATAAGTGCAGCTGATAAGTGTAGGCCAGAAAAGTTTCTTTGGCCAAAAAAGAAACAGTTAATCAGGCAATCATTAATTTCTTATAAAAGGAGCATGCTATTATTTTTTTTCCTTCCTGAGGGCTAGGGGTGGAAAATGACGGGGAAGGGAAGGCGTGAGAAAGGGTGGAAAGATATACAGAATTTGCAACTATGAAAGTAAGCTTGCCATTGGAATGAAGTATTTTGACCTAAAATAATGGAAGGTATACTACACCGCTATCACAACGTAAAGACAGTTGTATGCTCTTTGAATGGCACTGAATGGTGCCTCTGAATTATTTAAACCCCTTAGTAGCCCTAGTGCTGAGCTGTGATTATACTGTTTGCAAAAATACAGGCAGCTCTGTTCTTTTGAAGATAACAAAGGCATTTCATCCTGGGTTGACTTGGACTCAACGTCCAGTGCCTGTCATTTATGTTAAGCCTGTGATGTAGGTTAGAATCGCTCCCAGTTCTGAATCCCGTCCACCTGCTGAGCCGTGTACACCCTGGGCCCAACTCACTTGTGGAAATACCCGGGCCTCCTGCACAGAAATTTGCTTTCTGTTTTGTTCATCCTGTGATGTAGCAAAGCCTCATCACCCTGGGGCTGGCCATGTGGGTGTTTTCTTAGATTGTCTGGGGTGGGGAGCTGACCCCCCGACCCTCCCTGGCCCCCGTGACACCCCCCCCCCGTGTCCCCTGCTGCAGAGTCCCTGGAGAAGTGGGAACGTCTGACTGTGGCTGACGCCCTGGAGCCCGTCCAGTTTGAGGACGGAGAGAAGATCGTGGTCCAGGGGGAGCCTGGGGACGACTTCTTCATCATCACGGAGGTGAGTCCGGCTTGGGCATGGGGAGGGCTCTGCACGGTCCCCAGCCGAGGAGGGCCGCCCGGGAGTGGGGGACGCCCAGTCTGCACGTGCCCCTCCCCTGGGGACCAGCCGTCCCTGATCCCAGCGCTCCGTTCCCCCACCGCCTTCATCCTGCGTGCGGACAGGCCCCCCACTGGGTATCCTCGCCCTTGAGAATCGCGGGGTCTCCTCCGAGGAAGTGGGTCGGGTCCCCGAGCCCACACGCGTGCAGACGTTGCACGGACTGAGCATGCCAGGTGTGCAGGTGAACGTGGGGATCCGGACACGGCCGGGGTGTGGGGGGGCGCCCTGAGCCGGAACCCGGCGTGACGAGTGCATCCTCTTGGGGGAGATGTGTGAATTGAGGGCACGTGGGATCTCTCTGTGCTCCTTCTTACCACTGCGTGTGAATGTCAGTGGTCTCCAGTTGAAAGTTTAATTTGGAAGATTGGCGCCAGATTTTTCCACCTGGACCCGCGTGAGTCACTGTTCCCTCCTCCATCCCCCACCACCGCGACAGCTGGCTCTGGGCCGTAATCCGAGGCCGCCACGCTCAGCCTGTCACTGATGGGGGCGAGCAGCTGCGTGACCGGTGTGTCTCCCCCCCGCCTGGGGCTGCGCCTAGGCTATGGTCCCCGGGGCCGCCTCGCCATGGGACCCTCCCCATGACACAGACCCAAAACTATGTGAGTTTGGCTCACTTCCTACTTCCCTGGCCCTCCTGGCGGGAAGAATTTATGTCGCCTGCCGGGGAAAGCACATGCTCCAGCTGCACGTTTTGCCGTCGGGGAATAGGAGCCTTCAGCGCGGCAGAGGCTGGGGCGGCTCGAGTCTGAAACCCCGCTCTGGTCGCGGCCGCGGCCGCAGAGAGGGTCGCTGTGCCGTCCAGAGAGAGTGGTGCCAGCCTTGGGGTTGGTGCAGAGAAAGGAAGTGACAAAGGCTCAACCCCTGGTGACATTTGGCCGACATCGCCGGACTTGGAGCCACTGTCTTGGTGTAAAACAACAGAAGCGACTTCCCAGGCTGCTGCTGTCGGCAAGGATGCCCCGGGTCCCGCTGGCTGGCGCCTGCCCACCTCTGTGCCTCAGTCCACAAACGGAGTCCCGCCCTGTGACCCGCGAGGTCCGTGGGGACTTTATCTGGGCTCCCGCAGCAGCCCCTCCTAGGAGGGCGTGCCTGCGGTTCTTCCCGCCACCTGCCTGCTGATCACGCAGGAAAGGTCTGGAAGGCTGTGGGGTCAGCAGGAGAACCACCTCGGGAGGGTCTTGATGGCGCCAGCACAGAGCTTTACAGTGTGCATTTGGGAACCTTGGTCACCTCCCGGTCCACATCTCGGCACTGAGCCTGGGGCGGGAGGGCCCTTGGGGTTGCAGCTGAATGATGGGCGTGGTTCCCACCTGAGCCCCAGGGCTGGGGGTGCTTCTGCAGGAACCCCGCGGGGGGATCCACCCACAGGCAGCATTCCTGTCCTGGGGTGGGTGACTCATTCAACAGTGTTTCTTGAAAGAAAGGGAAAAACCACAGACAGAACAAATGATGATTTCTGCCAGCCAGGTCTCCCCTCCGTAGACCTGAGAGGCCGCAACCCTGCGTTTCAGCTCCCGCCCCGGCCGTGACCTCAGAGAGGTCATCCCAAAGCCTCACGCCTGCTCCCCCCAGAAGTGAGCCCTTGGGGTGAAAGTTACGGCTTGACTCAGAACATCTCCGGGGCTTTCCTCTCAGGACTTTGAGGCAACTGTGGCCCCTTGAGGTCTGTATTTTTTATCTCAGATCGTCCTGCAAAGACAGCCAGTGTCTGGCTCATGGTTTCTGGAAGACGTTCCAGCAGAGACGTGCTCACGCCCTCCAAGTGCAGCTAAGCCTGCCGTCGGACGCAGGGGGTGTTGGGCTTTGCACTGGCCTGCACCGTGTTTTTTTAAAAAAATGTTTGAATTAATTGTCACTATTTAAAAATCAGGGGACTTCCCTGGTGGCACAGTGGTTAAGAATCCGCCTGCCAAGACGCAGACCTACTAGAGAATGGACTTGAGGACACAGGGAGGGGGAAGGGTAAGCTGGGACGAAGTGACAGAGTGGCATGGACATACCTACACTACCGAATGTAAAATAGATAGCTAGTGGGAAGCAGCCGCACAGCACAGGGAGATCGGCTCGGTGCTTTGTGACCACCTAGAGGGGTGGGATAGGGAGGGTGGGAGGGAGACGCAAGAGGGAGGGGATATGGGGATATATGTGTACATATAGCTGATTCACTTTGTTATAAAACAGAAACTAACACACCATTGTAAAGCAGTTATACTCCAATAAAGATGCTAAAAAAAGAAAAAAAAGAATCCACCTGCCAATGCAGGGGACACGGGTGTGAGCTCTAGTCGGGGAAGATCCCACGTGCCGCGGAGCAATGAAGCCCGTGCGCCACAACTACTGAGCCTGCGCTCTAGAGCCGGCGAGCCACAACTACTGAAGCCCGCGAGCCTAGAGCCCGTGCTCCGCAACAAGAGAAGCCACCGCAATGAGAAGCCCACGCACCGCAAGGAAGAGTAGCCCCTGTTCGCCGCAACTAGAGAAAGCCCGTGCCCAGCAACAAAGACCCAACGCAGCCAAAAAATAAATTAAATTAAATAAAATAAAACAAAAATCAGGTATTTTACATGAAAACCTGGATCTCTTCTTCTTGAACATCTGGATCTGTCCACTTTGGATCTGCATCCCTACCTGGCTGCAGCCGGCTGGACCCAAGAGGCGGCTGCCCCAGGTGTGACATGCTCCCCACTTTGCCCCAGACCTCACCCTGCCCCCTTGCCTCACCGGCAGGCTCTGCACACACTTGCAGGCCGTTGAGTTTGCAGCCTCGGTTTTGATGGTTTTGAGGCCGAGGGAATGAGCAGCTCTGGCCGACACAGACAGTCATCCGTTATTCTCTGGGGCCAAGGCCACGGGTAGAAAAATTGTGAAACCGTGTGAAAGACGGGGGTCAGCGGGGGCTCTTCACAGAGCTCACAGGGACTGTGACAGTGGGAGCTTCGAGGGTGACCCCGCGGCTGTGCAGTCTGACTCACCCGTGAGGTCCTTCCCCAAGCACACGCAGACAGCAGGTAGTGGGTCCCAGACGCGGCCGTGTCTTGCCCCTGCATCCCTGCTCTGGACCCGCCCTTTTGCTCCGGGAGTGCTGGGCCCTCACTGTGGGCGTGAGCGTGCGTGTGCACGCATGTGTGTGAATGTGCACACGTGCACGTGTGTGTCCGAGCATCCCGCACTTCTCTAGAGCAGCGTGAGTGGTGTGCGCACTGCTTCCTGTGTTTCCTGCGTGTCCCTACCTCCTCGCCCTTCCACTGACGCCCTTTGGGCCGGGGGTGTCTGTCTGCATCGTCTCTGCTGCTCTGGGGCTGGACGTTGTTCTGGCTCATCCATTAAAGGCCGTCAGAGCCGAGTTCCGTGATCGTCTTCGAGGGCGAACCTGGCGCCACGACTGCGTGGTTTGTGTTACGGGCAGCGTGTTCCTTGTAGAATCACCAGGAGATGGTTGTGGGTGGGGTGGGGACCCTCTCCAGGGGCTCCTGACGCCTCCTGCCACAAAAGCTGTCCGAGGAGGGCCGTGGGAGAGCGATTCGGGGACGGGGACACTGCTGGTTCTGTTGAGGGAGTTCGGCTTTGTGGCCGAGTGTCCCCCGACCGCTGACCGAGGGGGTGGCGGTGGGGGCAGAGTCACAGTAACAGCGATGGTACGGGCCCCGGAGTGTAACCCAGCCCCCTTGGAAGGTACGGTTTTCACAACATCGTAAAATGTATTCGAAGTGGTTTCCTTGGCAACTTGGATTCTTTTCCCTTTTCCTCTGTGGTCCACCAAATTGGGTAAGTCACGGTGGTGCCTGAGGGTTCACAGGCATCCCACGCTCAGAACTGAAATGCAGCCTCAGAGACTTCTGCAGCCTCAAGCCATTGTCTCCCACGGGGCCAGAAGTGGTCACCGGCCGCACCTGAAAGGGGTTTGGTGTCTGCCCCAGAGCCCTGTTCTCTCCCAGGACTACCAAGGTGTGAGCCGACGTGGCCTTTAGAGGACTTGGCGGGAAGATCTGAGCAGATTCCCTCGAACAGGCTGCTTGCACTTGGTTATGTTTCAGCACATCGTCCGCCCCGTGTTCTCGTGACACCCACGAAGCTGACGGCCGGACAGGAAAAGACGTTTCCGCTGCGGATACGCCGGGAAGGGCCCCAGGCCCCGGGACCCGCTGTGAGGGCTGATTTCATGGGTCGACTTGGCCAGGCCTCAGGACCCGGATGTTCGGTCCAACGCGGGTCTCCAGGTGTTTCTGTGAAGGTGCTTCTCAAATGCGGTTGACACCGATGTCAGTTGACCTTGGGTGGAGCCCCTGACCTCTGTGGTGAGCGTGGCCCTCGTCCAGTCAGTTGAAGGCCTCCTTAAGAGGAAGAGGACCGAGGTCCCCCAGGAAGAGGGATTCCCCGCAGCCGGCCTTGGCCTCTGGACTGGGTCCCGGCACCCACTCTTCCCTGCCGGCCTGCCTGCAGAGTTTGCACGCCAGCCCCACAGTCGTGCGAGCAGATTCCCTAACGTAAATCTTTCTCCAAGTGCACAGGCCATTGGTCTTCTTTCTCCGGAGAGCCCTGACCAGTACCACTGCCTTCCGACTCTTCCGGAACAGTCAGGCCTCTGCTCGGGTGGGTGTAGGGGCCCGGCTGCTCCGAGGCCCCAGAGCTGCAGCGGGCGGGGCCCGGGGCTCCTGCCATGCGTGCTGGCTCTGCGAGCGGGGCGGGGCTGCGGGACCCTGGCTGGCGTCTTCCCGTGGCTGGCAGGCCTGGTGCTGCCCTTTCTCTTTGTGGAAGCAACACCTGCGGGGGCCATGCTGGCCTTGGGGCCAGGCCCCCGGCTCCCTGCGTGTGGACTGGCCGAGTCCCGCTCCTCCCCTGTGGACCGCAGGCCGTGCCAAGGCCTCATCTAGGGGAGCGGGAGCGCGGGCTCCCCCGGGCCCCCGCCCTTGGCTGGGCCTCAGTCCACCCCTCTGCTCTCCTGGGTGGATGCGGGTGAGCACAGCCCGGGGCCGGTGACAGGCTGCTGTGGGAGCTGTTTCCCCAGGTGTGGAGGCTGGCAGAGACCCGCACCTGCACAGACGTGAGAAGCGGCTCCTGCAGGCACCTGATGAGTCCTTAACAGCACGTGCTGGCCTCTGGGAGCCAGGCGGGGCTGGCAGAGCGGGGCTCGCGTGACCCCAGGGTCTCCGTGCCAAGCCACCTGGCAGGGGGCTCCTTGGCTCTGAGCTCTGTGTGCTCACACCAGCTGTCTCTGAAGCTGTGGGCGCTGCCAGCCCCTCGGACACCTGGCCCCCAAAGCTCCTGGATCATGTTCTCAGCCGACCAGGGCAGGCCTGCGGTTGTCAACCTGGGGCCTCACAGACGTGAGAGCAGAAAGCACCAGTGGGTCTTCCCAGGGGCCCAAGCATCCCTGGCCCCTCAGGACTCGACCTGCCACAGCCCGGGGGGTTGTAGGTGCCCTGGCTGTTCCCGGGACCTCTTTAATTACCGAGGCCTGAAATGCCCGGTAGCCCGAGGAGCTCTCGGCCGCCCGCGGTGGGACCTGCGGGCGTTCCCGGCTGCGTCTGGCAGGACAGACCCTGGTGGGCCTCCCCCAGGGAGAGAGGGCATGTGGGGCTGGCAGGGAGGGGCCAGACGCGTCGAGCACGTGCCAAGTCCTGAGAGGCTTGCAGACTCAGGTTACTCCCTGGACCTCCTCTCCCTCCAGGAAGACCCTGGGAAGAGGACGTGGGCGGGGCCAGGCCTGGGTCTCAGGTCCCCTCTGCTGCAACCCTCCCCGTGGCCAGATTCCACGCCTGGCAGAACCTCCGGGGCCTGGGGGCAGCTGGACAGGAGCGGGTTCCCTCCCCGCCGGCTCCCAGGCAGGCTGCACAGCTGGAGGCATTGCCATGGAAACGTGAGATTGGATGTATCTCCTCTGTTTGGAAAGCACTTTTATGAATGTCCACAATGTTGAAGCAACTGCTAAACAGCCCGTTTCGGAGCTGCCGTTGGCCGGGGGCTTCCTAGCCGATCTCAGTGCCTGCTGCTCCCCCCTCGCGTCTGAAGCGTGTCCCGAGTTCGCCGTCGTCTCGGGAACTTCTAGGGAGACCGCTGCAGGCCGCAGTGCACGGATCCAAGGTCACAGCCATCTGTGGCTCAGCCCGTCCGTGCCCCCACTGTGCGCCAGGCCGAGGCTCAGTGTACTGGGGGAGGGGGGTGGGGGGCGATGGCTGCCGCCCCACATGGAGAAGGGAAGGCCAGGGAGGTGGAGCAGTGACCCTGGGTGGCGGTGGGTTGGGCATTGACATATGAGTAGGCGTCCTCCAAATGGAGAAGGTCGGGGAAGGGCATCCAGAGGAACACTGGGCACGAGGCCAGGGGCACCAGGTGTGGTGGGAGGTGGGGTGCTGGGGGCTGGGTGGGGGCGGGGGGCAGTGCCAACTTCGGGGCAGCAGGACCACACACACCCTGCGCTCTGGACAAGGAGTTTGGACGTCCACTCTGTGTCCCCTGCAAGGTCAGGGACATCTCGTCCAGCTGCCCAAGCTTCCCTGTGAGCCAGACGCCCACAGCCATCCCGCCCTGAGGCTCCGGCTCCCGAGGGCCCTCCCACGGGCCTGGTGGGTTTGCTCCCGTCCTGGGACCCTCCCTCACTGGAGAACCTGTCTGAGGGGCTCACCCCGGCCCTCCACCCGACGGGCGGCGTCCCTCACGGCTCAGCCTCGGGGGCCCCGCCAGGAGGTGCCCGAGTCCGGTCGGCATCTGCGCAGGGTGAGTGAGGTCTCCGCCTCCCGTTAGTTACCGTGGGGTTTCCGTGGTCGGTGCCAGACCCTCCCCGTCCAGGGAGTGAGAGCAGTGCCCTCTGGCCACGGTCAGTATCAGAGGACGGCAGTCTTGGTCCAGAAAGTAGCAGGAAGATAAACTTTCCTTCCGGACTGAACCAGAAGGAACGCTTTTCCAGAAGCCAGGCTGGGCTGGGAGCCACGCTGCACCCATGTCCACCGGTCCCGGCCGACTCGGACCTCTGTCCTTCATGCCAGCTGGGTCACCAGTAATGAGAGGTATCCGGATCTCAGAGGAGTTCTTTTTATTTAGAGACTGTATCTTTTAAGGGCAGTTTTGGGTTCATGACAAAGCGGATGGGAAGGTGCTGAGATTTCCCACCAGCCCCTCCCCCCCCACGGGCACAGCCTCCCCTACTACCAACACCCCCGCCAGATGGTGCGTCTCTCACGATCGATGAAGCTGTGTGGACATTTCACAGTCACCCAGGGTCCACGGAGTAGGGCTCACTCTGGGTGCTGTACGTTCTGTGGGTTTGGGCAAATGCACACGACGGGTTGGTTGTTCCTGTATCACACAGAGTAGTTTCCCTGCTGTAAAAGTCATCTCTGCTCACCTGGTCACGCCCGCCACGCCCCAACGCTCAGTCTTTTCACTGTCTCCCTAGTTTTGCCTTTTCCGGAATGCCGTGTAGTTGGAAGCACACAGCCTGAAGCCTTTCCTCACTGGCGCCTCTCACTCAGTGATACGCATGTAAGATTCCTCCGTGGCTTTTCAGGGCTTGATGGCTCATTTCTTTTAATGCTGAATAATATTCTACTGTCTGGATGAACCAGTTTATTTACCCGTCACCTGCTGAAGGACACCTTGGTTGCTTCCAGGTTTTGACAGCTATGAATAAAGCTGCTGTAAACGTCCTCGTGCGGGTTTTTGTGTGGACGTGAGCTTTCAACCTGACCCTGTGGGTAAATACCAAGGAGCACAGTTGCTGGATCTCAGAGGAGTTGGAGATGCCCCCCCCACCTGGTGTCTGCTTGGTGCTCTTCAGCACCTCTCCCGGTCCGACCGGGGGGCTCTCACACCCGGGATCGCCCACGCCCTGTCTCGGGCGGCTCTGATGTCCACCGAGAGGGTCAGAGGAGTCCAAGGGGCTCCCAGTCCTGACGCGTCTCCTTTCTCGTCACCTTGTCATCTGGGGGCCGGGGCTGGGGGCCCATCCTCTTGGAGCCCCCCCTTTTGTAGGCCCCAGCCCCTGCACCTCAGTCACCCTTTCCCTGGTGAGGACGGCTCCCAGTGCCGGCCAGGCGGGCACTCCTGGGCTTTGCAGTGGCCTGACCACATCCCCTGTGGGCGGACACACTGAGCCCACACGCGGTGCCCCCAGGTTGACGTGCTGTCGTGTGCCTCGGGCCTCCTCGGCCGTGCGTCCCCAGGAGCACCCAGTATGTGAAGATTCCCGTGAGGCTGCCGAGGTCCGCGTCTGGGTGCCGAGGCCTGGAGCTCAGAGCTTCTGGGTTCAGGGATGAGAGCCTTTTCTAAAATGAATTTTTAAAAATTGTGCACGTAAAATGTCACTTGCTGGGATAAGACCAGTGACACAGAAGCATCTTCAGAAGAGGGTGACGCCACCTCCTCTGCCCCCGTGACGGTGTGTGTGGCGCCCTCAGACAGTCCTTCTCATTGACTTGGCTTCTTTCTGATTTTTTTTTTTTTTTAATTAACGTAAGAAACAGTTTTAAAAGTTGGGGATGCGCCCCCCAAAAAAGTATAAAAGCACCGTCTTCCTCCCTCCCCTTGGCCCCCCTCAGGAGGCTGGAGGAACCCTGAGGGCCTGTGTTCCCCATCCGCAGCCGTTCCCAGCTCTGGTTCCCCTGGTATCTGCACACAGCATGAGGCGTTCCCAGACAGACAGATGTGGAACTCATTTGCTGGATTCCGAGGTCCTGCTTTACCCCGGACGGGATTCCTGGCACCAGGGGAGGAGAGATAAGCAGCGTGCAAAGACCGTTGCCATAAAGACGCCTGATTTGTCCGTGGGAAGTCCAACAGATGCGCTGTCCTGGACGAATCCCCGTGCGGGGGTGTCGACTGCCTCACCCACTGCCGCCCACTGGCCGGGAGCTGGGTGGCCCGAGGGCGGCTTCTGGCCCCATGGCGGCCGTGCTGCCGCAGGCCTGCGCGCCCTGGTTCCCCGAGTCTGCGGTGGCCGGTGTCGTATCTGTTCTGCACTTGAGGAAACCGGGGCTCGGGCGGTGCCTGGCCTTCCCCGGGCCGCGGCCAGCACGTCGTGGAGCCGGGCTTGGACCGCGGGGAGCCGCCCAGAGCGCGGGGCTCAGGCCGCGTCGAGGGCACCTCGGGTGGAGGCTGCCGTCTTCACACCTTCCTGTACCTGCCTCCTCGTGTTCTTTTTTCAGTTGCCCTTTAACTTACGGGAAGTGATGCTGGTTCCCGATTGTGGCTGTGATACTGTTTCTTTTAAGATAGCTATTTATTCAAATAAAATAGCGCTTCCTCTCCCTGAACTTGGTGTCAGTGGGATCTGAGAGCGACTGCCCACTGCACGGCTGGCCTTCACACGGACACGCTTGTGTGTCCCCTCCCGTCGGGCTGGACGCGCACGAGCTCCAGTCTCTGCCCGGCGCAGCTGCGAGTCCCTGGCGGGGGCTCCTCTCTCACCAGGCGCCGTCCCTACTGAGCCGCTGACCCTGACGTCCCCCATCCCCACCCCGGGCCGCACCGTGGGCGCGGGGCCAGCGGCCCACAGCCCTGATCTGTCTGCTCTGACCCCCACCAGGGTGTGGATTCTGGGGGGCGCCCGTGCCTGCCGTTCTCCACCGCGCAGGTTTCCCGACCCTCTAGCGGAGTCCGGCTCCGCAAGCAGGAGGAGTGGGTGACGGCCCGAAGGATGGAGGAGAGGGAGGCGGGCCGTGTCCCTGGGGAGGGCGAGGCCCGCACGGGCGGGACCGTGCCTCCCGGCTGTGGCATCGCCTGACCAGGTCAGGGGGGCTCTAGGCCAGGCTGGAGGGGCTGCTTCAGGGAGTGGGAAGCCCAAGGCCCTGCTTCAGGGAGTGCGTTCTCCTCGACCTTGGCTGGTTTCTGTCTCATAAAGGTCACGCGTGCCCGTTGTCGAAACCAAAGAGCTGATTTGGGTTTCGACTCTGTAGAAAAATGTACAAAATGAAAAGCGTTGAAAGGAAAACGGGTCTTCCGTAACCCCTTCTCCCCCAGACTCCAGCAGTGACATTTTTCTCCTGCATCCTCCCCGGCCGATTCCTATGTGACCTGATTTATTTTTAGAGTTGGGTTAGAATCGATGAGAAATCTGGGGAATATGATCCAGAGTTTTGGCAAGTGTGTTTTACCAGCCCCCAGAATTCCGGCTCTCAGCTCCCTGAGGATGTCTAAGCTGCCTTCACGGCCGTCTGGGAAACGAGCTTGGACAGCGCGACTATTCCAGGGCTGCGGTGGTTTCGCTGGGATGGGAAGACCCGGGCGTGTGCTGGTCGCGCCTGTGGCCCGTGTCGTGGGAACGCCGGGCCCTGCGGGTTGGAGGTCCCACCCCATCGAGTCCATCCGCCCGTTTCCCTCGCTCCCCGCCCTCGGGCTTGGCGGCTGTGCCTTCCCAGGACAGGAACGTCCTGCCGTTGCGTCAGGGCTTGGGGGTGGCGGCCTGGCAGCCTCGGCTGCTGCAACAAAGAGCCCCCGAACCACTGCGGTGGAGAATAAGGAAGTGTCTGTCTTGTGAAGTGGTGACCCCACGGCCATCACGGGCACCCCTGGGGGCCGTGGCTCTGTCCCGCGTGGCCCTTCCTCTCGTGGCCCCACTGCCCCTTGGCGCCCGTGGCAGACGTCCCCCAGTGGAGGCTGGGCTGCCAGCAGCGGGAAGAAGAGTGTGGTGCAGTGCACACCCCCTTGGGGACAACGTGGTCCCGTGGCCACGTGCTCCTGCAGCCCTGGGACGTGGGAGGACCGGGCGGAGTGGCCGGCCTGTTCCCTGTTGGTTCTGCTTCTTCGGGGCTCCCCCTGAGGACCTTTCATCTTCATGCCATCCAGCCTGGAGGGTCTGTTATTACATCAGTCTTACGGGTGCGCGTACATCCTCTGTGTCAAGGTCCCGAGTGGGAAAGCTCCGTCCATCCCAGTGGAAACAGATTTCATCTCGTCAACCTGCCTTCGATCGTAAGATGGGCTGGTCCACATGTGACCAGGAGAGAAATGCTGCCAGTGACCATGGGGGATACGGTTGGTTCCAGAGAAGACAGAGGGCAGGGAGGTGTCTGCATGGGGCGGGGGACAAGTGAGAAACAGAACGGTGGCCCACCCGAGCCCGTCCCTGCTCTTCTGCGCCCACTGAGCCCTAATCCTCACCCCTATCCCAAGCGGGCAGGGCAGAGCCTGAGGAGTGGGAGCCAATCACATTAGTTGCATGTGACCTGCTCTGGCCAGTGAGGTGTGAGGGGAGGTTGCCGGGAGCTTCCAGAAGGTTTTCCTGCTGATGGCATGGGGAAGGCATTGGGTGACTCCCGGAACTGTGGCAGCCACGGTGCCAGCACAAGGACTTGACTGAGGCCACCAGAGCAGGAGGCAAGGACAAGCCTGTGTCCAGATATGTCTGTGGGCCGCTGAATTAGCCAGCCCTGAAAGCCCTCTCGCAGTCTTCTGGTTCTGCGGGAGAGCAGTTACCCTTAGTAGCCTTTAGACACCTTGAATTGGGTTTTCTGTTGTTTGGAGCTTGAAGCATATCTCATCAGATGCTTTAAGCCTGGAGTTTCACTGAGTAATTCTGTAAACTGGAACTTCAGTTCCGTCCCTGGGGTCCTGAAGAGGAAAATGATCCAACTGTAAAATGGAAAATTGTCTAAAATGGGAATGAAAGGCATGTAAGTTATATAAGTGAAAAGGCATGCATGTAAACGATAGTTAGCTTAATGCAACGTTGTCTCAAGAAAAGCGCCGCAGTGCCGTCATCCCTGGACCTGACTGCCCTCCACTCCAGCGGCAGGTGGGAGCAGGACTCCACTCCTCTCTGTGGGGTCAGCACGGGACCGTGTGTCCTGCGGGCGCACGGCCCGGGGAGCGCTCCCGGAATGCCCGGATCGGGTGGAGATGGTCTGCTGTTTCCGGGTCCTGCCCCATCTGTCAGCCAGCTTCATAAGCACCCCAGACGCCTGGGAGCCGAGCGGCCCTGTGGCTGGAGTGGGGGCTGGCGTGGGTCCGCCCAGGGGGTCCGGAGGTCCCAGTTGCGGCGGGCACTGGCGGGGTCTTCTGACCGAGTGTCTTGCGGCCCAGGCGGAGGGGGTTACCCGTTAACCCGGGCGCGGCCAGGCTAGCGCTGGCGAGGCCGGGTCTGGGTGAGCCAGGGTGAGCCGGGCCCACCTCGAGACAGACCACGCTCCTCTGTGCGTCCAGGACATCGGCAGCGGCCGGTGAGGCCAGTGGGGCTGGCGGGGTGATTCATAAGGCCTTGCTGCTACTCCTCAGGCGTGTGGGGAAGAGTCCGGGTTCCGACGAGGCTCCGGCCCCCGGGTCCCCCCAGACGGCAGGCCAGGGGGCTCTGTGCGCGGAAGCCACTGGTGCCGGCTCGTTGCTGCCGAGGCTGCGGCCCCCGAAGGCCGAGTCTCTGGTGTGGAACGCGGCCTCGCCCAGCTGCCTAGGCCGGCGTTAATCATTGAGCCCCAGTGTCGCGGACACCCCGCCTGGAGGCCAGGGGGCCGCGTCGCTTAGCGGGGCGGCGTGACCGCGAGGCCACGCGCCTCCCGTCCTTGAAACTTAAGCCAAGGTCGGCTCGGAGCAGCGCTGCCCTCGGAGGCCCCTCCAGATTCTGCCCGCGCCCCGCCCGCGGGCAGACAGCTTGGGGCAGGAACCGGGCCGGTGAGGATGGTGGTGCCCGGGAGGTGCCCTCGGCCAGAGCACGGCCGCAGCTCCCAGACCCCACGCCTCACTTTTAGATGGGGGGCGTGGAGCCAGTGGGAGGGGGATGCGGGCGGGGCCCCTCGGGGGTGACCCCTTGGCGGTGGCCTTGGGCACCCCCGCCTTTGCCCACCCCGACCCAGCCGGCCGACGCTCACGGGTCCCCTTGGCGTTCGCAGGGCACAGCCTCCGTCCTCCAGCGCCGGTCCCCCAGTGAAGAGTATGTGGAGGTGGGGCGCCTCGGGCCCTCCGACTACTTCGGTGAGTCGTGGGGTCCGCTTCCTCCTGGGGTGGCGGCCCTTTCGCGGGGCCCCAGGAGGGCCTGAGATGAGGTCCGCAGGGGCGCGGGAGGACCTGGCCGAGGCCTGGGCACCCTGACGGCCCGTCCTGGGTGCCGGCTGCCCCGGGAGGGCAGGACGCGGGTCAGGACCAGGCCCGGCGCGGTCTGAGTTCCAGGCGTTGGTGCAAGTGTGTCCCAGCGCTTTGTGGGACACGCTCGCTCCAGATGTTCGCTCAGGTGCGGCCTCGTGTCCTGAGGTTTCGCTTTGCCCCTAAACCCGCAGCCCTGACGCCCCTTCTCGCCCCCAGGGGAGATCGCGCTGCTGCTGAACCGGCCCCGGGCGGCCACCGTGGTGGCCCGCGGGCCCCTGACGTGCGTGAAGCTGGACCGGCCCCGCTTCGAGCGCGTGCTGGGCCCCTGCTCCGAGATCCTGCAGAGGAGCATCCAGCGCTACAACAGCTTCATCTCGCTCACCGTCTGAGCGCCGCGCCTGCTGCTGTCCGCGTGCGCGTCCAGCTGAGGCTGGCAGCTGGGCACCGCCCCTCCCTCGGGCCCACCTGGGAGCCAAGGGGTCACCCCCAGAGGTGGCGGCCCCCTCCCCGTCTCCCCTCCCTGTCCCCCGCTGGCTCCTCTTCAGGGCCCCGCCTTCCTCCCCACGTCTTCTGGGGTCAGGGCCCAGCTCTGGGAGGCCCTCCTCGCCGATCAGGCTGGGCAGCTGCCGGCGGCTGACCCCCGTGATGCACGGCCACCCGGTCTGTGGCCAGGGTGTGGGGCGATGACATCCCAGGGGGTCCCCACAGGCACTCTTGGGCTTGGAGCGAGAAGCTGAGGCTGAAGAGAGAGAGGGTCCAGCCCCTCCCCCAGATGCTCGCCCCCGCCGCCCCACAGAGGGTCCTCCCAAGATGCCAGGGGTGGGGGGGCTCTGGCGGCTTAAGCTAGTTCCGGCCTCGGGGCGGGGGGGCCCCCAGGAGCCCACGGCATGTTTAGGGGAGTGGGCGTGACCCTCCCCTTTCCTGGAAAGCTGGGCGCACCGACCAGTTCGCCTGGCCGTCAGGGGCAGGGGTCACCCTCACTGGGCTGAGACGCCCGGGAGAGGAAGGGCGCGCCGTGTGAGTCTGGGGCGTTCCGAGGTGCGGTGAGCTGCTCCCGGGGCCGGGGGAGGGCCCCGCTGCCTTCCACAGCTCTGCAGAGCAGCCTCGTGGAGACTGGGGAGGAAGTGGAGGGATTTTCTAAAACACATTCTGGATGAAGTTGTCAGGAGCAGAGTCCCCGGTGCGTGATTCTCCAGCAGACACGCCTCCCGTTAACCAGGAGTCTCGCCCTGGTGGGAAAGCCCGTTATCCGAGCCTCGCCTCCCCCATGTGGGACAAATGTGAGTCTCACCAGCCCTGGGCCCACACACCTAAGTCATCAATCAATCGATTCCCCCTGGGAAGTGTCATCAGGCCAGCTCTCACGTGAGCTGGAGGGGCCTGGGGCCCGTGCCTCACGGGACTCCTGGTGACCTGAAGGACAAACGAAATAGTGCAGTTACCCCGATTTGCTCCTGCCCGTGCAGCCCGGGGAGACTGCCTGGTCCGGGGTGACCCCTGCCTTTGCCTGTGGGTGTTTCTGTGGTGTGTAAGCCCTGCCCTGTTTATCGCGATGTTCTGAATGCTGCATGTGCTATTAAATGTGCAATGAAGTACATCTTCCTGACTCCGTGTTTTGGTCTGCAGTCTTTAATAGAGGATTTTATTCCTTTTGTTTTGTTTCTATTGTGATAAAATAGCCATAACATAAAACTTACCATCTTAACCATTTTTAAGTGTCCAGTTCAGGGGCATCAAATACATTCACACTGTTGTGCAGACACCCCACCGTCCGTCTCCAGAACTTTCTCGTCTTCCCAAACTGAGACTCTGCCCCCATTAAACACTAACCCCCCTCCCCCTCCCCCAGGCCCTGGCCCCCACCCTCCTCCTTTCTGTCTCTGTGACCCTGACCCCCCCAGGGACCTCGTAGAAGTGGAATCACACAGTGTCTGTCCTGCGTCTGGCTCATTTCACTGTTACGTCCTCAAGTTTCATTAGCCTGTGTCAGCGTTTCCTTCCTCATTAAGGCTGAATCATATCCCGTTGTGTGGATGGACCACATTTTCTTTCTCCGTTCGCCCGTCGATGGTGATGGACCCTTGGGTTTTAAGCCCTCTATCATGGTCATGATGTGACGGGCTGGCTACGGTTCCCGGGGGCGGGGGCCGGGGGGGTGGCAGCGGGGCTGAGCGCTGTGTGGCAGGAAGCAGGCCCCGGGCCCACCCCAGGTGACCACGGTCTGATGGCCTCGGGGGGCCGAGTTTCTAAGCAGCGACTCGGGAAGGGGCTGCTGCTGGGGACACGACCCTCGTGTCCGGACTTCGGGGAGCAGCGGGGTTCTGGGCTGAGCCTCTCCTGGCCTCTCCCAAGAAGGCCGCCTCGAGGCCGCCATCAACCCCAGAACCAAGCAGGGGCGCGTGTCACCCGCCCTGTTGCCCAGAGAGCTTTCGGGCCAGTGTCCAGGCTCTGGCCTTTCCGTGGAGGCTGGGAAGGGCCCATGGGAGTTGGCGGGGGCAGCCTACCACACGGCTCCCCCCCAAAGGCTGGACAGAGCAGGCTCCCTGGGAAAGCCGAACGGGGGTTCCAGAATAAAGACCGACCCGGAGAGGGGCCTGACCCACAGAAAGTCGCTGCCGCTGGGCTGGGCAGCAGCTCCTGGCTCCACGACGGGTGTGAGCCCTGCGGGCACCTGCCCTGGGCCTTGTCTCGTGGGCTGTGAGGGGTGGTCCCTGGAGCTGGGGTGGGAGCTGCAGCTCCGCGAGCCCTGGGGGGGCTGTCGTGTCCATCACTCTTGGGGCAGGTGGCCCACTGCACGGTGCAGAGATGGCCCCGTATGCCAAGAGCTGGGACTGGGTCCTGCTCCACGCTCTCCCAGAAGCGCTCCCGGCCCCCCGGGCTGGGCTGGCTGTCCTGCTCTGGGGTCCCGCGGTCCCCACACGCTTCCCAAAAACAGACAGCAGCCACCTTAAGACCCCCGCGCCTCCCGAGGGCTTGGGCCGTGTGGCCCAGGACGCAGGGCTGGCCGAGGCCACAGGTTTCTTTGCAGCAGGAGAGTCAGGAGGTCAATGCACACGTCCTTCGGTTTTCTTTATAAAATATCTATTTGAATGATCAAAACGAATCTGCACGCTGCAAAGCACGGCACGATATAAATATAAATATGATACAACAGGAGCCACGTGTACAAAACAAAAGTAAAACAAGTGAGATTCATTTTTTTGTGTCCACCAGTTCTAAGCTGCCCGTGCCGGGGGTGCCCGATGTCATCACGAGGGCCCTAACAGGAGGGAGGTGGGAGGGCCAGGGCCAGAGAGAGGGCGTGGGGAGGAGGGAGACAAGCTACCGGCTCGCAGCTGGAGGAGGAGACGGACCCTCCCGAACCCCGGCAGGAAGCAGCTCACGGGAGCCTTTGGACTTGCGGCCTCCAGGCTGGAGGGCTAAGTGGCAGGTCGGGCTGTTCTGAGCTGCTGAGTTTGGGGCGTTTTGTACAGCAGCCACAGGACACTCATACGGCGGCCCCGCTGGGATTGGACCAGAGCTCTGCCAACCTTGAGTGCGGGTTCGACCCCCCCCACCCTGTGCTGCTTGGAACCTGGGGCCCCCCTCCCAGAAACCCAGGGTGTTCCTGGGCGGGGATGCGGTGGGGCATGGCAGGCACCCCTCCTTGGAGGGCAGGTCTGGCCCCGGCTGCCTGCTCGGCTGGGGCACGGGGACCCAGGCTGCAGGCTGCGGGAAGCCTCTGCCTGCTGCCCGCTGGGGGCGTGGCCAGGGCAGCGTCTTCCCCAGCTGGGCACTGGGCCTGCTCCCTTTGGCGCCAGGCGGCACAGACCCGGTCTTGTGGGCTCGTGAAAGCGTGCTTGTGTCCGCCTGAGACTACAAGCCGGGCAATTGTTCCTGCCCCATCGCGGCCCCCAGGGCGGTGCCAGGGGCGCTGTGTGGAAGGGGACGCCGGGACGGGGTCCATGCAGACAGTCCCCGGGTGGCTCGCTCCCCTCGGCTGCCCTGGGGGGCCTGACGTGGACACCCCCGTCTGATCCCGAGGCAGCTTCTGGGAGGGTCAGGGCGTGGCCAGTCGAGGCCTGCCGGTGAGCCCCAGAGGGCAGGCGTGGGTCTTACACGCTCGACCTGTGGGCCCCAGGACCTTGTGGGGCCAGACGCTCAGTCGGCACGAAGAAATATTTGAATGATAAAGAAAAGTGAATAAACTAGGGGTTACTGGAAGGAAATTTGGGGAAATTCAGGCTCTGGCTTCCACGGGCCAAAAAATAAGAAACTTTGATGAAAGTCCCATACCGTCTACAAAAATGAATTCAAAATGGCTCACAGACTTACACATAAACATAAAATCATAAAACGTTTAGAAGAACAAACAGGAGAAAAATCCTTGGGCTCTTGGGCCAGGCAAACTGTTCTGAGACTTGACACCCAAAGCACAAGCCATGAAAGGAGAACTGGACTAATTGGAATTCCTGAAAATTAAAAACGTTGCCGGCGAAGGATCCCGTGAGGAAGACGAAAGGGGAAAAGATGATCGTCGATCCGCACCTCCCGCAGAGGCCTCCCACCCGGGATGCGTGACCAGCTCTGGGAGCTCGGCAGTGAACGCTCACGTGCTTGCACAGACGGCAGATACGCACAGGAAAGATGGTCTCTCGGCAGCACAGGGGACGAGGCGCTCCGCACCCATAGGAAAGGCTGAGATGAGAAACGGCGACCACAGCCGGGGCTGGCGAGGAAGCAGGGGGAGGGGGTCGCTCACACGTGGCTGGTGGGGACACAGAACCGTGCGGCCACTCTGGCAAACAGAGGCTTCTGTCAAAAAACCAAAACCAAAACCCAACATACAGCTACCATAGGACGCAGCCAGGGCAGCTTGGACACTTACCCCAGAGAATCGCAGAGCTACTCACACAGAGACCTGCACAGGGAGCCCCACGAGGCCTTGTCCGCGGAAGTGGAAACACCCAGACGTCCTCCGTGAGGCCGTCCTGAGGCTGAGGCCCTCACACCACGGAGGTGACTCAGTGTACAAAGGAACCAACTCTTGGTACAGCAGCCGCCTGGGCAGGCCTCCGGGGAGTTATGCTGAGAGGAAATGCCGACCCCAAAGGGTTACCCGCTGTATGATGCCATGTACATGACAGCCTTGAAGTGACAAAATCACAGGAACGGAGCTCAGGTTGAGGTGGGAGGGACACGAGGGTCCTCGCCTTGATGGGACGTCCTGCATCTCCACTGGACCCACATCCAGATCCTGGTCGAGGTTTGCACTGGAGTTTTGCAAGATGTCACCATTGGAGGAGACTGGGTACAGGGTACCCCGATCCCTCTGTGTGTTTCTATTAGAAGGGAAAGAGCCTGGGTGTCTGAGGGAGCTGGAGCATGGGGAAGGCGGGCAGGTGGGATGTGGGGAGGGGTCTGCATTCCACTAGAAGGGCAGGGAGGAGGCGCTGGAGAGCTTGGGACTCTGGGGCGAGTCTGACTTATGCTGTGGAAGGTCCTGTGTAGTGAGTGGCCAGGGTTATCCTGCAGCTTCCCTAACCTGGCGGCGTTCCCAGGACAGGACAGGCGGGGGCAGAGGGGACACCCAGGCATCAGCAAGCCCTTAACACCTGAACGGTACCCTTCCCTTCCCTACCCCAGCCCCTGTCCCTGCACAGAGCTCTGCCACTTGCTGTGTGGCCTCGGGCAAGTCCCTTGACATCTCTGGGCCCCACCCATCCCTCTCTAAAGTAGCCTAGGAATGCAGCCCACAGTATATCTGGAAGAATGTAGTGGTCCCGGAGTCCCTCCCTGAACTGAGTGGACTCAGGTGGGGCTCAGGCAGGGCCGGGGCTGGAGCGGGTAGAGCAGCGGGCGCTGGGCGGTTCCAGAGCCAGCCAGTCCGGGTGACTTGGGGGTCCTGCGGGCCACAGGGGCTCAGACCAGATGGCTCCCTGGGGTCTGCCTTTTCCCATCCGAGTGTGGCTTGTCCCACATCCTGCCAGGAAGACTGTCCTGATGCCACCAACCGCGCTGACCTCTCTCTCCCCTCTGGACCTCTCTCGCCTCCTGGGTTGTGACCAATTTAGGAAGTCAGTGACTCACTGCTCTGCGCCAGCCCCATCTCCCGTTGGGTTGAACATCCCCCCTCTTCCAGGGGTCATCTAGTCTCCTTCTGACTTGGGCTCCACGAGCAGGAAGGCCTTCTTAGTCTCTTAATCTGGGCCTGGAGACCCAATACCCATGGTGTGCTTGGGGGCCACCAAGGCCCTCAGAACCTTTTCATGGGTATTGCTTAACAAAGGTAGATCTAACATGTTTACAGTGGATTTTGAAGCCCACATGTGGGACTTTTATTCAGCCATGTAGAAGGTCACTGGGTTTGTCTCTGCTGCTCCCAGCAGGGGCCCACTCTAGCTGGATATCGGGTCTGCCTCTAGGACAGAGCCCTGTGGCATTCCACTGGAGAGCTCCCTTCCAGTTTAGACTGTGAGCCCCCTCACCAAGCTCACTGGTCAAACATTCCTTTTTTTGGCGGTTGGAAAAATAAGTCAGGCTGGTGTATTTCAGGAACGCACTGGACAACCAGCCAGGCAATCCCTGACCCCCTGTGCCGTGACGCATCAGGGCCAGCATACGGTGTGCTGGTCCTATTTCATATGAGCTCTGTGGTACCAGGAAAGTTCCTTCACTTCCCTGGGCCTCAGCCATCTCGTCTATAAAGTGGGACTAGTAATACTTGTTTCCCAGGATCAGCTGTGCCCGAGAGATGGGGTCGTATGTGTAAAGCACTTAGCATGGGGTCTGGTGCCGAGAAAACACGCACAGATTTGAGCTGCCGTTACGTAGACTGTCTAACCATGTCACACACATTGACGGTGATAAGCAGGCCCCTGGCTTTACCCGGACGCGTGGGTCCTCATGCCCTGCATTCGCATCCTCTGGCTCCGGCTGGCTTCCCCTCTCAGGCCGCCTGGGGCCTGGCAGGCTCCTCCGCCCCCGCCCTGGCCGTCCTTCAAGACAGCTGCAGTGCCCCCTCCCCGATATGCCAGCCGGTGGTGTGTCCCCCCTGACCTTTCCTCCTGCTCCTGGGGCCGGGCTTCGAGGATGAGGGGACCCCAGTTTTGTGGAGGTGACAAACATGTCCCCAGCACACGCTGCTTACCCTTGGCCGTGTTTGCAATCGCTGTGCCATGTCACCCTGAAGCCTGGAGCATAAGACCCACTCAGGCCTCTGCAGGTGGAGATTTGGGGCCGGGCCGGTGAGTTGGGCTCCTCCCGGCTCCCCGGAGCCAGGACCCCGGCTGCGAAGACCCCAGTGATGGGGGCAACTCGGCGGCTGACACTCTCCATTCCCTGGATGCACGCTGGGCCCTCGAGCGGAACCCGAGGCACTTGCAGGTGGCTGGGCTTCCGCGCGGCGTGGTGGCCTCAGTGGTCAGACGCCCACACAGCCCCGAAGCCTCCGGAGCAGCAACTCCAGCCAAGCAGGAGCCGGCCACTGCCTCCTGGGACATGGTGTCCTGAGTTACGCAGCGTCACCTCCACCGGCCCCCCTGGACTCAGGGAGGGGACATGGACCCCACCTCTGGGTGGGAGAAGCGTCAGAGGATTTGCAATCTTGTTTTGAACTCTCTGCTCTCTCCTGGTTGCCACAACTCGGTCCTGACCTGAACGGGCTTTGGTCAGGGTCAGCCGAGCACGTGGTGCTGTACCTTGTTGTGTCTCTACGTCCTTGGGATGGAGACCCCTCCTACCGTTCCAGGGTCCCGCTGTGGGGACAGGCCAGCTCCTCCAGGAGGTGTGTCTCCCCCGTGGTCCTGGTCCACGCTGTCCCCCAGCCCCACGCACACATTAGGCACGCAAACGTCTGTTGAATGAATGTGTGATTACCTCTAAACCCAAACAAAAGCCCTTGCAAGGATCAGAAAGAACTGAATTGCTCACTCGGGAGTTCCAGGAACCTTAGACAGGCGGGAATACTGAGAGCCAGAGGCGGAGCCGGGCAGAGAGGCCAGAGCCCAGGTTGGAGCACAGGGGCCACCCCCCACCCCGCGCCCCCCAGACCCCCACGCAACCCTCCAAGCTGCCCAAGTCAGAAGAAAACTCGTTATTTTGGTTTTGGTAGGATTATCATTGTTTCCAAACACACTTCAGCTGATTTTTCATGCTTCAGAAGGAAAAGCCCCGAGCGAGCGGGCATACATGGGAACTCCTAGGAACTCCTGCTTCATTTTTTCTGTAGACTAAATAAACCATGACAGGAAAACGTCACTAATTTAGATAATCCCAGTGTAAATGCTCCAAATTAGCCAGTGGAGTTCCCACACCAGCGTTGTTCTTCTTCCTGGAGGGGTGAGGGTGGCCGGATGTTGCCCAAGGCCGTGGCCACACCCTGGGGCCTGGGTTTTGGATGCTCCCGAGCCATGAGGCTTTGGCCTGAGGGTTGGTTGGGAGGTGGGGCAGGGGGGCAGTGGCCAGAGCCTGGCCACCCCCATCTGAGCTGGAGAGGTCACGCCCTCTGGGCCCGCCACCTCCCACTCGTCCAGGTCCCGGGCTGGCTGCCTCTGCCTCACTTGTCTCCAGCTCCGCGGCCACCCCCCAAAGTCCAGGCCCTGTGGTCCTCTTGCCGCCAGCCTCCTGCTGGCTCCTGGCTCCCCCCTCCCTCCACAGAGCCCAGCCCCAGATGCGCCCCAGGGCGCCTGCAGACCCACCCTGCCCCACCCACCCCATTGCATCCGCCCTCGTCCTGGACCCCCAGCTCCTCCTCAGAGCTCGTTTCTCCTGCTCGTGCTCCCACCCTTCGCTGCCCCCCGCCTGCCCGGGGCCTGGCACACAACCACCTGGCCAGAGAACGCTGTGACGTGAAAAGAGCCAAAGGGGGAGTCTCGGGCCTTCGGGGTGGGTGTGAGTCCAGGACCACCGGCGTGAGTAGGGGGCAGGTTTCGAGCTTCTGTGGCCCTGATGCCCCAGCCGCCCGGGGGGCAGGAGGGAGCTTCAGGGCTTCAGACTCCAGGACAGAGCTCTGGGAGGCCCAGAACCTTCTGGAATGGAATGCCCCGCCCATGGCATTGACACCCTCCTGTGCGGGACCCTCAGTTAGGGTCTCCGACCCCAGACGGTCGTGCTCATGACATAGGGTGTGAACTCCAGAGCCCCAAAGCATCCTCGGTGCCGGGAGGGGGATGGGGGCACCAGCTCTGGTCCTGGCCAAGGGTGGCCTGGACCACACACTGTCCCTGCGACCCGGGGGGCAGGTGCGAGGGCGGGGAACCCTGTGTCTGGGCCCCCTCCTTTCAGCGAGGAGCAGGAGGGTCTGATCACCGCCCATGGGGAGCGGGTGCCCTAGCACTGGGGCCCCAGGCCCTTCTGGGACCCTTGGGTGTCTGTGTCTATTTCTGTGTCCTGGCAGGGGCGCCTTCGGACCCGGGCTGAGGGGCCCAGCGGACCCATCAGAACCCGCCTCACAGGAGGCCACCAGGAGGGGAGGCTGGTGCCTTCACCGCTTGGTTCACGCACTGATTCACTCACTCAGCCCTCAGTGAGCGCCCCCAGGGCCTGGCCAGGGGTGGACCCCTCCCCATTCCCACTGTCCTGCTCTCGCCCCACTGGCACTGGGGCCCAGTGACAACTCAGAAGTGCCCTTGCTTTCAGGGGGATCCGGCCTCGAGCAGGCAACACCTCGACACAGAACGGCCACCCGAGCGCAGCAGCTGGGCTGTGCGGGGCACGGGGCTGTGCCTGGCCCCGCTGAGCCCCTCAGGCCCGCCTCCCTGGGCCTCCCCAGCAGCCCCGTGGGGCCGTTCCCAGGTGGGGAAACGAGCTCAGAGAGGGGAAGTAAGGATGGCCGCCCAGCAGTGAGAGTCGACCTGCTGGGGACCGGCTAGGGGGCCGGGTAAGGCCTGGAGGGGTCAGGCTGGGCTGGGGGGCGTGCCTCCCAGAAGCGGTCTTCCCCGCCCGGAGGCTGGGCCGGGGGCCGGGCTCACGGTCCCTCCATCTCCGCTGCCGCCGGTCACCAACCCTCCTGTTCTGGTCTGGCCCCCACCCAGGAGAGCCAGCCGGGCCCCTCCTCAGGCGTCCCCTCACCACCATGTGGGGTACATGCCGAGCCGAGCAGGGAGGCCGGGAGGGGCGGGGTGGCGGGCGGTGACCTCCTGGGCCTCTGGGCCCTCCTCCCTGCCGGCCTGGTGCTGCGCTGGGAGGCCTGGGTGAACCAGGCCCGTCCTTGGCTGGGCCTCCAGGGCACAGCAGGGGCCACGGACCCGTCCACTCCCACGTCCAGCCTGAGAATCTGGGAGCGCGTGGGGCCGAGGGGGGCCTGGCACATTCCACTGAAAATACACACAGGTCATTCCCACAACTCCACAAACGCTCGCTGTCGGGCCGGGGTCCCAGCGGCTGATGGGCAGATGGACCCTGCCCTCCGGGGGCCCTGCCCAGAGTTCTGACGGGCACGACGTTCTCTGGCTAGGCTCTGGCCACCCCGGGACGGCTCCTCAGAACCAAAGACACAGAAGCCACTCTGGGAGCAGCAGGGGAGGGGCGTGGGGAAGGAGGGGTTCCTGGGGAAGCCGGCGGAAGGGCAGGGCTGCACGGGAGGAAGGAGGCTGGTGCACGTGGACTCTGTCCTGCTCCTAGCACCTGTGGGCCACACCCCGTCCAGCCCCCTGTTGGGGCCACAGCCAGCGGAGGGAGACCATGGAAGCGGCCGGAGCTGGAGGCCGGAGGGGCCGCCCAGGTGAGGGGTGAGGAGGACCACAGAATGCGGCCCCAGGGAATCCCCACCACAGGCAGAGTCGCCCCTCCTCCAGGGAGGCCACCAGGAAAGCCCTTGCTCAGTTGCTTCCTGAAGCCGGAACACCTGCGAAGAGAGAGGACGGGAGGTGCAGGGGAGGTGGGGTCCTCTGCCTGGTTGATGCTGACCCCGTCACTGTCGGACCTGAGCGAGTGGGCCCTGTGCTGGGCCCTGGCTAAAAGGGGATGCTGAGAGGTGCCGCTTCCCTTCAGGCCTGGAGGGAGGTCCTTGGGGAAACCCCTCCCCTGGCTGAGAAGGTGCCCCCTCCCTCCTCGCCCCCGACTCCTGGGTGGCAGGGAGTCTGCGGATTCCCAGACCCAGTCTCTGGAGCCAGGTGGCTGCTCTGGCACGGCTGGGTCAGGAGGTGATGGGGGGCGATGGTGTTGGGGGGGAGGGAAAGGGGGGACCGGAGAAGGCAGCGAGGGGGGATGGGGAGCGGAGGGGGGAGGCAGGGTGAGGAGAGGAAGCCAGAGGAGAGGGGGAGGCAGCAGAGGGGGAGGGGGAGGCAGAGGAATTGAAAGTACATTCCAGACGGGTGACACACAGCTCTGCAGTGCAGGGCAGGGAGGGGGGCTGGCGGAGCTGCCCTTCACAGGAAGGTCCCTGAGATCCAGCTCCCCTGAGAGGGAGATAAGATGGGTGGGGCCAGGCTGGAAGGAAAATTCCTGGCCTGGGGAGCCCTGCTACTAGCTGCCATCCTTCAAGGCTCTGCTCGAATGCCACCTCCTCCTTGAAGCCTTCTTGGATTCATCCTTGGCTCCCAGGATCAAGAGGAGCCACTGGGGAGCCTGGCTTCTTCTCCTCCCGACAGACCTGGGCTGGCCGGGAACTCGAGGCCGTGTCCAGGCTGGTCCTCACACCGGCTGAGTGCCTAAGGGAGGGCCTGCCTGGGGTGTCCACTCTCGCCCACTGGCCTCCGTGGTTTCCGCGGGGCTGGGCGTTGCTGTCCGGAGCTTGACGAGCACTGGCTATTTTAGTGCCTCCCATGACCCAGCTCATTTCTGCCACACCCTTTGGTGTCGGTGCTGACACCCCGTCTCCTCCTGCAGGTGGGTTAGCTCTCTACCCACTGGCCGGGCGGCAGGTAGGACAGGTGTGTGGGCTGCTCCCGCCTCAAACCCAGAGGCGGCAACGGGTGACCAGGGGATCAGAGCTGAGAGGGCGGGGGTCTTGGGGGGAACCTTCAGAAGAGTGATCCTGGCTGCCTCGGCCAGGCCCCTGGTCACTGCTTCCCTTGGGTCTGGAAGACGCAGGGTGCCCACTTCTCAGGCCGTGTGGTTTGTAGGCCCCTGAACTGCTCCTGAGAGGCCAAGGGGGTGCCCGGTGCCGGGGTCCCCCCACGTGCTGGTGCCAGTGGGCACCTCTGAGTCAAGGAGGGCCCTGGTGATCCCCAATTCCGGGTGGAGTAGGGCTGGTCGGAGTCACCAGTGGATGTTGTGGAAACGACGGCAGGGACTTCCCAGGATAGGCTGTCGGGACGCCGCGGCTCCACCGGCCCTGGCCACTCGCTCTGGAGGAAGCAGAACTGAGGCCTCCAGCCCACAGCCACGGAGGAGCCCCCACTTCCCGTCAGGCTGACAGACAGAGCCACCAGCCGAGCTGCTCTGAGACCCAGACCTACGGGAGGGCCAGCTCCTCTCCTGGGGCCGTGCTTTCACTCTCTCAGTCTTGGGGTCACTTGCTCTGTGGGAATAGGGAGCTACAGCAGATGTTATCCTCCCGGGAAACTGAGGCCCGGGGGTGACATGACTTACACACCGAACACGCTCAGAAGAATCGGGGCCCGGATTCGGGCTGGGTCCCTGGGTGCTGAGCTGCCCTCACACAGGACCCTGCAGCCGCGCTGGAGTTCCGGGGTCCTTGTCAGACACTCGGTGACGTCTGGAGGCCTCTCCCTGGCCACGTCGGGCCCAGCGGCCTGGTCTCGTGTCCGAAGGCCATGCAGCTCCCCGCATGTGTGTGGAAGAGCTGTGCGGGTCAGGAGGCCAGGCCGCCTTTGGAAAGTGGGTGGTCCTGAGTCCCGGGATCTCTCAGGAGACAGAGTGGGGCTGGGCCGGGCCAGACCCCGAGGTCTGCGGATGGAAAGCGTTTCTGGGCTCCAAAGGCTGCCTCTCTCCATGGCATGCATCTGCCTCTGCCCACATCAGCTTTGCCAGAGGGAACCTGGTGGGGAGGACAGACTTACTTATAACCTGTTATCTGTGGCAGAGCCGTGTCCCCATCACCAAGGGCTGGACTCAACCTGGAGCCTGACCCAGCTCTTAGTTCTGCATGAGGGTGGGCACTGCTTAAGCATCTCCTGGTGGGCTTCTCCGTCCCGGAGCTTATTAGGGTAACTTTGGAGCAGAAATGACCTGGGCGGATTCACATCTGAAAGGATCACTAATTAGCTATGCAGACTGGGGGCGCTGGAGGAGGTGGGAGGGTGCACAGGATAAAGGGCAGGGGTGGGGCTGGGGCCAGCTCAGTGGCATGGACTGGGGACTGGTCAGGTTTCAGAGACGTTTTGAGGGCTGAGTTGACAAGGTTTCCTACCAGCTCAGACGATCTGTGCGAGAGAGAGCTCCCGGTCGGCTCTGAGACTCCTGGTCCCAGCAGCGGGCGGGATGGTACCCCCGGGAACCCAGAGGTGGGTCTGGGGGTTTGTCTTGGTTGGGTGAAGATTGACTCGTCTGTGGGGCTCCCAAGGGGAGGAGGTGCTGGACTGAAGGGCCCTGGGGTTCAGGAGGGGGGTCTGGGCTGGAGATCCTGCTGTGGAAGGGTCAGCGTGGAGGCAGCGTGTCAGCCCATCAGGCTGGGGGGGCTGCCCAAGGTGGGGCGGGACAGGAAAGGCCCTGGACCCGCCAGTGTGCAGAGGTCGAGACTGGGCCTCCAGGGAGGACACTGCCCCCAGGACCGGCCTGGGGAAGGGGGCTCCCGTCCAGGGTAAGTGGGAGCTGGTGTCCCGGGCGCAAAGGGACTCTGTGGGGCTGCCGCTGTCCCCAAACCCAACAGGTGTGGCCCTGCTGCCCGCGGCTGCCCCGCCCAGGGCTTCTGTTGCAGGGCTGTCGGGGCACGGGGGTGGGGGGTGCTCTGTGCTGCTCACTGAGCGCCTGCTGTATACCAAGCATGGCGTCTATGCAAACAGCACCCTGTGCAGCCCTCTCCATCACCGGCGGTGGGACACCGGCTGCGTTCGGCCACACGCCCAGCTCCGTGCTGAACACGTCTCGGGCATCACCTTTAACATCTCGAATCTACTTCTGCTGTATTACCCACTCTGTCTTTGAGGCCAACAGGGCTCAGAGAGGGGAAGCACTTGCCAAACGTTGCACAGCCGACAGGGGTGGAGCTGTCCTCGAACCTAGGGCTGGCTCCCTGGGCCCTGGGCCTGGGCTCTGTCCTGCCTACGATGTGACTGCCCCCGAGGCCCCACGGCGGGGGGCGCGTGGAGGTGTCCAGAGGCTGCGGGGCCTCCTCCACAGCCCAGGGGTGCCCGCAGGTCACAGCAGGACAAGGATGCGACTATCTGGCGTACTTTGCTCTCTCCTGTTGAGAAAAACAGCTGCAGACGAAGAGGCCCCCTCCAGCCGTCTCAGGCCGGGCCCCAGCCACCTCCCCTCAAAAGGGCAGCCGCACGTCCAAAGGGAGAAGGAGGTAGTCAGTATCACTCTGAGCAGAGGTGTGAGCCCCAGATTCCAACGCCCCCTCCCAGGGTGCGCCAGGGGGCCGGGTTCAGAGGTCGCCCAGCCAGGGCAGGGCAGCGCCTCTCAGGGAGGCTGGGTGCAGGCAGGGGGTGTGTGGTCTCATCTACCTGGGGGCTAAGGGCGACCCAAGGAGTCCTGGGTACTTGGTCCAGCCTGGCCAGTGGGAGCATGTGTCCACACCCCTGGCTACAGTCAGCGTCCCAGACAGGGCCAGTGAGATGCAGCCCTGAGAAGTGTGGGGCTGGGAGGGTATCGGTGGGTGCCGCCTTCCACTGCGGAGAAAGTGGGAGAGGAGCCTCTTGATCCAGCCACACCTGAAACTGCTCACTCCTGGCCCAGCAGTCACCTTCTGTTTCCTTGGGCATTTTGCGTTGGGTCCTTGTCATAAGAGTTCTGATCTAAAGAATTGGAAGGGGGGGGGGGGGCTGGTCTGGTCTGTGACTTCTCTTCCTGTCTGGAAACTGTCACATTCCGGGAAATGACAGGGAGTGGGGGGGGCCTCCTGTTGGGCCCCTGACCCAGGACTTCCCTGACAAGGACAAAGGAGGTCTCCCCGCCCACCCCCTCCCTTCTGAGTCGCCAGGCCAGAGTCTGTGCACGAGGCCGTTGACGGGTCTTGTCTGCGATCCGGAGCCCTACGTGTGCAGGGGAAGCTGTGTGCGGCTGGGTCCCCGTGCGGCAGCTGAGAGGGGTGGTATCTTCACGTCCCACACACCACGCACGTGTCCCCTGAGTGGAGGGGTCACAGTCGTGACATTGACCGGCCATCTCTGTCCCGTTCAGGCTGACGGAGGAGCGCCTTCTCGCAGCCACAGATCGTGCACAAGACTTGGGGGGGGGCTTCCTCCGTTCTCGCTGCCTCCTTCCTTGCCACCCTATTTCCCCCTCCCCCTCTCCTTCCTTCTCTCCTGCTGCCCTCCCTGTCCCCTCTCTCCCCGTCCCCTCCTCCCCTCCCCCCACGTCTTGGCCTCCCCTCTCCTCCCCAGGCCTCCTGGCCTCAGGGAAGCCACCTTCCACGCCCCCAGTTGCTTCCCCTGGGGCGTGCCCAGTGGGCCAGGCCTGCGTGTGGAAGCCTCTTTTACAAGAAAGTCCTTTGCCCCAGACCTCACTTGGCCCCGGAGGGCAGGGGTAGGGACATCCCGGCTGCCCCAACCAGAGGACACCTGCCCCCAGGAGGACTCGTTGAGCCCCCCCGGCCCAGACCAGCCCCGTCCAGCCCCGTCCCTCCCCCAGAGGCCAGCCCACCAGGCCAAGGGCGCTGCCGCAAGGCAGCCCTTCCCTCCCACGCCAGGCTGGTGGGAACGCGGCCAGGCTGACGGCACGGCCGCAGGAGAAGAGGCCACGATGCTCTCGGGGTCTTTACGTCACTTCTGCATTTTCTTTCCACAACAGCCCTGGAACCGAAGTATCATCGTCCTGTTTTCCCCGATGGGGAAACTGAGGCTTGGAGCTGTGATATGATTTGCCCCGTCACAGGGTCAGCAAGAGGCTGAAGCCAGGCTCAGCTGGCCCTTGGATGGCTGTCCAGGGCTGGCAGTTTGGATGAGGGGAGGGCTTCCTGGAGGAGGAGGGCCACCTGGCAATGCTGTCAGTTCAGAGGGAACTCGAGGCCCAGGTAGGGTGGGGACCTGCCAGCCCCCAGCCCAGAGCCATGGCTTCTGATTCCCACACGTCTCTTTTCAAATAGAAGCGACTGAGTTTCTTAGACAAGAATATTAATCATCGCAGGCCTGGACGTTGGATGAAAAGATGCCAGACAAGCAGCCCTGCCCCCCGCCAACCTCATGGACCATGCTGCATCTCTGCTAACGCTTAGAAAATCAGGGCGCCAGGAATCCCACTACTGGGCATATACCCTGAGAAAACCATAATTCAAAAGGAGTCATGTACCACAATGTTCATTGCAGCTCTATTTACAATAGCCAGGACATGGAAGCAACCAAAGTGTTCATCGACAGATGAATGGATAAAGAAGATGCGGCACATACATACAATGGAATATTACTCACCCATAAAAAGAAACGAAATTGAGTTATTTGTAGTGAGGTGGATGGACCAAGAGACTGTCATACAGAGTGAAGTAAGTCAGAAAGAGAAAAACAAATACGGTATGCTAACACATATATATGGAATCTAAAAAAACAAAAAAAGGTTCTGAAGGACCTAGGGGCAGGACAGGAATAAAGACGCAGATGTAGAGAATGGACTTGAGGACACGGGGAGGGGGAAGGGTAAGCTGGGACGAAGTGAGAGAGTGGCATGGACATACCTACACTACCAAATGTAAAATAGATAGCTAGCGGGAAGCAGCCGCACAGCACAGGGAGATCAGCTCGGTGCTTTGTGACCACCTAGAGGGGTGGGATAGGGAGGGTGGGAGGGAGACGCAAGAGGGAGGAGATATGGGGATATATGTATATGTATATATATAGCTGATTCACTTTGTTATAAAGCAAAAACTAACACACCATTGTAAAGCAATTATACTCCAATAAAGATGTTAAAAGAAAGAAAGAAAATCGGGGCGCCCAAAACCTAACAGGAGAAAACATGGGTGAGAGCACAGGGCACATCACCAGAGCTTCCACGTGGCAGGAAACCGTCCTCACAGCCACCTGAAGGAAGGATGCCGTTTCTAACCAGAGGGGAAGGGTTAAGAACACACAGTCTGTTCACACCTGGGGTTTTAGGTTGTTTCCAACTTTTGCTTTTTCAAGTAGCTCTGCCCTGAACCCTTTAGTCTGTGGCCGTTCTGTATCTGGGTCATTTTCTTAGGCTAGGTGCCCAGACATGGGATTATGGGGTCAGGGACCATGGCCACTTTCACGGCTCCTGATCCAAGTGGCCGCCAGCTCTGACCGCGGCCAGCAGCCGCTGGGAAAGCAGCTCCCACGGCCCCTCCCCTCCTGCTTGGTGTCCTCCCCCCCATGGGAAACAGCGGACCCTGGGCTGCGTTTTCATTGTTGGCCGGCAGTAGAGTGTCTCCGTGAGTTTGTCCCCATGTGTCGCTTTTGTGCATCTTCCCTGGTCTTCTGACGAGAGAACATGAGCAAAGAGACCCCGGTCGATGATGTGTTTTAAAGATTTGGCTGATACACTTATTCTGTGCAGATGAAAATACACAGGGACAGTGGAAACATGATTCTAACACACAACTGAAGGATTCCCTTTGTTCAGGTTTTTAAATTTTTTACCCGTTTTCAACTTCTATACTGTCAAATCCGATAGTCCTTTTTGAACTTTAAAAATGTGACACATAGCAAATGTGACACATAGCAAATGTGATTTGTTCTATGTCTTCTAGAGCTCTGAAAGCTCTCTGCCTTCTAGAAGTCTCATCAACTATGGGAAAACTAGAAAATACGAATTAGCATTTTTTCATAACTTTCATTTTGAAAAATTTCAATCTTACAGAAAAGTGGTAACAATAGTACGAGTGGCTGGGTACCCTTCACCTGCCTTAAGCACCCACTTGCTCTCCCCACCTGGGCTCTGCCATCCATCCACCTGTCACCTATCTGTCATCTACCACCCATCTCCCCCACTAGGTATCTATGTATCTTCCATGTATGTATGTATATACATATGCATCTATCTATCCATCCATCTATCCATCCATCCATCCATCTATCCATCTATCCATCCATCTTTCATCTGTCACTTCCACTCCCCATTCCTTGAACCATGTGAAAACAAGCTTCGACATCCTGACTCTTCGCCCCAGGTACCACGGGTCTCCCAAGGACAAGGAAGTCCTCCTGCATTACTGTGACACCATCACCACACCTAGTAGTTTGACTTGGATACAATAACGTAATATTTCTCCGGTGGACCCAGTTATGTCCTGAGAGCTGCTTGCTGGTCTGGACGGAGGAGCCAGTCCAGGACCGGGCGCCGAGCTGACTGTCCTGCCTTTTCAACCCCCGTCGGCCCCAACAACTCGCTCCCCGTGTTCTCTTCATGACAATGATATTTCTGAAGGGTCAGGAGCAGGTGTCTGCTGGACCCTCTCTGAACCTGGGTGTGTCTCCCCCTCCTCAAGGCAACGGTTTTGGTGAGAACGCTGCAGGGGAGGGCGTGGACCTCCACCAAGACACACGTGGCTGAGTTTGTTCCAAAGCGTTTGTTTAACAACCTAATTTCTCAATCCATTGAAATGTATTTAGTGGCGAGGGGCAGTGAGGGTTTAGTCAGGTAGTTTCTCTAAACTGCCCCAGTGGCATTTAATAAATAACCCTTTCAATTCCTCTAGAACAGTCTTTTCTGGGCTCTGTATGTCCCCGCCCTTTTGTCCTGAGAGCCACGCTGTTCTGATTATTCCAGCTCTATAGTATTGAACCTTCCTTCTCACCCTCACAGCCCCTGCTCTTCCTCATTCTAGAAGTTTCTGTGCTCACCCCTCAGCCCCGCCTCGACAGGCCACTTTGACTCCTTGCTCCCTGTGAGCCGAGGTCACCTCTATGTGGATTCCACCAGCTCTGGTCTGACTTGTGCCTTGTGCGCCAGGGAGGTGCTGGCTTCCCCGACGTGGGAAGCCTTTGCCATCCAGTGAGCCCGTCTCTCTGGAGGACACCATCTCACCGCCTTTCCTCCAGGAGGCCTGGAAAGCCACTGAGGCGTGTCCCCGCCTTTCCGTGAGCCCCAGGCTCCGACCTCTGCCTGGTGGGGGGGCGAGCCCTGTCAAATCTGAAGGCCAAGGGGGAGTGTAGGCCCCTCCCACCCCATCCACAGTCAGGACAGAGGGACAGGGCCTGCAGGCGGCCCCCAGGGAAGGAGATGCGGGTTAGCTGCGGGTTCACGCCAGGTGATCAGCCAGACCCTGTGAACCCTTGGAATTCATATCCAAGATGCAGGGACTTGGCCATGAGTCCTGAAGACCCTGGGAGTTGGTGGTGGTGGGGGGAGCAGTTAGGTGCTCTGGTCTGGCAGGCTGGCAGGTGGTCGGTGGTCAGTAGAGTTTCTGTTTATGTCCCTACATGTTGTGTCCCCGCCCACAGCCTTCCAAGTGGCCTGTGTCCCCCTAGAACAAATCCACATCCCTAACTTGGTATTAAGGCCTGTGTGACCTGCCTACTGCCGAACTGTCCCAGCTCATGCCCTCCTACCACCCCCTCTTGTTGGTCCTCGACAAACCAAGCCGGTTCCTGCCTCAGGGCCTTTGCACAGGATGCTGTGACCTCTGCCTAGAATGCTCCATCCCGATCTTCTCATCACTGGCTCCTTTTCTTTTCTTTTTTTTTTTTAATGAAATAGCTCTTTTTATTTATTTATTTTTAATTAAATAAAGCCCATTGTGGTGTGTGGGCTTCTCATTGCAGTGGCTTCTCTTGTTGCAGAGCACGGTCTCTAGGTGCGTGGGCTTCAGTAGTTGCGGTGTGTGGTCTCAGTAGTTGTGGCATGCAAGCTCTAGGGTGCGTGGGCTTCAGCAGTTGTGGTGCATGGGCTTAGTAGTTGTGGCTCGTGGGCTTAGCTGCTCCGGGGCATGTGGGATCTTCCCGGACCGGGGCTTGAACCCGTGTCCCCTGCATTGGCAGGCGGATTCTTAACCACTGCGCCACCAGGGAAGCCCCACACTGGCTCCTTTTCAAACAGGCCTTCCTGACAACCCCAGATTCCTGACCTGGAAGAGTGTACACTTACTTGTCACTTGCTTAGTGCTCCCTGAAGAGACTGTGTGTTCCGTGAGGGCATCGTGTTAGCACTGCGTCCCCATGCCGTGCCCAGTGCCTGGCACAGAATATCTGTTGCGTGAATGAGTGAATATTTCCTCAAGTGGCCCTGTGAGTTGGCTGTTACCCAGAGGAGGCAGCTGAGGCTCCGAGATGCTAAAGAGTTTGCTCAAGGTCATATGGCAGATGAGGCAACGGGGGGTGGGCAGAGCAGACCCCCAGCTCTGCTGGTCTCCAGGTCCTTCAGGGTTTCCAGGGCAGGACATGCCCCCGCCCCGCCCCCTACACTCACACTCACCTGCTTAGCTCTACCGAGTAGATATGAGCTCCGGGTGTCTAGACCAGCCTTGTCCAGTAGAAACGTCATTAAAGCCACATGCGGAATTTAAAATTTTCTAGTAAACACATTAAACAAAGGAAAAACACACGGGTGAAATTAATTGCAATCATACAGTTTACTGAACTCAATATGTCAAAATCTTATCATTTCAACAGGTAATTAATGGAAAAATTATTAACGAGAAATTTTACACTCTTCACTTTCATACCAAGTCCTGGAGGCTGCGTGTGTTTTACACGAACAACAGCACATCACAGCTCAGACCGGCCATGTTTCAAATGCCCAATGGCCTTGCGTGGCTAGTGGCTCCTGTCCTGGACAGTCCAGATCTGGCCTCGCTTCCTGAAGCCCCCCCAGTGCCCCTTCCCGTAGGTCTTCATTCACAAAATAGCCACAAAACGATTGCGGGCTCGTATGCTATTTAAAACTTCATTGCTGTTTGTGTATTTAAAAAGGAAAATAAAAATATTTAATGGAGATTTAAAATCAACATTGAGAATGCCCTCCTGGGCTGCTGGCTGGCTCATCTCCCTTTCTGGGGAGGCTGGACTGGAAAGGCCTGATCCCGAGCCGAGCCGGGGCCTGGGGCGGCCTGAGATGACGACTTAATTAACACCCGCCCGGCACTTTCGATCTTCAAGGAGAGGTGACCACTCAGCTGAGGGTGCTCCTGGGTTAATTGCCCTGAACCAAGAAATCCTTCCCAGAGATAAAGGGAAATGTGCTGTTTCGTCATTACAAGTTGTTCTGAAATCTGCTCTGGCACCAGGCAGAGGCCTGGGTCTGGACGCCCAGCTGGCCCCCACCTGCACCACCCAGATGAAGGCAGCTGGGCGGCTGTGCCCTTGCCTCAGGGCACCAGGCCCTGCAGGTGTGCGCAAGGCTGCTGCCTTCCTGGGCAGGAGGCTCAATGGCGGGGGGCAGCCATGCATGGTGAAGTTACCGGCCCCCACTTCTCAGATGAGAGAACAGACTCAAGGCAGTGCAGGGACAAACCACCCCAACAAGGCCAAGGTCAAGGGGCAGAGGGCAGCTAGAGCACCTTGGGACTGGGGATCAGGTGGACGTGGGCTCCAGTCCTGGCGCCTTCACTGCCAGGTGGCCACATCATCCTTCATGCCTGTCTGAGAGGTGCAGGACAAGCCGGCCTGAGGGTCCCCTCTGGAGCGCTGGGAGAGCTTGTCCAGAGCAGCCACGGCCCAGGAGCGACCGCCTGGGACAGCGTTCTGCCGCTGTGGGCAAACGCCTGACTTCCTGGTATCTGTCAAATGGGAGGTGGGGTAGCTCTCCACTCCTAGGGGTCACTCAGGGACCGAGGTGCCCAGTAGATATTAGCCATGACTCCCACTGTGAAAAAAATGATGAGAGCAATAATGGAGCGCCGGCTGGTGCCAGGTCCCAGGCAGGCACTGCACGGGGCAGAGCGGGAGTGGGGTGAGGGGGGCTGTAGGGTGAAATGCTGGCTGCGCACCACCAAGTGCTGGGCTGGCTGACAGGTCCTTAATGAAGCCCCCCCACCACCACCTCTGAGGAACGGCCAAGGCCCTTCCCTCTCCTCCCAGGGTGCGGGGGCCATGGGCGGTGCCCGAGGGAACCCAGCGAGGGGCAGACGGCCAGACAGTCACCCCAGCTGAGCCGGGAGCCCCCCTCTGCGCCTATTCCGAGCACCTGACTCACCTTAATTATAGGTCCGCGGCACGTCGGGGCGCGCCGGGGACGCCCGAGATAGCCCGGAAGCACCGGCTCCGGGGGCGACCGGACATCCCGGGCAGCCAGGTGCGCCTTCACCGCCCACCAGCACCTCCCCCCGCCACCCGCGGAGCTCCCCGCAGCGCCCCGTTCTTCCGCCAGGGGCCCTCTGGCTGGCCTGGGGGCGCCCGCTGCATGCCCGGGTCACGTGTCCGGGTCTGGGGTCCGAACTGTGTGTGTGTGTCGGCGGGGGGGGGGGGGGGGCGTGGGCACGCGGGGCGGGGAACTGGTCGGGGGTCCGAGCCGGCCTCCCGCCCTGGGCGGGGATGCCCCGCGGAGCCCGGAGCGCCGCGCCCACGCGCTCAGCACCGCCGCCCACGCCTCCTCCGACTCCGATGTATATTTAGCCTCTTTATCAAATGTTTGCAGTGAACCGTGTGAACCGCCTAATAGCGGCTGGAAGTGAAACTCGATTCCCGGACAGAAAGGAGCATGTGACCACGCCTGAGCTGCAGGGATCGCCGACAGGGGCAGGTGCTGGAGCCCCCACGCGCCCGGCCTCCGGAGTGAGGCCCCCTCTCCCGCCGAGCATCCGAAACCGCCTTCCCACTTAGCCCCCTTCTCCAGCGATGAGGACGCCAGAGTGTGAAACGGGGAGGGGTGTCGGGGAGAGGTGCCAGGGCCAGGGAGTCCACGCGTGCGTGGGTTCTCATCCAAGTTGGTGACCTCTTGGTCAAGACAGTCCAAGGTCTAGGAGACAGCTTCTAGGGATCTATTTCTGCCAGTTTCTTCCGAGGATCCGGGGGGAGGGTGGGGCGGGCTGGGTTGGGGGTCCCTGTCCCACCCCAGGGCAGGCCTTGGTGCGCCAACGCGCGTCGTGCCCCGAGTCTCCCCCCAAAGCGGCTGTCGCGCGGCTGCACAAGTTTGTGCCACCCTCGCGCAGCCGCTGTTGTCGTGGTCGCTATGACGACGCGCCGCGGTTTTATTTTTAATAGCGGCCAGCGATTAGAAGGATGCCGGCGCCGCCCCCCCGCAGATCTCCAGTCCCGGTGGTGGATGCACCCAGGCCTGCCCCTCTCCCCGCCTAGCTTTGGCTGGAGCTCCCGGAGAAGGCGGTCCCCCTTTCCGCGTTCCCAGATCTCCTCTCCTCCGCCCCAAACTCGAACTGAGAGCCCCTGAATTGCCAGGCCGGGATGGGGCACAGAGGGAATCACCCATCGAGGTTTGCTCAAAGGTGGCGGGACACCCAGGAACCAGCGAGCCTCTGTACAGAGGTTAGAGCCGGAAGGGCCCCTGCCCCCGCCCCCCCTGCAATACAAGGTGACCTTTCCTCTTTCATTCCCACACCCACTATCAAACCGAGTCCTTTCACCCCAAAGAAGTGTCCTCGGGTCCCCTCTGCCTGCGAGGAATCCGAGGCTCAGCCAGACGTGATGCAGTCAACAATCAGGATGAGTAAGCCACGGAGGGCTCTGCTCGGGGTGCAGCCCGTCCTGGCAATGTGCTTTTGGCGGCCTTCCAGAAACCGTCCAATGGTCTCCCTTCGAAGCCGTGGAGGTCCACCTGGTTGGACAGGGGCTGGCTCTAACGTGCTTTTAAACGGTTCCAAGGTTTCCCTAGTTCTGCCTCGGTCATCCTTCATCCTGACCCCTGAAAGCGCGCTTGACGGGGGAGGTCGCAGGTGGGGCTACGGTAGACGAGGCAGGTGCGTTGGGGGGGGGCTGCAGGTGTGTGGAGGCCAGTGGAAGAGCGCTGGTAGCCCCGGCCCACTGGGAATCGCAGGAGGGGCCCACCCCTCCCCCCAGGAATTTGGGGGAAGGCGAGCGCCCCCCAAGCGCCCACTGGACTCCGCCTTTGAAATGCCAGAGCCGGCCGAGCCGAGGATGAAAGACCGCCTGCGGGGCTGCGCCTTTACTGCCTTTGGCGGGAGGGCGGCCGCGGCGGGCAAGGGCCTAATCCACAGGATGGGGGCGTGGGGGTGGAGGGCTGGGGCGGGCGGAATTCTCCGTCGGCCACCCACCGCTCGGCAGTCTCCTAGCCTCTAACGGCCTCGCCGTCTAGGTTCGGGGTCGCTTGGCCCGTCACCCCTCGAGCCCTGATGCCGGGGCTCGTCCGCCCCGTCGAGGGACCCGCCGCCGGGGTGCGATCCCGCCAGGTCTAGGCAGGCGGAATCTACCCAGCCCGGCGCATCGCCCTTTGGTGGCGGGGGAGCCGTCCGGCCCAGTTCAGGCCTCGGCCTCCCTCGCGTCTCTCCCCCGCATCGCTCTGTGCGGCGCCGCGGCCGGAGGTGGCGCTCTGTGCGCCCAGCGGATCCCGGCGCGGGAGGCTCAGACTCCCGGGTGCCTCATGAGCGGCTCTTTTCTTTTCCTTGCCTTCCAACCCCTCGAGTTCCCGGCTCAGGCCGCCGCCCGGCTTTCCACGAGGCAGCGGGGACTTGGAGGATGAGGGGTCCCAGCGTGGGGACGAGGCACGCTGCAGCCCCCTCCTCCGACCTGGGCGCTCTCCCCTCGCGGACTGTGGGTGGAGGTTCCTCAGTCAGACGCCCCAGGCATCGGATTCTGGGCGGGGGCGCGTGGCAGCCGCCAGGTGAGTGCTCCAGACGCGCCCCTAAACCCGCCCCACCTCTCACCAGAGACTCACTCCCCCTCCTTTTATGGAGAGGGGGAGGCAGGGGCCCATGATCCAAACCGTGGAAAGAGGCCGGAGCGCCGGGGCGGGGGGCGGGAGGCGGGGGCCGGCTCGCTTTTGCCCTTTTTGGCGTAGCAGTTCTGGGCGCTGCCCTCTGCCGCCGCTGGGGCCCGAGAGAGGCGAGCCGGCGACGGCGGCACTTCGGCGGCGGCCTCCTCCCCTCCCCGTCCGGTGCTGCAGGATTGCAGCTGGCACTGGAGGGTGGGCAAGCTCGAGGGAGGGGCGCGCGGGGAGCCCCGGCGGCTGTGCTCGGGGCCGGGAGCGGGGCCTTGATGGATTTTACTGCCTGCGTGAGCGCGTGTGTGTGCTCACTGCGGCGGCGGCGGCGGCGGCGGCGGCGGCGGCGGCCGGGCCCTGCCCGGCCCCCGCACGCTTCCGAGGTGCGGGTCCGGGGCCCGGAATCCGGGGGAGGCGAGGGGGAGGGGGCGGGGGAGGGGCGCGGCGGCGGCGGCGCTATAACCCCCTCCCCGCCGCCGGCCGGCTCCACACGCGCGCCCTGCGGAGCCCGCACAACTCCGGCGAGCCGGGCCTGCCCGCGCCTCCTCCTCCTCTCCTGCCGGCGGCGGCGGCGGCGGCGCCGACTCGGCCCTGCGCCCGCCCTCAGGCCCGCGCGGCGAGGCCCCGGGCGGGCGGCGGCTGCCAGGCGGAGCGGACGCGGGCTCTGCCCGGCTCGGGCCGGCGGAGGGCGGAGCGCGGCGCCGGAGCCGAGGGCGCGCCGCGGAGGGGCGCACGCAGGCCGCCGGGCCGCGCCGTGCTGGGCCGCGCCGTGCCTGGCCGGGCGGCGGCGACTAGAGGAGGCCGGAGGCGAGCGCGGGGTCGGCGGCGGGCGCGCAGGGCCGCCCGCAGCCCGCAGGGAGAGCGCGAACCCGCGCCGGGCCTGGCCGGGTGTCCAGACAGGTGATGGGTGGTGCGGCGGCAGCGGCTCCAGCCTCGCTCCGGGGTCCCTTTCGGGGCTGACGCCCGCAAATATGCAGAATTACCGGCCTGGTCGCTCCTAGAGCCAGCGCCGGGGAGCGAGCGCGGCGGCGGCCTGCACCGGGAACGCACCAAGGAAGAGGCCCAGCCCCCGCCCTCCGCCCCTTCCGTCCCCACCCCCTACCCGGCGGCCCAGGAGGCTCCCGGCGCGGCGGGCGCGGCGAGCGCGCACTCCCTGCTCCTCCTCCTCGGTGGCGCTGCCTGCCTCTCCGCACTCGCTGCTCGCGCCTGGCGCGCTCCGTCGGCTCCCTGCTCTCCGCGCCACCCTCCTCCGGGCCGCGCTCCCTGAGGGATGGTACTGAATTTCGCCGCCACAGGAGCCCGGCTGGAGCGCCCGCCCCGCGGCCTCGCCACCCCGCCGAGCCGCCAGCGCCTCGGGACGCGATGAGGACCTGGGCTTGTTTGCTGCTCCTCGGCTGCGGATACCTCGCCAGTGCCCTGGCCGAGGTGGGTGCCACCCCCGCGCCCCGTCCTCTCTCCGACTCCCCCTGCGCACGCCCCCTGCGGCCGCTCGCGGGCCGAGGAGACCGGGCTCTGGGGCTCTGCAGAGCGCATTTTGATTTCTGCTAGCGTGGTCGATTTTTAAATTTTCCCAACTGGGTTCTATTTTCTGCCATGCCTAAGTGTGTCTGGTGAGTTTCCAGCGTGTTGCGTCGCTCTGCCGTGGAGGGACGGAGTGGCGGCTGGGTGGACGAGTGGGGAGAAACTTCGGGGGGCGCGGGCTCCTCTCCGAGGAGGGAAACCCGGGGCGCGGCGGACAATGCAGCATCGGGGTGCGGGGAGCGCGTAAGGGGGTGTGTGTGTGAGCCAGCGGAGTCAGGGAAGGTAGAAGAGCCGCCGAGAAACAGGTAGGGGCGGTTGCGGCAGGAGCCCCCGGCAGGCAGGGTGGGCAGCGCGGAGCCGCAGACCCGGGTTCCCGGTCCCCATGCCCGGAGGGGCGGCTGGGCCAGCGCAGTCCCGCCCGCCCTGGGCCTGCTTACAGGTGGCTGAGCGAGGCGAGCCGGGGCCGGGCCAGGCGCCCTCGCCCTCCCACCAGCCGCGTCCCCACCCCCAGCCCCCAATCTCGAATTCCGAATCCCTGGGAGCTCTGCTGTGATGAATGACTTTCTACACCCCGTCGTGGGAACTTAGTGCTTGAGACCCCCCAGCTACCTCCGACTCCCTTTAAAAATCAGGAAGGAGCGGGGTTGGCGGTGGGGGGGGTGCGGGGGGGGGGGAGGCCGAGTGGTGGGGGTGGTCTGGGCGGGGACCCGGAGCTGTGAGAGGTAGATGTTTAACCCTTAAGTTCCCTGGCAGCCCCTCCCAGCCGCGGCTGGATTTGGGGCGTCTTAGTCGGCGCTAGGGCCGCGGCTGGGCCGGAGCCCGGGGTGGGGCGAGTGTGTGAGTGTGTGTGCGTGCGCTTGTTTGCAGACGAGAGACCCTCTCCCCCGCAGGTTCGGCCCGGGATTCTGGGTGTGAAATTTAAGCCCCAGGGTAGATTAAAGTGTTAGGGCTGCCGTGACTTTCGTCGCCCATCCGTGACGCATTTCAACTTGATCTTCCTAGATGTTGATTTCACTGTTAGATCAGCAACTCCCTGGGCCCCTCTCTGCCCCAGACCTCTTGTAACCGACACCCCGAGGCGGAGGGGCCGAGTGGTTTTCTTTTTTTTTTTTTTTTAATTTAATGGTGGGGAGCGCTTTCTTTTTGCAAAGGGCAGACATGGTTGGGGACGGAGAAATGGGGGTCTCACCCAGCCCCACCCCGGCCTCAGGCTCCAGGGCCCGGGCTGGGGGTCGGGCGGCCTGCGTGCGAGGCGCCCGCGCGCGCTGGGGCGGGGCAACCTCGGGCCGGGGACCAGGCGCTCTGGGCGGCCCGGGGCGCTGACCGTGTTGCTCTGCTTGCAGGAAGCCGAGATCCCCCGCGAGGTCATTGAGAGGCTGGCGTACAGTCAGATACACAGCATCCGGGACCTCCAGCGGCTCCTGGAGATAGACTCCGTAGGTAAATCGCGCCCCTTCCCTCGGCGCGCGGGGAGGGCGCGGGCGGCGGGCAGGCGGGCAGGCGGTATGTGCGCCCCGCGCCGCCTCCCGCGTTCGGGCCGGGCCGGGCGCCGAGCAGGAGCGCACCGAAAGGTCAGAATCCAATCCCGGGCCATAAAAGCCCAGGCGGATGAGTCAGGAGTTTCTCTTCCAATCACCACTTTCTCTCCCGGCTGCGGCCGAGGGCTGCTCGCTCGCCCAGGGATTGTTTTTGCACTTAAGGAAAATGCCCAGTGTGTCACAGAAAGTTCAGCCGCATAGAGGGCGCCGGCGCCCCGGCCAGGTGTGCGGCCCGGGGCCTGACCGAGGGAGCCGGCCCAGGCCCTGGGCGCCGGTCGGGCAGGCGTGCACCGGTGCCCCCCCCCGCCCCGGCAGGGCCCCTTTGTCATCGCTGCGAACTTGCCCCGCTCCTGACGTGGGGCTGGGCCTTTGTGGTTGTAGGAGGCCCGTGTCTTTCTGTTTTCATGAGCCAATAAAAAGGCGCGCCTTGGACACATCTGCTGTTTGGGGACTATTTTGGGGCTCCCCCTCAGGCTCTGGAGCTGAGCCACTTTAGAAAACAGCTTCTTCCACAAGAGGACCCTGAAGCTCTTTTGAGTGTCAGTGGCAGGGTTGGACTGGCCCCAGGTGGGCAAAGGTGGTGAGGGACCCAGGTTGGCTGGGCGGGGAGCCTGATGATGTTGGGTGACTGCGCTTGGGTGTGGACCAGAGGAAGGCCCTTCCTACAGGACAGGGATTCTGGCCCACATTTTTGTGGCAGGAACTCCAATGTGAGTTAGCTAGGGAGATACTCATATCGGAAAACTTACTGTTGACTGGATAAAAAGAGGTCCCAAATGAACTTGTCAGATGGAGCAACTAAAGTCAGTAGGAGTTGGTTGGAAGAATTTTACGTGAAATGAAGATTTTTCTCTCACTGCAAACTACTCTGAAAAAGGGGGGCGGCGGGGGAATTAAGTAAAATCACATGGTCTAGTCATTTGGAAATTTGTACCTAATTATGGTGGTGGAGAGGCCTGAACTATTTTCATTTCATGCCAAAACCATTTTCTAGCAAGGGCGATGGTTTCTGTAGTTTCTTGACCCAGGAAATCCTTTGGCTGATCCTTATCAGGAAGGGGGTAGAATTTCACTTGGAGATCAGAGTTGGGCCGGGGGGGATTTTGATCTGGTTCCTTGATGTGTAACCCTGGGGGAAAGGATTTGGCTGTGGTTAGCCGAGGAAAACACTTGCCTGCATTCTGCTGCTCCCTGATGGATTTGGGAAAGTGGGGAGACTGGCTCCCAGAGAGGTTTTTTTCTGGCTGGCAGAAGCGAGGCCTGGGAAAGGCTGGGCCTCCTTGCAGGACCAGCTTTGGTTTGCCATTGGGAAATGGGCCATTCACTTTCTGCTGGGACCATTCTTATTCTGGTCTCCGCAGCCCCGCCTCTCCCCCACCCCCCACCCATGAATGCTTTTAGCATTGCAGCTCTGGGGTCATGCTGATAGCATTCCTGACCTGGGGGCTTCTGGGTCCACCGCCTCCTTGGAGGGTCCAAACAGAAAAAGTAAGGGTGCACCAGCCGGTTCTCCAGGCTGGTTTCAAATTGCCCCCTTATAAAAGCCCCCGGGAGCCCGGCTCCCTCCTGCGCCAGGGGGTGGAGAGAGTGGATCGCCTCCCCCCCCCACCCCCCCCCCCCCCACCCCGGTCAGAAGATCTGGGGTCTGAGAGTGGGACTCCTAGTGCCTGGGAAACTTTGGGGTGAGAACATTGGAGGGGCCCCAGGGTCTCCCTTGCTCAGCAGCCATACCCCTCTGGGACCCTTTGTGATACAAACCCCAAAGTGGGTCTCCTTCATCCTGGTCAGTCCCCCTTTCACAGATATGGAAGCTCTGACCTGAGCTGTTTGCTTCTATAGCTTGTTTTGCGGGGTCGGGGGGGGGTGTCTTTTCCCCGATTTCTGTTTCTATCCAACGTGAAGAGTAGAAATGGAGCTGGCTGCTAGGAAAGGTTGCAAACAGCTGTGGGGTCATTTCTTGGAGGATTAAGCTGCCCTGCAGGCCCAGGACTCCCCACCAGGTCCAGTCAGAGGCCGGTCTGGGATCAGTGAGGATGGGGCTGGGTGCGGAGGAGACCCGTTGTTCTGGGTGTCCTTACTCTTCTTTGTAACTCTAAAGGGGGCTCTTCCAGGCTGACGCCCAGGAAGCTGGAAAGAGGCTCCTTTAACAGAGTGGCTCCTCCCGAGTGGGCGGGGCTGTGTGATTGGCAGGTGGGGGCGTGGCCTCCTCCCAGTAGCTGGACCCTGTTCCCATTTTACAGGTGAGAAGCTGTGCTGGAGGCCCCGAGGCGGTGGATTCCTGTGCCAGCGCCTGCGAGTTGCAAGCGTGCACGAGGACCGGGCAGTTGGTTTTTCACGTGTGGCCTTTGGGTGGAGAGACCAGCATGTGGTCTTCGAATGGCCAGTAGCGTGAAGTTCGTGGCCTGTGTGTCGGGTGTGCTGAGAGCAGGCCATTCAGCAGAGCTGTGGCGGGAGCTGGGAGCTTTGTTCTCTGAGCAGCCTGGCCCGGCGCCCGTGGTCATTGAGTAACTGATACATAAATATCCCATCTCGGCTATTAACACTCCTCCAGGACGGATGGCTGGAGGACGGCTCCCCATCCTTTGGACATGTGTGCATAACAGACAAAAGGGAAAACCGTTGATTAACTGTTCTGAGAGCAGTTTTAGGGCATGATTCACGCGTGGCCTTCTCTTGGGAGTCCCCACTAGTTGCATCTCGACCTGCGTAAATCAGAGGGCTGCCTCCGCGTCAGCGGGTCCGAGCTGCGTTTCCAGACCACCCATCTCGATGGGGCAGTGGATGAGCTTGTCTGACCGGGAGCTCTCTCTCTACTCCTGAGTGAGATCGAGTCCCTGGTTCAGGTTTCAGGACAGTTGACGGACTGGGAGGAGGCTGTGTCTTCTCTGCTTATTTGGGGGCGAGAGGCCTGGGCGGAAGGCGGTCTGGGTCTGGCCACGGGCCCCTGGGGTCTCCTGCCGGCCGTCGGCCTTGCTCGTCCTTCCACGTCTCAGGCCTCAGTTTCCTCCGAGGTGAAGAAGTGGCAGCACCTACTGCACACAGGGTGCCGTGACATCCCAGGAGGCGGCTGTCGCCTGGCTAGAGTGAGGCGCGGGGGTGCAGCCCGGGTTGCTGCCGTTCCATTTTCTCTTAGAAGCTCAGGATGGACCAGCTGCTTCTGGGTTTGGCGATGGCAAGATGGCCACCACCAGGACATGACTCATAATGTCACTTTTTCATGAAAAAATGTTTCTTGTAACAGTTGGTTGATGGGAAATTCTTACTGCATGAGTAGTTCTGTTCTGATCTTATTTTGGGTCTCAAAAAAAATTAGTGGCAGTGGAACATTGAGTCATTTTGAGGGAAGAGCTGGGTTCTCCTGGACGCCGGCATTCAAGGCAGGCATGTCTTCTGCATTCCCAGTGCGTTTGCCCCGTTTGTGCTCCATTTCCGATGAGTGCAGGTTCCAGACTTGTGGGTGTGTGGACAGTCACCAAGGCCTAGGTGGGCCGGGCACAGAGGAGAGGGCCTCTGGTCTGAGCTGGTGGCCAGGACACCACTGGAGCTTCTTGGGGTGGGGGGGTGGCAAGAGGGGGAATCTTTGTGCAGCTGCTGACTATTGGGGCGTGCCTTCTCGGGACCTGTTGCCCCTGGGTATCTATGGGGGAGGCAGCGACGGAGGGGAGAAGTGGGAAGATCCCCCAGTGGGTCTGGAGGCCAGGGTGGGGAGGCCAAGTGTGACCCACTTCATCCAGGTGCAGGCGCTGTCCTTGGGCTGGGTCAGGCCAGATGGCAGGACTGTGTCCCTTGCACCCCCTTTCTGGGGTACCTGGGGACAGAGAGGGTGGTGGTGTGCATACCGAGGGGACTGTAGCCAGTCCGGGGGGACTAGGCCCAGCTGTGACCTTGGCTCTGAGGCCGCTGCTCTGCAGGTCTTAGATACTTGGATGGCAAAGCACTTTGCTTCCTGAAAACTGTGTCCCCCCGACAGGCACCCAGACTCCTGACTCCCCGCTCCCGGTTCTCGTGTCCTCTTCCTTGCAGTGGGCTAAGTTCAGGGACTAGTGGGGTCTGGCTGAGGCCCAGTCTGGCCTTGCTTCCGACGCCCCTCGAAGGCCAGGATGCTCATCGAGGGTTGGTTTAAGTGAGGGCGGTGGGGGAGGGAGACACGTGCAGTGCACGAGTCGCGGCAGCAGCCTCTGCTGGTCCTCGGTCCAGCCCGCTGTCCAAGGTCCCCTGTCCAGCTGGGAGCAGCAGGCCTGTTGGCTCTGGTCTCCTGGGCAGGGAGGGCTGGCCTCGGGTGCCTCCCTACCTGCTTCAGCCCTCACCTGCGCTTCCTTGAGGAGGAGCCATGGGGCAGGCTGGCTGCAGCCCCTTCCCCACTGGCCTGCGGCTTCGGCTTCTTCGGCTTCGTGGTGACGTGCAGCAGGGGCAACGTGTGTCGGGGACCTCGTGTGAGCTGCGCGGGGGTGGGTGGGACATTGTTGGCAGTTGGGAGTCTCATCCTGTGCACATCTTGAAGCCCGCCTTGTGGGTGTGGAGGCACCCCGTCCGGTCTGGGGAGGGACGTGCGGCTGGACAGACCCTGTGTGCCCAGGTGTGGGCGGCTGGTCGCTATCTCCTGTTTCTACCTGCAGGGGCCGAGGAGCCTTTGGAGACCAGCCTGAGAGCCCACGGGGGCCATGGCGCCAAGCATGCGCCGGAGAAGCGGCCTGTGCCCATTCGGAGGAAAAGAAGCATCGGTGAGCCCCAGGACTGCTGGGGCGGTGAGGGGCTGTGGGAGGGGCTCTGGGGCCTGCCCTCTCCCCCATTCCCCCAACCGTGGCCTCGGGGGATCCGTCCCTTCTCTCCTCTGTGAGACAAAGGCACAGCCCGCTCAGGGCCCCGTGCGCGCGTCCCTCCTCCCTGCCGCAGCCCGCCTGCTCACTGCTGCAGGCCTGGCCTGGGCCGAGAGTTTCCAGGAGGGGGGAGCCGTCATAAATTCCTGAAGTGCCCGGTCTTGTTGGGGCCTGCGCTGGAGACAGCCTCGCTGGAAGACGGTTCGTGTTTGATTTCCAGTTCGTAGCGTGGAGCACCCCGTGCTCCCAGCTGCGCCGCAGAGCAGTGGGTACAGCCGTGCTGGGCCTGGCGGGCCCTTCCCAGGGCCCCCAGCCCACTCAGGCCTGGCCCCCCGGCCCCCGCGCAGGGTTTGTTCCCTCTCGCAGAGCACCCCCGGGTCTCCCTGGTCCCTTTAGGAGTGAGTAGCTGGTGGGGGTCTCCTGGGGCCCCAGGCTCAGCCTTGAGGGAAGATCTTGCCCCAGGGGCGCAGCTGGGGGGGGGGGTGTGACCACCCACTCCCTTGCCACCTGGGGGTCCCGACTGCTGCCCATCCCCCGTGTGACCTTGGGCACGTGACTCCCTCTGTCCGAGCTTTATTTCTTCCAAGGATATGGATTTTATAGCTTGTACCTTTGGGCGTGGTGTGTGGGTAAGTGATCCCTAGCTGAGGCCAGAGGGCCCTCCCCAGGTGACATTTGCCGTTGTGAACATATATTCCGGTCTCCAAGGCCAGGTGCTCTGGTAGGGCTGCAGGATCCTCGATGGAGGCCTGTCCTGCTCCAGATGAAGGGGGTGCCCGAGAGCAGAGCTCACAGGACTGAAGGTCCCTGTCCCTGGCTCCGCCTCTGGCCCTGCCTGGCTGGGCTCCCCAGGCCCCTCCTGCTGGTGGGCGCTGTGAGTGGAGCCCCTTCCCCCACTGGGTCGGCCAGACCCTCAGCACCCAGCCCTCTTGATTTGGTGGCTTGTCCCTAGAGGCCACTGAGGATGCACGTGCAGGAGGAGGGGGCCCTCAGGAGGCAGGGGCATCTGAGAGACCGCCCCCCCCACCCCCCTGCCCCCTGGCACTGGGGTGAAGGCGGTCGTCCCTGCTGGCTGCAGGGGTTGTGTGAGCCCCCGGGGTGTTGGGGGATTTCCAGCCCTCCGCCCCCAGGGTGGGCTCCCCGCAGCCCCCTTCCCCGGGGTCTCCCCTCCTGGCCCTCAAGCCCCTGCTCATCTTTGGGCCAGTCGGGTGCACCCGTTGGGGGCTGGGGTCTTTCTGCCTCTGCTGGACCGGGGGCTGTGTGACAGGTCCTGTTGGAGAAAGCTGTGGCCCATGGGGGTGCTCCTGCCTGGGCCCCTGGGAGCTGCTGCAGCCCTGGGGCTTCCAGAACATTCACCGGGCTCTTGCCTCTGCAGAGGAAGCCATCCCCGCGGTCTGCAAGACCAGGACGGTCATTTACGAGATACCTCGGAGCCAGGTGGACCCCACGTCTGCCAACTTTCTGATCTGGCCCCCGTGCGTGGAGGTGAAGCGCTGTACCGGCTGCTGCAACACCAGCAGCGTCAAGTGCCAGCCGTCCCGCGTCCACCACCGGAGTGTCAAGGTGAGCCCGCGTGTCCCCCGGCCCCGGGGCAGCCCCACCCAGCTGGGCGGCCAGGCGTGCTGGTGAGCTGGAGGACGCTCCCGTGTCTCTGACAGGCACACCGAGGCCGGGGGGCGGAGCGGGGGCTTGGGTCCTGGTCGGTCACGCGAAACAAGTTCGGATCTTGTGACGCAGTTGTTTGCCTCACTAACGGGTCTTGCGAGGTGTCCAGCCACTTAGCTGGGAGCTGCCTGACTTCTCCTCCAGGCCCTGGAGAGGTCTCGCGGGCACTTTAGCGGGGGCTGTGGTGCACGGCAAGGGGCTGGTGGTCCCCTCAGGGCCTCACCCTGCTGGAGACGGGCAGGGAGCGCTGGGGTGGGACCCGGTGTGGGGGGAGGCTGACTTCCTCTGCGGCTCAGGCCGAGGGGCCAGGCGCACTGCCTGCCGTGCTGGGCCTCCGTCCCCGTCTGAAATCTGGGAGGGTGCCCCCGTTCCACTGGACGTGCGTGTCAGTGGAGTGCTAGCCAGAAGGGTCCTTCTGGGGGTGCTGAGGTCCTGGGGGCCAGGCCCCTCCCCTGTTGCGGGTAGGTATACTCTTGCTCGGAGACCCACAGGCTCCATGGCTTGGGTTGGATGTCTTTGCCGCCCGCCTGGGGCCCCTGGGAGCCAGCACATGGCCAGTGCTTGCCATGAAGCCCTCTCCCAGGCAGGGGGCTGGCCGTGATGACCTCTAAGGGCAGCACCGGGGGCATGCAGAAAGGTCAGGCTCACATGACACGTCCAGGGGCTCCTCCGCTGAGTCCTGGGGGAAAATTCTGCTTCCTTGGGTCACTGGGCAGCCTGATTGGGGTCTGGCTTTTGGCCCGATGGCTGGAACCCTTTCTCGGCCTTGGCTTGCTCCCCTCTGGCTGCACTTGCCTCTTCTGTGGAATGGGTCTGAGGCACTGGCACTCAGTCTCTGGGACTGTGAAATGGGGGCAGCTGGCCTTGCTATTTGGAGGCAAGGTTCCCTGCTTCTGGGTGTCAGTCTTTCTGTTTTCAAAAGGGCAGGGTTGGAGGGAGGCTTCTAGTCTGTCTCCTGGCTTCTCCGAAGTGTGGCTGAGGCTGGAGAGTTCTGGGGGGGGTCCCTGTCTAGAGGAGGGGCTGCCCCCCCCACCCCCGGAAGCTGGCTCTGGGTGGGTCATGATCCCGTGTGACCCTGGGGGCGTGGACTTGGCACCTTCCACGTGGAGCAGTCCCGCCCCCTCTCAGCTGGGCCTACAGTGGCGGGGGGTCCATTTTTCCCGGAATGAGGCCTTCGGTTGTGGGGTGCAGTAGAATTCATTTCTCCGCCGGGAATTATTTCAGATCCCCTGTGAGTCAGTGAGTCCAGGCCTGTCGAGTTGGCCGCTGGCCCCCGAGTGAGGTGCGGGGTTAAGGACCCTGTAGCTGGCACGTGAGAAGCACTTTAGACTTGTAACTGGGGCTTGACTTGACCTTGGGGACTTGTCCTCTGCGTGCTTTGGGTGTGGAGTAAGCAAATTCCACGGCCTGCTGCCCCACGGTCTCAGGCGGACGCTCCCCTTGGGGCCGAGTTGCCCCTGGAGTGCTTGCCTGGGGCGCCGGCTTCCGCCTCAGGGCTCCAGACTCAGGCGGTAGGGCCCCCAGCCCAGCACTGCATCCCTGCTTTCCCCGCTGCTGCCTCTTCCTCAGTTAAAGGAGGAAACTGGGGTCTAACCGCCCTGCCTGTGGGGTCTCTGCTGCCAGCCCGGCCAGCCTGCCTCTGCTTCCTTGGGTCTGGGGGTCGTCGCTTGTGGCGTGTTGGACGGGTCTTGTGAGCCCCAGAAGCTGGGTAACTGAGGTCTTTCTCTCTTGGGCATGGGGGTGGGGTGCCCAAGATTAGATTGTCCTGCAGGTGGGCTCTGGGGCCTGTCCTTAGGGCATGAGACAGGGGCTTGGAGGCACAGGGGAGTGGGAATGGAGTGGGGGTCTCTGCTCGTGGGTTCCAGCCTTTGGGGATCCCCCACTGCTCCCACTCCTGCTTCCCGCGGTGTGAGGACCAGGGCGTGTCCGGTCCTGGGATGGGCATTAACCCCGCCTCTCTGCCCTGGTCCACGCTGAGGGCGGGTGGGTGTGCAGAGCTCCTTGGGCATCCTAGCGGCACGGCGGGTGAGGATGGGTGGTCCATCTCTGCTTGGGCACAGGCCCGACTGGCTTGGGGCGGGTGGGGCAGCCAGCCCGGGGCTTCCCCACGGGCCCCCGTCTGCCCAGGGGGCTCAGTCCTGCAGCCAAGGGCCGGGCGGCCTGGCTCCACGTCCGGAGCCCTGCCCTCCTCAGACCCGGCCCCCTTCCTCCGTCTCCCTCTTCAGGCAAGGCGTCCCCTCCCTGCCTACCCATCCAAAGGTTGGCAGGAAAACATCCGGCCCCAGACACTGGGGGTTCTGGCAGAGAGGAGACAGAGGTCAGTGGGAACAGGAGGCCCATTGTGGAGACTGGCCTGGCCCCCCAGCCTGGCCAGGAACCGTTCCTGTTCCGTTCGGGGTTGAGGCCGAGCAGGGAGGGGGCCCCTGGGAACCCCAGGCTGGGTGTGGTGTGATGGCTGCTGGGGGTCGGTAGGGATGACGCGCTCCTGGTCGTTCACGGACGGAGGCGCCCCTTACTGAAGGGAGATAACAGTGAGGCCGGGAGTGGTTGCCCTCCTGAGGCCCAGGTGGCCGAACCGTGCAAGGTGTCCTCGGCTGAAGGCAGCCCCCAGGCCCTGGGTCAGGACATGCTGGGGTCGATGGCCCGCCCCCCAGCTCCCCACCATGACCTCCATGAGGCTTTTTGTGCCCACAGTTCACTGGCGGCCTTGGACCTCCAGGGCCTGCCCTCGGGGTGGCATCCGGAGCGGGCCCCGGCACCCCTGCAGACCCTCCAGCGTTGCCAGGTGGGCAGGGGTCCCGGGGGCCGACTTCCCTGCCCTCTGCTCAACATGATCAGCGCTTGGTGTCTGCCCCACAGTGCGGACCCCGGGATGGGCTGGCAGTGGGTCAGGGCGAAGGAGCAGCTCTGAGTAGCCATGTCCCCACCTACGGGCGAGCCTCCAGACCCTCACACGTTGGAAGTTTGGGGCTGCATTTGGTTTCAGGGCAGCCCGTGGGCCAGGCCTCCAGAAGCTTGGACCCAGCTCTGTGGTCATGTCCGGGGTGGTTGTCTGCAGCTCTGCTTTGCTAGACCTCAGGCTTCTGGAAGGTGGGTCTGGCATGTCCACCTGGGATGTCCAGTATGGGCCTCTGCACCCAGTATTGGACTGGGGGGTTGCTTTGGGTGGGAGGTCCCAGCTGGGGCCCCATTAGCCATTGCTGTTTGGGGAGCTAGTTTGGGGCTTCGGGGAGAAAGCAGTGGCAGTGGCAGTGAGTCTCAGGTAAAGGGCTCCTGAGTCCCTCCCCTCTGGTGGGTAGGGATGCCCTATGCTTGCCCAGGGTTGGGGGGGGCCCTAACGGGTCAGGGAGGCCAGCACCTCGGAAGGTGGACACGCCTCTGGGGCCCTGCCCATCGGCCTCAGGCCCTGGAGCTGGTCGCTTTCTCTGTGCCACTGTGACCCCCTAAGCCGGGCCTGGAGAAAGATCACCTGCCTGTGAGCCAGGTCGAGGTCCGTCGGCCATGACCCCAGGAGTCGGCCGTGGAGCCCTGGAGTCCTCACCTGATAGACTCAGGGTGTCCCCCGGCTAAGCGGTGAGCTCAGGGCCTCTGTTGGTTCCAAGTCCAGGCCTCCTTCCAGCGAAACAAGCCCTGTTCATGCTGCCTCAGTTTCCCCGTCTGTAAAACAAGCCGCTGCTGTGCCCTCTCAGGGTAGCTGTGAGTGTCGTAGGCCTGGCACGTGGGGTTCAGCAGATGCTGGTGTTTATTCTGGACGGCACTCTGATAATCTGGGGGGTCCCCTGCAGGACGTGGCTCTCCCTGGCCCTCCTGGGGGCGTCCTGCCTCATAGCAGCCCAGCTGCGGGGGCCGGTGAGCAGCAGGAACTCAAGGCCCTGCTTGGAAGGGTGACGGCATTGCTGGATGGTGTCTCCGGTGGGTCTGCTCTGGGAACACGCGGGTGGGGTGTTCATGACACAGCAGCTCCGTGGTGGGGAATCTGCATGTCGGGTTTTTCAGGTGCAGCCCAGGCTCCCAAGACAAACAGCGGGAAGGAGGGGAGGGATGTGGGGCCCCAGTAGGCTCCAGTATGGGTCTGGGGGCCGAGGCAATGGGATGGGGTCCCAAGGATGTCAGCAGTCTTGATCTGTGGCCTTGGCTATCGTGCAGGACGCTTTTGAGAATTTAATACTCACAGCGTGTTCTTGGGGGAAAAAATGTAGCCATTTCCTGGCCAGACAGAGGTGCCAGACCGGCCTGGAATCCTTGCATACCCAGAAGCAGGTGCAACCATAAATTCCTGTTTGTTTTTCTTTGATAAGAAAAATAAGATTTTTCTCTAAAGACTTGAGCAGCTGGTGTCGTGTGTCCTTCACCAAGGGGCCCACGCGGGGCAGCGCGGCCGGACCGTGCACTGGTCCCATGGCCGGTCTGTCTGGTGGGTGGCAAGCCCGCCCCCCCTGCCTGGGGGCCTGGGTCCTCGTACCTGCCCCGCAGAGGAAACCAGGGGAGGTGCCCAGAAGGTGTAGCCAAGTGGCCACGCCGGGCCTGGACGGGCCTCCGGGCCAGCTCGTGTGTGGGGTGGGCGGCCTTGTCGCCAGGGTGCAAGGCCGACCCCACTGCACGGGGGTCTCCCATCTTCTGGCCTCCAGGCTCTTTGTGAAGGACTGTCCCTGGGCTGGGGGCTTCTGCTCGTGGCCCGGGGTCCCGTTCACTTTGGCCAGCTCTGGACCACGAGCCAGGCTTCCCCGGGGCCTCCACGTGCCCAGGGTGAACGCTGGGTGGGCTCTGCTCCCTTCCTGCCTGTCTCCCCGGGAGAACAGCGAGGGGTGGAGTGGGTGTCCCTGAGGGCCGTCCCGGGAATTGGGACCCGGGCAAGGCTGCAGGGCTGGGCCCGGCCCCACGTCAGGTGGCCGAGGGGTTCTCGTCTGGAGTCTATGACAGGCCAGAATCCGCATCCAGACCAACAGCCTCCCTGTGAGCCCTCAGGAGGGAGGGTGACACCCGAGCCGCACACCACGAGCGGCGGCCCTGTTCCTCAGCCGCTGATAGTCAAGTACACGTTGTCCCAGACGTCCCTAAAACGTGGGCGCAGACACCTTCCTTCACCCAGAGCTCTCACCTTGAGTGCATCCCTTTGGGCCTTCTCCTGGCGTGTGTGAGCCCTTTAGGTTTATTTTAAGTTAAAATAGGACCAGGGACTTCCCTGGTGGTCCAGTAGCTAAGACTCTGTGCTCCCAATGCAGGGGGCCTGGGTTCGATCCCTGGTCAGGGAACTAGATCCCACATGCTGCAACTAAGAGTTCACATGCTGCAACTAAAAGATCCTGCATGCTGCAGCTAAGACGCAGGCGCAGCCAAATAAGTAAATAAATACTAAACAAACAGTAGGACCAAACCACAAATGCTGCACCGAAGCTCATTGTTTTCTCCCCGATAGCCCTGCTTCTCCCACTGGGAGGAGGTCAGAGGTCAGAGGTCGGGCTGCTCGCACCCCGGGTGGGGCCCGGCACATCCCCCCTCCCAGGGCTGCGTGCCGCTTGTCCATAGCAGGCTGCTGTCTCGGCAGGTGGCCAAGGTGGAGTACGTCAGGAAGAAGCCAAAGTTAAAAGAGGTGCAGGTGCGGCTGGAGGAGCACTTGGAGTGCACGTGCACGAGCGCCAGCCCGAGCCCCGACCACCGGGAAGAGGAGGCGGGTAAGGGGCACCGTCCTGATGGTGCAGTGGAGGGTCCGGAGCCTGGCTTCTGCAGCCACGTCCGGTGGGCTCGGTGGGTGGGTAGGGCGGGGGAGGCGGGATCGGGGGCTGTAGCCAAGGCCCGTTTGCTAAGCTGCCCTCGTGGCCTGGGACCTGCTGGGGAGGGAGAGAGGTCTGGCCGCTGTGCGGGTCAAGTCAGCCGCCCAGCTGGTGGGGTGAGCGGGTGAGATGTGGCCGAGGAAGGGCCCTGTCCCCGGCGGGTGGTGGGCGCTGGCCACAGCGTTGCCAGTCAGGGTCCTGGCCTCCCCCGGGGCAGACTTTGCCCAGAGCAGCCCGGCGTTGTGACCGCCGTGTTGGGCCAGCTTGAGGGGACCAGGAAGTGTCTCCGTGCCAGCGCCATCGAGTTGTTTTACAGAAAGACAAACACCCCAGGTATTTACGGCTTCAGTTTCCACCCCACAGCCCTCCCTTAGGCCCTCTCACCCTCCCTGCCCTTCTGTCAACAGGAAGGCGTAGGGAGTCAGGTAAAAAACGGAAAAGAAAAAGGTTAAAACCCACCTAACGCGGTCAACCAGGTAGGAGCCGGCCGCCGGCCATGCCGCAGTCCTGGGGTGGGAGGCGCAGCGACTGATCACTCAGCGAATCACCCCGAAGGCGAGGACGCGCCCTGATTGGCCTTGATCCGTCTGCGAGCTTCTGCTGTCTGGCTGGGCTGCGGGTCTCCGCATTCCCGTCCCCAACCCCTCCCCTCCCGCTGCTCGGGACACCTGGCCCACGGCTCCCTCCTGCTCCGGGGCCCCTGCTCTGGCTTTGGTCCTTGTTGATTGGGGAGGCAAAGGCATCACACAAGCGGAGTGATCTGGGTTCCCTGAGCAGCAGTGGGGTAGCTCTGACTTTACTCGCTGGGATCACCTCGGACAGGTTACCCACCTCCTTTGGCAGATGAAAAAACTGAGGCTTAGAGGGATTACAGATGAGGATTGTTGAAGGCTGAGTAGATCCTGTCTGAAAATGCTTTGTAAACATATAGGGCTATTGGCTACTGTGATAGCAGTTGTGTTTGGCTGCTAATAACATGCCAGAAACAAGGGTTGAGATAAGGTAGGGAGACCAGAGCATGTATGGCAGTCTCAAGGTATCGTCAGGGACCCACTTCTTTCCAGGACTGGTGGTGTCCATCCTCAGAGTTGCCTCATGGCCCGAGATGGCTGCCAAAGCTCCAGAAATCACGTTACACTCCAGGCCTGGAAGAAAGATTATGGTGGAGATAATGGTGAAAGGACCCAGTGACTTTTGCTTTGATCTCATTGGCCACCCCTCTGCTGTAAGGGGCCCTGGGAAAAGTGGTCTTTCAGAGGGGCTTCCCAGGAGAAAGTGGTTGTGGGCAACCATGGAGGAGGCAGTTTTAAGCCTTCCTGGTCCTTCGTGTTGGCCTGTCTGGCTCTGCAGAGCCTGGTCCTTGCTTCTGGGCATGTGGGAGCCCATGGCATCCAAAGCAAATAGTTGTGAGAGGAATTCTTGGAGACAGGTGCCCGGGAGCCCAGGCTCCAGCTGAGTGATGTGTGACTGCAGAACGCTGCCAGGTCGGGAGCTTCTGAGGCCCGCAGGTCACGTCCGTTCAGGAGGATCCTCTGGGGAGGAAAGGTCCACGTGGACAGATCTTGAAGCAGCCCCAAAACGACTGCTCAGCCTTGGCTTTTGGGTCCCCAGGCTGTGGTGCAGGGGCTGGTTTTATACCTGCCTGTGGTGCCAAGTTTATGACCACTGGGCTTAGCTTCCATGGGCCAGCTGATGACTGATACCCCAAAGGGAGGAGCAGGCGTCCCTGCCTCCCTGCTAGCATTCAGGCCGTGGGCATGTGGTGGTACAAGTGTTGGGATGAGCAACAGACAGGCGACGTAGGGTGGGGAAGAGCTGCTCTTAGCTCAGCTCAGTGTAGCTCTGCCTGGTCACAGAGACCCCTCTGTCTTGCTGGTGGCATCCATCCTCAGGGTTGCCTCATGGCCCAAGATGGCTGCAGGAGCTCCAGAAATCACATCAAGCTGTAGGCTGGAAGAAAGAAGAAGGTGAGGAGACAGGCATAAGAACCTTTCTGGGCCTCAGTTTTCCCTATCTGTACAATGGGAGAATGGGGTTTGCTACGAAGCTGTGTTCTGTGAGATCCCAAGAGCCTAGTCCCAATTCTGGTCAGGATGTTACAGAAAGGGTAATGAGGCATATTTGATTTGAAAAATTTAATAAAAGCTCTGAATCCTACGACTTGCCACGAGGCGTGTGTGTGTGTGTGTGCGCGCGTGCGTGTGTGTGCGTGCACACCCCTGATTGGCTTAAATGTTTCACACAGTCGACGTCACGCAGCGGTGTGTGTGCTCGTGGCCTCTCAGCGTCTGTCTCTCCCCTCTGCCTGCAGATGTGAGGTGAGGATCAGCCAGCGGCCCTTTTCCGGGACACGGATGTACATGGCGTGTTACATTCCTGAACCTACTATGTACGGTGCTTATTGCCAGCGTGGTCTTTGTTCTCCTCCGTGAAAACTGTCTCCATGCACACTCTGGAGAACAAAGAGACAGTATACGTTGTTTATGTGACATCAAAGCAAGTATTGTAGCACTCGGTGAAACAATAAGAAGCTTCCTTGTCAAAAAAAAGAGAGCAAACAAAACCACGAAACATGACAAACAAAACTCACAAAAATATCTAAACATTTGCCGGAATGGAGGGACGCCCCGAGGGATGGAAGTGACAGACGTCTCGGCAGACTGGATCTCTTTCCAGGGTGGTCACAGGTGCTTTGGCCAAGGACACAGAGCCTGCTTTCTGAAGGCTGCGATCGGATGCCGCCGGGCTCTGCAGGGGCACGCAGGAGCCAGGAATGTCTCGGAAACCACATCTCCTTGCTGTAGTGTTTAAGTCTATACAGAAACCTTCCTGAGAGCCTTAAGTGGATTTTTTTTTACACCATAAAGTGATTATTAAGCTTTCCTTTTTACTCTTTGCCTAGCTTTTTTTTTTTCTTTTTCTTTTTTTTTTTTTTTAATTATCTCTTGGATGACATTTACACCGATGACACCAGGCTGCAGTAACAGTCAGGACGGTGGGACGGTACCTTTCCTAGCAGGATGCAAACGAATGAGATGTATTAAAATAAACATGGTATACCCACCTATGCATCATTTCCTAAATGTTTCTGGCTCTACGTGTTTCTTCCTTGCCCCATTTTACTCACTTTTTAATTTAAGCCATTTCGAGAGAACTGCGTGAACCAATCACATGCCGTCCCCGAGCCTCTTTCCCTGAGTCCCTCCCACCTGCTGCGGCCAGGCCTGGGGATGTGGCTTTCCGGAGCGGCTGCCCAGGGTTGCTCTCTGCTGCTGCCGCTGGTGTTTGGACAGAACCTAAACTCTTTATTTTTGGTAAGACGTTACGCTTTACGTGTATTCAACAGAAATTATGTGTGTGTGTTGTTTTTTTGATTTTGTCCTTTTGTGAAGGACAAAAGGTGAAGTTTGTATTTTTGTCTAATATTACCAGTTTTATATACCTGAGAGCCTGCCATGTTTTTTTTTGAACCAAAAGGAAAAAAACAAACCCACTAACAAAATGCATATATGTGAAAAGCATTTGTGGCCACGTTTTTCTAGTTGCGTAGCCGAGTCCGTGCCCTGTCTGTCACATGGCCCGTGGCCCGTGGCCCGGGTGCTGGAGCTCCCGGGTGATGACTGGGAGATGACAGCGTCCTGGGCTGGCCCGTGATCCCGGGCCTGCCCTTGGGATTCCAGAACCTACGGGAACCGGCCAAAGGAGCTGTCCTGCTGGCGCACGTGGCCTCGCGGAGACGGAGCCGTGCGTCCCCTCAGACGCCAAGTGGACTAGGAAGAATTGATCCCACAGAGCGTGTTGACTGCGGTGTCTGTGCGTGGGCCAGTGGACACGGCCAGCCTTACGTCGCCCACGGCCTACTGCTCCCGTCCTCCTCGCCTCAGGGCTCGTGTGACCGTCAGGATCCCTCTGTTGCCGTGGGGACATCTCTGGTGATTGTGTCCCCGGGGTTCACCTGTTCATGGAGATTCTGTAAAGGTGCATCTTCAGTGCATCTGCACGGTGTGGTCTTGGCTACAGCGTGACGCCTTTCAGCGAGAGCGCGTGGGTGTGGGGGTGGGCGCAGGTGGCATGGCCCCTGGCCCCCCACAGGGGAGCGCCCCCTGTGCAGGTTCCGTGAGGGGTGCCCGCTGCTTCCGGCCCCGTGGCTGGTGTCCTGGGGCTGCGCCGTGCTCGACGCTGTGCTGCGGATACGTGTCTGATGCTAGATGTGTAAACGTGTGATCTGTGTATTTACGTCCCGTGAGATGCTGCGAACACTGCTCAGATTTTCTTTCTTTGTGCAAAGCCGTCTGATGAATGGTCTGTCCATTAAAGCGATGGCGCAGAAAGGCCTGGTGTGCTTTTGGGGAGGACGAATGTCCCAGAAGGGGAGGGGGGCCTTGGCGGTGGTGCTGGAGGATGTCGGTGGGGGGGCTGTCACCGTGTCACACAGAACGGAGGGTCTCGGGCCAGCTCCCCGTTCCCAGATGATGGCAGAAAGCCCTGCAGCCTCAGCTCTGGTGTCTGCCCGGCGCCCGTCCAGTCCGAGGACTCCTGAGGGCCCCAGGCGAGCCTACCTGCCCCCCATCAACCACTGAGGGGTTCAGGTGGCCCCCTCGGCTGGTTCGGCTCCCTTGTCCCATGTCTGTGTGGGTGGAATTCCACTGGGTGCACTAGACAGTGGGGAGGAGAGGTTCCTCTAAGCAATCGGGGTGCCATTCAAAGATGTGGCTATACAGTGGGGTGCTGGGTGGGGCCTTAACCTGGGCCCCCAAAGCAGAGCCCAAGAAGGGCTGGGGGGCAGAAAGCTTATTGGAGGGGGAATCCAGGGGTGAAATTGTGCAGCGGGGAGATGGGCTTCATCTGGGGGGCCTGTAAGAGCCGTCTGCCCAGGTTGTGCACACGATGCATGGAGCTCCTGCAAGGTCCCTCCTGTGGCCTCGCCGGAGGTAGGCAGGAAGTCGGGGGATGCCTGCGTGGGGCTGAGTTGGAGAGCTGGGGGGGTGCTGTGGACACAGGGCTGTCTGTGGCAGCCCCAACAAACCCACGAGTGCAGGGCTGTGCCCGCAACTCGGGGACGCGTCCCACACCCTCCCGGCCACCTGTCACCCGCACTTTCTAGCGCGCCCACCTCTGTGCCACCCCAGCCCCCTGCCCTCCAAAGAAGTGGCATCCCGTCCTTCCCCACCCCCGTCCTCTCTGAGTATGAAGTATGAAGCCTGGGGTTGGGCCTTGGGCCCTGCCTGGCTGGGAAGTACCCCCGGCCTCTCCTCTGTGCTCTCTGCAGGCCTCATGACCCCCCACCCAGGCCTCGCCAGCTCTGTTCATTCCATGGGGTACAAATTGCAGCTGAGTCTTGGGGCCCAGACTGGGCGGGGCGGCCCAGGTGAAGGAGCCAGCGTTTCTGGGGCTCGGTGACAGCCATCGTCCCGTGGGGCCCCTGGCCTGGGAAGCAGAGTGAATGCCCTGAGCCCCCCAGGCTGGGGAGGGCTATTTATCAAGAGGTCTGTCTTCAGACCCTTCCCGGGCACTCGTGGGGGGCAGCTGGAGGTGGAGTGTGGGAACAGGCTCTGCTGGGCTCTTCCCCGCCTGGGACCACCTGGCAGCGTGGCCCTCGGTGTCTCACCGTGTGATCTTGGGCAACCTTGCCGTGTGACCTTGGATGCTTTACCGTGTGACCTTGGGCATCTCACCATGGGACCTTGGGCGACCTTGCTGTGTGACCTTGGCAGGTCACTTCCCCACTCTTGGCTGGACGGCTGTGCTGGTCTCTGTGGTGAACGTAAGGGCTTGGCCCAGAGCGGACCCTCCAGAAGGAGACATGGAGCCCTCTACACGGAGGAGGGGTGAGGGAGAAGCTGGTCCTCAGACCAGGGGGGCAGCCCGCCGTGCCCCGCTCCAGGGGAGCAGCCCGCCGTGCCCCGCTCCGGGTCCTTCCCGGCGCCAGGAGGCTTCCCTCCCGCCCCGCGGGGCTGAGCCCCCTCCAGGCCTCGGGCCACCTGCTCTGCTCACGGCTCCTTCCTGGGTGTTTCCCCTCACCAGCCTGGGACCCTGGGAGGCAGGGCTGGGGTCTGAGTCTTCTCTGGGTCCCTGAGCGCCCCTAAAGCGGGCAGCAGGCTGTTTGCTCAGAGCCCATCCCTATGTCCCTGGGGCCCTGGACCTCAGGTCGGTCATGGCTACACTGAGGGAGGAGCCCTGGGTCACCCCTGGGGTGGAGGCCAGGGCCCAGCCTGGCCTTGGGGGTGTCAGCAGCGGGCAGGAGCTGGCCGTCGCCCCGCGGCCCCCGCACCCCCATGGCCGGCTGGAATCCACCCCCAGCCCCTTCGGGGCCCGGGGATGCAAAGCCTGTGGCTTCTGCAGAATAAAGCAGCGACTGTTCCAACCGGGCCCTTCAGCTGCCAAAAATGTGGAGTGTTCACTGTCTGGCCTCCGGCCTGCCGATCGGGGGGCGGCCGTCCTGGGAGGACTGCGCACCGGACACTGTCCCTGTGCGCGCCGGCCGAGGCCCCTGCCCGGCGCACTCCGGTGGTGAAGCACCCCCAGGCCGCCCCTCTGGCCCCGCGGCCCTCGCTGGCGCCTGTCTCTGCTGGGCCGGCCACCTTGGGGCTCCACCAGGCGCTGCCCTGCCTGGAATTCCCCTTGTGGCTCTGGTGTGTAGGGTGTAAGGACAGTTGGAAACTCTTCTCCAGGCGGAGGACACACTGCAGGGCCCAGGCTTGGCGGGGGAGCCGCTGCCAGATAGCTCTCCCAAGGGGCCTGGCCCCCATCACCCTCACCTGGGGACCCTGGGCCCTCATCCTGCCCGCCTGGGGGCGAGGAACCCAGAGCGTGCAGCGGGCAGGCCCCCACCTGGTGGTCAGTCCTCCTTCTCAGCACTTCCAGGCTCCGGGCGGCCATGCCCTCTGCAGGCTGCAGAGGCCCAGCGGAGGGCCCGGCGGAGAAGCTGGCTCAGAGCCCCATGCCGGCTCCTCCTGCTGCACCTCTGAGATGCTGGTCTCGGGCCGTGCGCGGGCCTGGTGGGTGCCATCCTGTGGCAGCTCGGGGTGCCTGGCGCCTTCCCTGGGTGTCTTGAGTGGGGGCCTCTCCCGGGGCCGGCTGGGCACAGGTGCCGGGACCCTGGCCCTTTCTTTCTGTCTCGCTGCCCCCAGGTCCTTCCCAGTCCGTGTTCAGTCCTGCAGGCCCTCAGGGAGAGTGGGTGGGTATCCCCGTCACAGCCCCCGGACCCCGCCGGGCCCCAGGTGTCCTTGGATGCTCATGGAGAGGTTGTGGGCCTTCCCTACAGCTGCATTTCCGGAGAGAAAGAGGCGGCTGCAGGCTTGCCAGGACCTGTGTTCCCAGAGGGGCGCTGCCACCTGGAGCGGGAGGCCTGCCGCCTCGTCAAGACAGAGGCTCAGCTCGGCACCACAGCCCGCCTGCAAACTCTCCCTGACCCCAGAGCCACCAACCCTTCCTCTGCCCGTCCGGGGCCCTCCGCCCTGTCCCCCCACCCCCGACCCCGGCACAACCGGAATCAGGAGCCCGGGTCACCCACCCAGACTTCCTCCGGGGTGGATGGGCGGAAAAGCCAAACCCCGAATTTTAGATGCCAAGGGCAGTGACTGTGGCTGCTGGGTCTCTAGAGGTTCCTTTGTTCGTTCGTTTGTTCATTCACTCATTCATTCATTCCTGTCCCAGCAGAGTGTACAGCGGGGCAGCCCCCTGAGGTGTGAGAGAGGGAGGTCAGTGACCTCACACAGGCCCCCTCTCTTTTTGGCACTGTTGTCAGTGGAATTGTTTTCTTAACTTAATTTTTGGATTGTTCGTTGCTGGTGAGTATTTATCAATATGCTGCAGTTGGTTTTTATGTGTCGATCCTGCAGCCTTGCTGCTTTGTTTTTAGCCCTAATGTTTGTGTGGGTCTTGGCATTTTCTATGTACAAGATCGTGTCACCTTCAGATAGGAATAGCTGACTGCTTTCTTCTCAATCTGGATGTGTTTTATTTCTTTTTCTTGTTGGATTGCCCTGGCGAGAACCTCCAGTACAGTGGGGAGAAGTGGGGGAGCAGACATTGTTATCTTGCTCCTGATCTTAGGGGGAAAGTTTTAAGCTTTTCTCCATTGAATATGGTGCCAGCCGTGGGTTCCGTCCAGGGTGAGGAAGTTCCCTTCTGTTTCTAGTTTGCTGAGTGTTTATCATGAAAGGGTGTTGGATTTTTTCTGGGTGATGTTTTTTCCACATCAGTTGAGATGATCATATGTTTTTCTTTATCCTATTAATATAGTGCATATATATATATAAAACGTTGACTGATTTTGGTATGTTGAACCAGACTTGCATTCCTGGGATAAATCCACCTGGTCATGGGGTATAATCATTATTTTTATATGTTGTTGGATTTGGTTTGCTAATATTTTGTTGAAGATTTTTACGTCTCTACATAAAGATAGTGGTCTGTGTTTTCTTGTAATGTCTTTGGTTTTAGTATCAACACATAAAAATAATGATTCTATGAGAGTGAGTTCCTTCCTCTTATATTTTTTGGAAGAGTTTGTGAAGCACTGGTGTTAATTCTTTTTAAAAATATTTGGTAGAATTCACTAGTGAATCCATCTGGGCCTGGCCTTCTCTTGTAGAAAGATTTTGATCATGAATTCAATCTCTTTCCTTGTTATAGACCTTCATTTTTCTTGGAGTCATTTCTTTTTGAGTCAGTTTTGGTAACCTTTCCATTTCATCTAGGTTATCTAATTCTTAGCACACAATTGTCTAGAGTGTTCCCTTATAATTCTCTTTCTTTCTGTAAGGTTAGTAGTAATGTTCCCTTTTTTCATTTCTGATTTTAGTAATTTAAATCTTTTTTTCTTGGTCAGTGTAGCTGAAGTTTCATCAATTTTGTTGATCTTTTCAAAGAAACAATTTTTGCCTCTGTTAATAATCTCAATATTTATTTCCCCTCTAATCTTGATTCTTTCATTTCTCTGCTTGTTTTGGGTTGATTTTGCTGTTGTTCCAGTTTCTTAAAATGGAAGATTAAGTTATTGATTTGAGATCTCTCTTTTTTCCTGTAACATAGGGGTCTGCAGTTGTAAATTTCCCTTTAAGCACTGCATTAGCTGCATCTCCAGAGTTTTGGTGTGTGTGTTTGCATTTCCATTCACCTCAAAGTATTTTCTAGTTTCCCTTGAATACTCCTGTATGTACTTCTATCTGTGTTTTCTCTCTGCTCATGAGAAGAGCACCTCCCCAGGTTCCTAAATAGTCTTCAAAACCATGATTTCTGCTGGCTTCCCAGGAGTGCACCTGGCTGAGACCGCCGTCTCACGGGTCCTTCTGTGGCCTTCTCCCTGCAGGCTCTGGCTCCTGGGTGCAAAATCTTTCTAGAAGTGGAAGCACACATTTAAAGGTCCGTCATATCTTGCAATCCCCCCAGCAGCGTGTGGGCACTCCAGCACCCTTCTCACGGGGGCCATGGGGGCTGCACAAGCACATAGAGACAGACCCTCCTGCAGAGAAAGGAGGTGCCAGGCTGTGTGTCCAGCGTGGTGAGACGTCCCATGACCGGTCATTGCCCCAGGACGGGCCCCACTCGGCCTCAGCGGGGAAGCACCCCAGCCGACCTAGACCGTGTTGTGCATCCCAGCAGCTCTGCCTTCTAGGTTGAAACTTTTGTCTTCGTCAAGGGGCTCGAATAAATAGTGTCACAGTTCAGCACAAGGCAGAGAGCCCCGGGCTTAGAGCAGGTCTGGGGAGGCTGTACGGGGGGCTTGACGCTGAGCAAGGAGTCCCCTCTCTGGGCCTGAGCCCCAGCCCTGGAGGGCCCCCTGGGGTATTGTCCCGTGCTGATGGGGCTGTGTTTGCAGAATATTTGTAGGTTAAGGAGGGCTTTCTCAGGGTGTCCCCCTGGGCATCTTACGGGCCTCCGGGCCAGGTTTTCTCACGTGAAGTAGACCCTCCTAGATGGGGAAATGGGGACAGGGACCACATGCTGGGGAACAAACTGCAAAGACGTCACCTGCCAGAGCAGGCCCTCCCTCTCCCCCTCCTTCCTCCCTCCCCCTCCTTCCTCCCTCCCCCTCTTCTCTACCCCCTCCACCCCCTTCATTTTTTTGGAGCCCATCAGTGCCTGGGGCTGCACTGGGATTGCAGCTACCTTGGGAAGGCCCTGGGGGCAGAGGGTTCTGTTTACCTAGTACTGGTGGCAGGGCGGTTTGGCAAACAGCCCTCGGCTCCAGGCCTGCCTGTCGGCCTGGGTGGTGTCCAGGGGCCCCTCGGCCTGCATACCTTCCTCTCCCCTGACCGACCTGCGGTGACCCTGAACAAAGGAAATCCCTAAAGCTAACTTCCACGGGCTGCATGGGGGGACCGGTCAGGGGCTCCTCGGAAGTCACACCCTCTCCCGCTCCGGCTCCTTAGAGGGGGCGTGAGGAATGTGCTGAGACCCCAGGGTGAGCCAGCTGGGTCTAGGGCCAGAGAGGGAAAGTGACCTGTCTGAGGAAACACAGCAACACCACAGGTTCCTCCTGTGGCTGCAGGACCCCTGGGAACCAACCATCTCCAGGGCCCCAGACCTCCCCTGACAACACCTGGTGGCTGGGGGCCCCAGCACTGCCAGGGGGAGGAGGGGACAGTGGGGGGACAGACCCGCTTTCCGAGGTGGCTGGGTTCCTGTCCAAATTCACAACAGCCTGAGAAACACCCTCCGGAAAAAAGCAGCCCAATCAGCATCTCGCGTGTTTGAAAAATTCTGGCATTTTCCCCCTCAAAATCTGTCCTAGTTATGCTTGAGATCTCCTGACCCCAGAATACTTTTATTTATGACAGAAAATTCATCTCCATGGCAACGCCTTAGGAAGCTGCAGGCTCGAGATTATACTTCCCAAGCAATGAAGACAGTAAATGGATTTCTCACAAAACAGCAAACAGCGACTCCATCCCGCACCAGCCGCTGGGCAGTCTTGGGGGGACTAGGGGGAGGGTCCGGGAGGGACCTGGGGGGTGAGGGAGGAAGCCTTGCACGGAGCAGCCAGCACTCACCCTCCATCCTGAGCAAACACAGCCCAGGGCTGCCTGAGGCCTAAGGGCAGGCCTCCCCCACCCCAGGCGCCAGACTCTCCCCGCCAGCCACCTGCGAGGTGACGTCGGTGCCTCATCTTCCTCGCCTGGTCAGCGGGCACGGGACGGGAGGACCGCTCTCAGACGCTCTCTCTGCAGCCCTGCTGTGCACCTGTGCTCCCAGGTCAGCCCGGATTCCACAGAGAGGGAGAAAGCACGGGTCCGTTCCAGTGGGGAGACGGTTCCTCTGGATTCCACAGAGAGGGAGAAAGCACGGGTCCGTTCCAGTGGGGAGACGGTTCCTCTCGTCAGGTGTCGGCTGGGTGTCCCTCGAGGGAACCTCAGTGGGACATCAGAGTGGAGCTGCCTGTCCGGTTCCTCAGGTCTCTCATCCATCGGTTAGTCCTTCCGTCCTCCTCTACCCATTTATTCTTCCAAACACCACCCACCCACCCAACAGATAGTTCTTCAGCTCCTACCAGGGCCTGTCGCCGTGCTGGGCGCCAGGGCTCTTTACCTTCATGGAACTGACCGTTAGGGGGAGAGTCGGGCATTACATTAATGACACACACACACAATTCTAGACTGAAGTGGGGGCCTGGAGGAGAAGGCAGCGCTGGCTAGTGCGCTTGGGTCCTGAAGCTGTGTGAGGTGTTTTATATTTTAATCCTCACAGCCACCCCCTGGGACTGGGGCCACAGCAACCTCTGCCTTCCAGAAGGGTTCTGTACGGAACTGGCCTCAGATCCTGGAAGTGGAGGCATCAGAACCTGAGCCTGAGCCGGGTTGTGTTTGAACCCTCAGGGTCTCCTTTCTCTCCGGAACTTGGGGAGGGCTGCTGAGGGCACCCAGGGTGGGGAGCAGGGGCTGTGGGTGAGGCAGGGGGAGGAGGGTCCCGGGCGGAAGGACCTGCTGTGGGCAGCCCTCTCTCAGTCTGGGGACTGACCAGGGCGAGTGGGATGGGGTGAGGAGGGTGGGGAGGGCTGCCCACCGTCCCTCGGCCCCTCCTCTGTCCCCCATCCCCCAGAGCACCTGTTATCAAGCTCTGCTAATATGGAGCGATTAGGGGAGGTGAGCCTTCGGTTTCCAAACATTAAAACAAAAGTTAGGCAAAGCCATCCTTCAGAGAGGCTGCCGTCGCGAGGCCAGACGCTCCTGGGCCTGGGCTGCTTCTCAGAGCTGTTTGAAGCCATTAATTAGCGGGATCAGGAGCTGGTTTCCTGCCCACCGTGCCGCCTGGGCCTTCCTGCTTCTCCTGGAGGCCGGGCCTCTGTCGGGCGCTGCCTCCCTCCTGGTCCAGGGTGTGAGAGGCTTGGCCTGGACGTGGCCCAGCTCCGCGCAGGCTCTCGGGACACTGTGGCCGGGGTGGGTCTCTGGGAAGCCACCCGCGTCTGGGGACAGAAGGAAGGTGGCTGCGGAGAGGAAATACTTTCTTCTCAGGCTCCTCCCAGCGTCAGCCAGCCCGACATTGCTGCTCCTGGGCTCCATCCTGGGCCCGTCCTTCTTGCCCTCGGCTGGGCCTGCGGCCTCTTTCCTGCTAAAGGCAGTGACCTCGGGGTAGGGGCTGAGTGCCTGGCACCCCCTGCCCCCCGCCTCCCTCCGCAGTGCCTGGGACTGGCCTGCAGCCAGGGGTCAGAGCAGAGAACGGTCCGGCCTGGGGCGTGGGGGGGTCCAGGGCTCCGAGGGGACGGGCGCCGGCTGCTCACAGCCTGGGGCTTCGCTGGATGCGGGCAGACGCGGGAGGAAGGGACGACCTGGAGGGTCAGGAATCCCACCGGCCCCAGTCTTGCCAGGGCCACGGGGCAGGCTCCGGATGCCCACCACTGCCCCACCCCACCTCTGGGCCAGCGTCCCCGGTGGTCCCGGCTCCCAGGTCGGTCCTGGGTCGTACATTGTTTTCTACCCACTACCATTCATTAGTTGAAGACCAGTCTCGAAATGTTGCAGTGTGCCTAGGACACATGACAGGCGTGGCAGAAAATGAATGTGAAGATCCCTTCACATTCCGCTATAAATTCATTAAAGGAGCCTCTCCTAAAAGCAATGGTTTTAATGCAGCAAGGCCTGCTAATCTTCCAGAAGAGGTTATTCCAAATGGACGTAGCAAAGCAAGAGCATTCGAGAAGATGACTTGGGTCCTCGGTTCTCACCTCCCCCACAGCAGTCTGGTGCCTCCTCAGGCTCTTCTGATCAGCTGGCTGACAGCGCCCCCAAATCGTTGCTTCCCAGGTCTAGAGGGAGGGAACCGCGGCTGGATTATCTGCCCCGTGCCCCTCCGTGTCCAGGGCTGGGCGTGCTGGGGGCCTAGAGCTCATAGCCCGGGGCCTCCCTGCTTTGAACCAAACCAGGAGCCGCAGCAGGGCTCCCACTGACCCCAGCCCTTGGCAGCCCTTTCATGTGGGCATCCGAAGGTGCTCTACAAACAGCAGAAACTAAAGGCCCAGGAGGAGTGGGGGGCAGGGGCTTCTGGGGGGCCTCTCCCCAGTGGGGCTCACAAGGTCCCTGGGCTGGGCCCCAAGGCCATTCCCAACTCACCCACATCGAGGCCTCTGCTTTCTAGGAGGGGAAGGGGCTTCCAGCCAGCCTCCCTGCCCCTGTTGGCTGGGGTGGCCCGTCCTGCTCCCAGCGCTGGTCTTGGCCCCCAGATACCCTGCCCTCTCCCTTGGCGGCCGGTTGGCCCCAGGGCTGGCTTTCTGGAAGCAAAGAAAACCTGGCATCCTTGGAAAATGGCACCTGGTGTTGGCTTCTCTACTGGGACTGCTTGGGTGGGGGCACCCCGCACACAGAAAGGGCACAGACCTGCTCCCAGCGCCTCCAGACCCTCCAGCTCACAGGGGTGGAGGCGACGCTGGCGGCGGTGGGGTCAGCTCTGGTCACGCCCTGCACTGCGAGCTGAGCGTGGGACACACGGCCGTGCGGTCATCACCTTATTGAGAAGTGAGGAATCGCGGGACTTCCCTGGTGGCGCAGTGGTTAAGAATCCGCCTGCCAATGCAGGGGACACGGGTTCGAGCCCTGGTCCGGGAAGATCCCACATGCCGCGGAGCAACTAAGCCCATGCGCCACAACTGCTGAGCCTGCGCTCTAGAGCCCGCGAGCCACAACTACTGAGCCCACGTGCCGCAACTACTGAAGCCCATGCGCCATAACTACTGAAGCCCACGCGCCTAGAGCCCGTGCTCCACAGCAAGAGAAGCCACTGCAATGAGAAGCCCATGCACCGCAATGAAGAGTAGTCCCTGCTCGCCGCAACTAGAGAAACCCCGCGCGCAGCAGTGAAGACCCAACGCAGCCAGAAATAAAATTAAAAAAAAAAAAAGAAGTGAGGAATCGGGCTTGGGGGCCTTCAGGTCAGGACCAGGCGGAGGCCCGGGACAGAGCTCCTGGCCATGGTGAAAGAGAAAGCCGCCCACCCAGACTGGGCCAGGCAGCTTCGCACGCCCCTGTGTGGTCGCCCGGCCCCTGATCAGTGAGCCCCTCTGGAAAGGCTTTCAGAGCCCGGTCCAGACACCCCTGGTCGCCTCACCAAGGAAGACGTATGGGTGGCAAATAAGCCCAGAGAAAGGTGTTCGACCCCATTAGCCATCAGAACAGCTAAATAAGAGATATCGACAAGACCAAATGCTCCACCCGCCAACGTTGTAAAAACTCTTGGACACCCTGGTCCTTCCCACAGCCCCAAGGGTGATGTCCACTTGGGAGGACCTGTGTGACTCCGAAGGCCAGCAAAGGCTTCCCGCCTTGGGTGGGGGATCCAGACACTGAGCCAGACGAATTGAAGGAAACCCATCAGGCAGGTCTGGGTCAGAGTCACAGAACGCTGGTGCCGAGCAGACTCATTTACAGACGAGAAAAGTGGGGAGCGCCGGGGGTGGTGAGGCCACAGAGCAGGTCAGCACCTCGGGGCCTGGGCCCTCATCCTCTGCCTGGATGTGTCCCCTCGTCCCCGCCTCTCTCTGCCCAGGACAGGACACCCTGGGGCATAACTCCCCGTGTCCTCTGTGTCCGCTGCCGGGCCGTCCACGTGGCTGCCCTTCCCTGATGTCCCGACCACGGTGGGAGTCTGTGGTCTCTGCCTGTAAAGTCTCACTTCTCAAACTCACAGGCCCTCAGGTGAAACAGCCCCATCTTCGGAGGAAAACCCAATTTATTTTTGCACAGGTTTGGAAGAACGGATTCCAAAGATGTGAATAATTCAGCTCTCATAACTTGCTCTGCTCCTCCGACATTTCGAGGTCAGGAGAAACAGCTGAATTAATTAATTTTGTGTTTTAGTAAAAACAACAACGGTGCTTCAGTCCTTTCCCCCCATCACGCAAAATGCTTTACCAAAGGGGAGGGTTTGCTCAGCACCGGGGGGACAGCGCTCAGGCCAGCTGGGGGAAGGCAGGCACCCCCGCCAAGACCAGCTCCTCGGAGGGCAGCAGTGACCCCCGTGAGCTGGCCAGAGCAGACGAGACTCCACGGACACAGGTCACTGGTGTCCTTTTTCTTACAAACCCCAGCGAGTTGGTGTTATTCTCCTGGAAGAGCCAGGGTGAGGCTTAAAATGCTTCCTGCTGCCATCGGAGGCCTTGGGGTCCGAGCCCTGAAAACTCCTGCTTCTGTGGGAAACAACCACTGTGCATGGTGGTCTGTCGCCGAGTGGTATGGGGTCACGGGTGTGTTAGGAGGACCTGAGACCCAGTGTCTGTGGTGGGCTGGGCTGTGGCAGCTTGAGAAGGAAGATGGATGCTGTGTGGGCTTGCCCTTCCACCCCCATTCGCCCTCCTCTCCCTGTCTGCCACTGAGTGGAGGGACATCTGAGGGACCGAGGGAGGCAGAGCCCTGGTCACTTGGAGCCTGGGTCCCTGAATGAGCACGCAGGCTGCTGCCCACCGACCAGAACATCCCAGTAGGGCTTAGGAGAGTGAGAGGCCCTGTCAGGCCCTGGAGAAAACCCACCTTGTCCCAGATTTTCCCTGCACACCCTGGGGTTGCCCTGGAAGGACGGAACCCGCAGTTTGGGGTCCAGAGCCTGTGCTCTACTGAAAAGAGAGTTTCTTTAGAAAAATGAGTTAATTTTTTTTCTTATTACAGAAAGAATAAATGTTCACTTTACATAAAGAAAAAAGACAAACTTCCTGTAATAATTTTGGCAATGGGACTTTAGAGAATACTGCTGAGTTTTCCTGGGGACATCTTCTTGGCTCTTAAAAAACAGGCGCAAGGCAGGTGTGTCTTTAGAGGTTGGTGGATAAGGATGTGATGTCTGGAGCTATGGCAGTCATCTTGCAACCATGAGAGCCAATTCTGAGGACTAGGGCCAAGTGAGGATAGCAGAGCAGAGAAGAGGAGGGACCCCAAGTCCTGTGATGTCACATAAGCTTTGTGCGCCAACTCAAACTTCCTGTCACGTGACATAATATATTTTAAAGCCATTTCAAGTTGTTTCTTTGGTACTTGCAGCCAGAACATCCTAACTGGTTTAGGACATGTGTGTACTTGTGTATTAAGATTTCCCTTCTTAACATTAAAAGCGGGTCAAAGGATTGCTCTTTGGGCAGAGGAGAGGCTGGGAAAAGGCAGTTTTAGGAGAGGAAGTGACAGAATAAGGGGCCAGAGAAGCTGTGGCCAGACCTGAGCCCCTAGGGCAGCCAGTGCCCTTGGAGTGGTGCCCCCTCCTCGTCACCAAGGGACATTGCAGGGGGTGGGCCTCCCAGCCGCTCTCCAGCTGCATGGCGCCCAGCTCCTGGAGGTCCTCCCACGCTTTCTCCATGAGCTGTGCGAGCCCTGGGTGAGCACAAGGTCCTGGGGTCAGCCCTCCGGCCGCCGGACTCTTTCCCACAGAACCCCGAGAAGGGACTGAGCAAGCACAGCTATTTTTATGTCTTCAGTCATCAGAGTTGCTATCTTAGTTTATAAGACAGTTTATACTCCTTAGAAACTCGAGCTGCCCAGGAGCCCCTGGGGAGCTGCCAGGACAGAGTTTGCCCCTGGCCCTCTGCCTCCTTCCCCCTGGCCTGGGCGGGCCATGTGAGGAGGTCCAGCACCTGCTCCAGGCAGCCGCCTTCCGGGAGCTTCCTGGGCAGCTAGCACCTCCTCCATCGGCTCCCTCCCATCCCAGCCCCTAGTGACTCTGGGATGGAGGGGGCGGCAGGAACACCCACCTTGCTGGGCAAAAGCCTCTGTGGAAGGGGTCCCCCAGGGCCGCTGTACGAGGCCCCGACAGCTCTCCTCTGACACACACCCCTTGCCCAGGGCCGTCTTGGAGACCCTGCCCATCAACTTACCTGGCCCCCTGGCCAACCTGGAAGGGAGCCTCCCCTCCCCCATCATAGAGACAGGGCTCCGACCAGGTCACCCAGCAGAGCCAAGCCTTTGAACCCAGGTCATCTCCCTGGATCTGCACCTTTTCTGCTTGGGGTGGATGGTGTGACCTAGGACCTTCAGAGATCTGGAATCAGCCCATGTGGCCCCTCTGTCACTCATTCATTCATTCATTCATTCATGAGCAAGTATTTGTTGAGCCCCACCATGGGCCAGGCTCTGGGTGTGCAGGGGTGACAGGTCAGGTGCTGACCTCGGGGCTTACGACCTGGAGGTGGAGACAGATGGCTACTCTGTAAAACAGCACAGCTGGTGGCCCGAGGCAGAGGGAGCTGCAGTCTGGCGGGCTGAGGGGCACGCTGGGTTGAGGAATGTCCCCCCAGAATTCATGTCCACTTGGGACCAGTGGCTGTGGCCTTATTTGGAAATAAGGACTTTGCAGACGTCATTAGTTAAGTCAAGGCCATACTGGCGTGGGGTGGCCTGGAATCGATGGCTGGTGTCCTTACAAGAAGAGGGAAATGTGGACACAGGCCTGGGGCGAGGGACCCTGTGATGATGGTGGTGGAGGTCGGGGCTGCTCTACACGACAAGGGGCGTCACGGGTGCCGGCACCACCAGAAGCTGGAGAGAGGCCTGGACCAGACCTCCCCAGAGCCTCCAGGAGGAAACAGCCGACGCAGCGTCCGGACCCTCAGCTCTGGACCCATGCGGTCCTGCCTTCTCACCGCGAGCCTAGCTCTGCCCACAAGAACTTTCCCCCACGATGGACGTGCTCACCCGTGTGGACAGGGCCCAATATGGCAGCCACTGAGCATGTGTGTCCATGGCCACCTGAAACGTGGCCTGTGTGACCAAGGGACTAAGTGTCTGAAGTGTCACTTACTTTTATTTGTTTACATGTAAGTGGCAACATGTGACCAGTGCTGCCATGTCGGAAGCAGCCCTATGAGGCCGCCGAGTCCCGGGGAGAGTCCTGCCCTGTGGGACAGGCCCACGGAGGGCCTGCCTGTGCCCTGAGCTTGGCCAAGGGGCTCCGTGGGTTGGGGACACCTGGGGGACCGTTTTGTGGCACTTGTACCGTGTGGGGCTCAAATTCCTGTCTTATCTCTGCCAGCCAGAGCTGCCCCGGGCCGGCCTTCCCGACTTCGTCTGGCTCCAGGGCCGGGAAGCATCCAGAGCAGGGGCGTCCTTGAGAGCTCTGCCCAAGTGCCCTGGCTTTCTTGACGTCCAGTTTTTCTTTCTTGAATTTACAAGACTCCAGGGGTTTGCCGAAACCACTGTCTCTGCTTTGCAAGCTGCCCCAGAGCCAAGTGAGCATTCACTTCCCAGGGTTAACAGAATTGCTTTAAATATAGACTCTATCAGCAGTCCTGATTGGGCAATAAAATGTTTTATTGGTGGTAGTCATACTTCGGCAGGGCAGTCCGTCAGCTCAGACTTCCAGCAAGGGTTATGTAATCGCGAGTCCGGGGTCCTGGGAGCAGGAATGCCGTGGTGCTGGCTCCGAGGGACCCAGGGTGCTTCGCACAAGTCACGCGATTACCTTAAAGGTGACAACTTTGGGGTTTCCCTGGTGGCGCAGTGGTTGAGAATCTGCCTGCCAATGCAGGGGACACGGGTTCAAGCCCTGGTCTGGGAAGATCCCACATGCCGCGGAGCAACTGGGCCCGTGAGCCACAGCTACTGAGCCTGCACGTCTGGAGCCTGTGCTCCGCAACAAGAGAGGCCGCGATGGTGAGAGGCCCGCGCACCGCGATGAAGAGTGGTCCCTACTTGCCGCAACTAGAGAAAGCCCGCAACTAGAGAAAGCCCTCGCACAGAAAAGAAGACTCAACACAGTCATAAATAAATAAATAAATAAATAAAAGAACGTGAATTTCTAAAAAAAAAAAGGTGACAACTTTGGGTTCATCAGGAAGAATGCGGAGCATCCAGATATGTGAGGATTACGTCGGGCTTTGAAAACATAATCTCAGAATGATTTTTAGTTGGGCTTTCGGTGGACACACATCATCTGGGGACGGGTCTTGGCTGTGGGACCGAGAGCAGAGGGGAAGGGCTCTGCAGTCAGAGTCTGAAGACCCACGTTGGAGTGTAGGGTCGCCACTTGCCTGGGGACTCAGATACTAGAACATTCACCTGTATCTTAGTAATAAAGCAGACGGGCTCAGAGGGGGTATTAATGGTGATGATGGTGTGGAAGTGGTGATGATGGAGGTGATGGAGTTGATGGTGGAGGTTTTGGTGGTGGTGGAGGAGTTGGTGATGGAGTGATGGTGGTGATGATGGTAGTGGTACAGGCAGTGATGATGGGTGTGATGGTAGTAGTGTTGGTGATGGTGGTGATGATGTTGGAGGTGATGGAGGTGGTGGTGAAGGAGGTGGTGATGGTGGTGGTGGAGGTAGTGATGCCGGATGTGATGGCGGTGGGGTTGGTGATGTTGGAGGTGATGATGAAGTTGATGAAGGTAACGGAGGTGATGGTGGCAGCAGTGGCAGTGGTCCTGGCGGAAGGGCAGTGGTGATGGTAACGGGGAGGTGGTGGTCAGGAGGAGACAGGATAAGGTCGTGGTGGTGCTCCAGACTTTCCTTTTTTTCAGTGTCAGTGAGATCCCGGGAACCTGCCTGGTCTGCTGGGCATCCTACCTTTTTTCTCTCGCATCACAAGGCTGGAAAGACCTGGGGTCAGATCTTGGTGTGTCTCCGTGTTTAGATCCACCATTAGGCCCCCGACTCCCACTTGGCCTGCAGAGACGGCCGCCCAGCCCCACAGGACGGAGAGAAGACACATCCTCTCCCAGACTTGCGTCTGTCTCCTGTCTTTTACAGCAGCGGTCCCTGAACTTTTTGGCACCAGGGACTGGTCTCGTGGAAGACAATTTTTCCACGGATGGGGGTGGGGAGGGGGGGAAGGGTTTAGGCGGTGATGTGAGCAATGGTTCAGGTGGTAATGAGAGTGACGGGGAGCGGTGAGGAGCGGCAGATGAAGCTTCGCTCGCTTGCCCCCCACTCGCCTCCTGCTGTGCGGCCCGGTTCCTAACAGGCCGCGGACTGGTATTGGTCCGTGGCCCGGGGGCTGGGGACCCCTGCTCTACAGGATTCAAGCTCAGCTGAAGGGACCAGGGTGCGGGAGGGACATCCCTCAAGTGTTTACCTGTCTTTCACAGCAGTTGATTGAGATGTGATCTACACATGGCAAATCCGTGAATTGTGTGTACAGCTCTGACTTACACAAGCACCCCTGGGTGCCCACCTCCCAGATCTGCTACACGGTGTTTCCCAACACCCGGAACATTTTCTCATCCCCTAGGACCAATCCCCGCCTGAGGGGAGCCCTGCTCTGACTCCCGTCCCTGTAGATCAGCGTTCCTCTCCCGAACGCCACCGAGGCAGAACCTCCCAGAGCCCTCCTGGTTTGGGATCTCATCACCACGTGCTCGTGACACCCGCCCACCCCTGTGCCAGGTCGTGTGCGGTTCCATTGTGCCCATGTCTGTTTATGCATCACCTTGACGCACATTTGAGTTTGTCCCGGTTTTGGACCATCATACTCAGAGCCGACGTGAGCATCCTTGCCCGTCTTTTGTTCACAGGCCTTGTCCTTCCGGCCTCCTCCCTCCGGCCTCCTCTGCGTCTGTGGCTCTGAGGGCCGCTCTGGGTCAGATCGTGTGAGGACCATGGTCCCCCAGCGGGGGTCTGCTGGTCCGATTTCTTGTGCACACATTCCACGGCCTCCGAAACTCCCTTCTCGACAGCCCACAGCATTCTGCTGTCAGAAAATGGCCAAGAGTCCAGAATTCTGGAAGCAGAGCGGGCGAGCCTAGAGATGGGCGTGGAAACACGTGTTCACAGCCAGCAGCGCACAGCTGTTTCCTCTTGTGGCTTCCCAGCCTCAGATGATTTGTTTTATTAGAGGCGCGATGTGTTTGCTACCGACCCACAGCCCTGGCGGCCCTGGGGAGGCTGACGCCCAGCACTGACCCTGGCCCCCCAGCCTTCCCCCTGGCTTGTTCCTGCTGTGCACGCGCTGGGGAGGGGGGCACCGGGCCTGGGGCCCAGCGTGGTCGGTGGGCTCAGGGCTCTGGAAAGAGCAGGCCGCTTGGAGGCCCCCAAGGTGGGCCGGCAGGTGGGCACTGGCCAGTCCTTGGTGGAGCCCCGTCTGCTGGCCTCCCCCGCACAGCTGGGCCTCAGGGTGGACCAGCCCAGGGCCAGTGACCCCCATCAGCTCCGCAGGAGTAGCCAGAGCAGGCAGGGCCCAGACAGCCGCCCCCAGGGGAGTTCTGTTCTGAGCGCTCACGCCTTCTGCCTGCGGGGCCTCGGCAAATCCCGTAATGACCCCGGGCCGCCGTGCCCTCACCTGTCATAGGGCCAGCCGCTGCTGCCCTCAGGGTGCGTGTAAAGGGCCCGGGGTGTGACCAGCCTGCCACCTTGTATGCATTCCATACGCACTTGTGTCCTTTCCGCCTCGAGTTAAACCAGCTGCTGGTCACAGCAGCCAGTTGGGGGGCGGGGGAGGCCCATCACAGAGACGGAGGCAAACGGCCAGTCCCGCCTGCCAAGGTCTGGGCAGCCACGGGGGACGCCCCTCCCCGAGGGCCTGACCTTGGACGGGCTAGGCGCTGTGGGGTTTGGGGGCTGGTGTGCCTGCCCGCGTGCCTAGCGGTCTCTGAAGAGGACGTTTCCTGGTCCCCCCTCAGTGGCCCACCAGCAACCCCACACTGAGCTTTCCCAGGGCAGATGGGCTGCAAGGTGGGCTGTCTCGCTTGGGAGGGGCTCCATCAAATTAGCATGGTTTGCTCTGACCTTGGGGCCGAATTTGGCCCAAGAACCTTGTTTGAGTATTTAACTCAGAAGTGGGCTTTTAAAAGTTTGCCTGAAGCATCTGCCTTAATGTCTACATCTCGCGTGAGTGGATGGTGCTCAGCAAGCTGGATTTGGTTTGGGTTTGGCCTCTGCCTGGGGGGTGGGCGGGATGCCCTCTCCTGGAGCTGGCGTCCTGGGGGAGCGGGAGCCACCTGCCCGCCCGCTGGCGCCGCACCCACAAGGGCCTCTATCCCTGGTCACCCCGCCCCCTCCCCCCGCCCCGGCCCCGGCTGCTCTGCACCTGCTTTATGGGAAACCGTGGAAGGAGGTTTTCTCAGGATTCCGGGTTGGGGGGTTTGGGGTGGGGTGGCGTTGGGGAGGAGCCTCCCATGACATATTAAAACCCCCAAATGGAAAGACTTATTGAAAAATATTGCAGGATCCTCCGCCGTTACATCACGAACTTAGAACGTGTTGCAGGGCTGTCCAGTCTCCAGGCCGTCCTGGCTGAGCCTGTGACTTTTTATTAACGGCAGGCTGGCCGGGCCCCTGGGCCCCAGCATGGAAAATCTTCCCGCTTGTCTGGGTTTGCAGCTTGTGCTGGAGGGCGCCCAGCCCTGCGGCCAGATGCACACGCCCTTTCTGTGCACTGGGCCTCACGTTGTCCCCAGTGTTCTCCCAGGTCCCTGCAGTGGGGCTGCCCCTGGGGGCGGGCTCTGTCCCCAAGGGCCGGGGCCACCCCCAGGGCCCGGGGCCGCAGTGTGCTCTCTACCCTTCCTGAAGCCCCCGCGGGCCTGGCTTGGGCCTGGCGCGGGCACCGCTGGGCCAGAACAGCTGGGTGATCTGGGCTCTCCCGTCCGCTCTGGGCATCTTGGCGAGTCTTCCTCACACCATGAGGACCATGGTCAAGGTCATGGCAAGGTCAAACCACTGGACAAGGTCGCTGTCTGGTGGTCAGGGGTTTCAAATCCCATAGACACCCCGGGAAGTGCAGTGGCATCTCCGTGTTACAGATGCAGCCGTGCCTTTTCTGGGCCCGTCATTCAAACTCCAGCGTGAGGCTGACCCCAGGAGACGCGTGGGTCCCCCTGTGCTGGCCCAGATGGGGTGGTCCCCGGACAGGGGCATGGCTGGGCTTTCCCCGGGGTCCTGGGAGAGCACACTTTGGAAACTGCAGTTGGCTGGCAGAGTTCCAGCCCAGGACTTGGGCCTTAATCGGGGGAGGGGGCCCCTGCTGGGGTTTCTCGTGGGCGCCGAGCTCCCCAGCCTCCGGGCAGCTCCCAGGCCTTGTCGTGCTGGGAGTGGGAAGTGGGGGTCTTTCACCCCCACCCCAGGGGTGCAGCTGGGTGCCTGCTTCTGGGGACAAAGATATATCAACCTATTAGGGAAGGTTCCTTATGGGCAGGCCCAGCCTGGGGCTGGGAGCTGGGAGCTGGCGGGAGGGGTCTCCAGGTTGGGTGGGCACCACGTGCAGCTGCCACCATCGACGGAGTGGCCGTGAGCTCCAGAGCTGTGGAGCCTCCTCCCCAGGGGCCTAGCTTCCCGTCCAGTGCCAGCCTGGATTCCAGCCAGTTGAGGCCGAAGAGACGTTCGGCACGGATCACTTATTGAGGGAGGCCCCCAGACTCCTGAACAAGCCCTAGACACCCTAGGGTGCTCTGGGCTGCAGACTGGGGCTCGTACAGTCACCTCGGAGGGGTACGTTCAGGCCCCTTCACCAGAACCTGCCTTCCTGCACCTGCTTCCCCGGGGAAGCATGGGGGGCTGGGAAGCCCCTGCCTCGTGTCAGGGACCCTGCTCTCATAGGGCGACATTCTCCAAACTTGGGGAGGGTGTCTACGAACAAACAACTTTCTGTCCGCTCTGCTGACTTTCTGGAAGAAGCCCTGCCAGCCTCTCCTGGGATCCGCTCAGGTCCGTCTGCTGCGGTGAGGGGTGCTGGGCATCCAAGCACTGGACCCTGGACCGTCTGCACCCTGGGGGCCCCTCTCTGTTGAGCCCAACCTCCTTGAGCGGAGAGGCTGTGCTTTCAAGGTTCACAGGTAGAAGCTCACCCTTGGCATGTAGCGGTGCCCACATCCTGCCTCTGGCTGCTGCCTCCTGCCTTACAGGGTCTCCAGTGCCAGCCCTCTTCGGGCATGCAGTAGGCACCACGTGTGTGCCACTGAGGTTCGGCACATGGCTGGAGGCTGCACAGCCAGGATTGGACCCCAGTCTCCCCACCACTCTGGGTCGGCTCCCCTCCAAGCGTCCAGGGGCCTATTGGCAGGATGCTTGATTGAGGGCAAGGCTGGTTCCAAAGTTGGCGCTGGCAGGACAAGGACCATCCTGTCCCCTGCCAGGGTCAGCGCAGGGCCAGGCAGCGGCAGAGGCCGGAGGTGGCCCAAGAAGGAAATGGTTGAAATTTGCAGCCAGGGCAGGAAATGGACTAATTGTGGAGGAGGAGTTGGAATGCCAGCTGGAATGCCGCCCCCTCGGTGCCTGCCCCCCCCCCCGCCCCTCCCGCCGGAGATCTGGGCCCAGAGTCAGGAAGTGACTGGTGTCTTGGCCAGAGGAGCTCTTGCCCCCTCGGGGTGGGTGCCCTCCCCGTGCCCCCTCCGGTTACCAGCCAGAGGCCGTCTAGGAGGAGGGTTGGGAATAGACGGAGGGGCTGCAGGATGGCAGAGGGGCCGGGAGCTGAACCAGGTCCTGCCTCCGCCACTCGCCGGGGCTCCCTCTCAGCTCCTCCACCGGGTGCGTCGGCCCCACCAACCTCTTTGGCCCCAGTGCGCTTGGCACTTAGCACACTCTGGCACGAGTCACACTTTCGCACACACTCTTCTCCACCTGGAATGCTTCTCCCCAGTGGAAAACTTCTATTCAGTCTTCAGGACCCAGCTTTGGCGGCAGCTCCTGGATCAAGCTGTCCCGAAAGCCCCCAGCCCGCGGATGCTGGGCCCCTGCTCTCCTCCAGTCTCACGGTCCTGACCCCCTGTACCGGGCCCGCCCCACGCTCTTCTCTGTCTCCCGCGCGGGGCTGCGGCCCCAGCACGCCGCAGCACGAGGTGGAACACACAGTTGGCACCCAGTGTTTGCTGGGCTTGGAAACGTAGCACTTGTGGTTTCGGTTGCCTGAGAGACGGCCTTGGGATCAAGAGCGGGTTTTCCCTTTCTTGGGCCGCGGGGGCTGCGTGGACTCAGCCTTCAACCAACGTGGCCGCTGTTCTCGCCATCAGTCACTGTCCTCTCTGCGGCCCGGTGTGGTCAGACACGGCCTCCAAAGTCGTCAGCAGGCCTGGGTCTGCTCCACCACCCACGGGCTCTACTTCAGCTCCCGGAGCCTCAGTTTTCTCCTCCATCAAGTGGGCAGAATGGCACACCCACCTGGGAGGGACGTGGGGGTCCCAGTGATGGAAGGCTGTCAGCAGGAGCCCAGCACCGGGCAGGCGCTTACACCTCCCAGAAGGAGGACAGGAGAGAAGGGCCCAGAGACTGTGATCCAGGCTGGGCGGGCCCCCCTCTCCGGATTCCTTCGCCCAGCATTCCTGCCCTGAGAGCGTCACCCCGCAAAGGAGGACAGGCCCAGCCCAGCAGCCTCCTCCCCCCAGACCCTCATCTCCTGGGGGAGCTGCTGTCCCCCCTCAGGGCGCTGTGGGCATAGGGGCTGTGTGTGCCTGGGGGCTTGGTTTGCCCTCAGAGCCTGGTGCGGCCAGTTGGATGTAAGGCAGCTGCGGAAGCAGCTCGGGTCTTGTGGGTCAGGCGTGTGGGAAGCAGGGGTGGGGTGCAGGTAGGACCCCTCCTCTCCCCCCACAAGCCCTGACGTTCCTGGGCTGGACTCACCCTGGCCCCTCCGGGGCCATCAGCTTGGGCTCCTCGTCCCCGGGAGGCCCCCCGTCTCTCACGCTCGCTCGGGCTCTTGTCTTCACGCCCACTCCGGCCCTGCCCTGCGTACCAGGTCCCCACCCCTTCCTCCCAAGGCAGCCCAGGGGCTCCCAATTGGCTTCAGAGGAGAATTTCTCACGGGGGTGGGGGGTGACCGAGAGAAGCAACCTTTTTAGGGGGCTCTTATCACTGGGGGCTGGGGGCTTCTGGGGGCTTTGCTGGGAGTCCAGGCCAGGGCTGAGTCTTCCCGGCCCATCTCCAGGATCTTTGCCCAAAGGGGCAGGTCTGAGTGGCCCAGGGAGGGAGCTGCACATCTCAGCTGCCCCCGACCTCCCCCGTCCCCTCTCTCATCCACCCTCCAGGGGAATGTGGTGGCACCTGGAGGGAGAGGCCTGGGTCCCAGAGGGACAGGAGTGCTGGCTGCGGCCACCACGGGCAAGGGGGCTGCACCTCGTGTTCCCCAGATTCTGAAAATCCCTCCAATTCAGAGCCCCTGCCTCAGAGCAAGGAGGTGGGGGGCGTCTTTGGAAAAAGCTGCGACTTGTGATGTTGAGTGTAACCCCCTTGACCCCTGAACACAAGCCCCGCGTGTCCACGTGCGTTTCTTCCGCAGCCCGTCTCGAGGGCCCTCCAGAGCCGTTGCAGGGCGGGCAGCGCGCCGTGAAGACCCTCACTTGAGGGGCAGGTGGGGAGCTGAGGTCGCAGACCTGCAGGGCGCCAAGTGGCCGCGTAGCATCAGGTGGCCTCTCTTGGTCGCCGAGGCGCCACCCTCTGGGGACGGCCCTGGCCAGGCCCCTGTCCCTGGTGCCTGGCAGGGAGGCCTTGCTCAGAGTTTGGACCTGTCTCACCGCTTCCCGATATTCGCCACTGGAGATCGGATACGAGCTAAGGAAACATTTATTTTAAATGTAAGCTGATCGTGGTGGAAGCCCTGGCCGGGCCTGCTGACTGCAGCCTGTGGATGGCGGGGCCGACGATATAAATAGGGCACAGTTGCTGTCGCTCTTAACCCGGGGGGGCTGCCGAGGGCTGCGTGCGGGGAGACTGGTGGGGCCAGGCCTGCGGCCCGGATGGCCTGCTGCAGCGTCCGACCCCACGCTGGTGAGTGCCTCTCCCACCTCATTTCGCCAGTGGGAGGGAGCCTCCTGCAGCCCCCCGGGCAGGCGGAGGCCCCTGGACCCCCCATGTGCCCCCGAGGGCTGGCACCATCCTGTTTCCCCCTCACCCCAGTCCTTGACCCCGGCCTATGCTCCACACGTGAGCCTGAGCCTGGGACGAACGTCCCGCTGTCTTGTGCACCTCCCGTGGGACCCCGCCGCACGGCCTCACCTTCCTGGAAGGGGGGTGTCAGCATGCCCCGCCCACCGCCAGCTCCCACCCCCGGATGCCTGACATCCTGTTCGGGATTCTGAGCGACTCCGCACCGCCCCCCTGCACTACCCCGTCGTCGGAAACAAAGGCAGAGAATGCCGAGGGGCCCCTGGGACGTGTGACAGCGTCTGGCTGGGCTCCAGGAGTCACCCACAGGCATGCTAGGGAGCTGGCGGGCGGCCAGGGGTGTCCCGCCAGCAGCCCTGTGGGTGTGTGGGGGGAAGCCCACGGAACAGGCCCCTTCCTGGGAGCCCGGCCCAGCCCCTGGACCAGGAAGCCAGCCCTGTCCGTCCATCTGTACGTCCACTGTGCCGGCCTGGGGGCGGAGGCCGGGGCCAGGAACGCCAGAAGGAGTCTTGGCACTTTCTCACGCAAACCCCCCTAGAGACAGGAAGACTGAGGCTCAGGGAGGGGCTGCCCTCACCTCTGACCCCTGGAGCCCAGCACAGCGCGTCCAAGAGGGAGCGGCTGACCTCAGGAAAGGCACGTTCGGGACACTTCATGCCAGCTTTGCTCTGAGTTAACATGCGTAGTATTCCTACTTTATTGGTATGGAAAGCAGCGTCAGAGGTAGTCGATCATGGGCAGTGGTGGACCAGGGCTCAGGACCCACTCAGGGCAGGAGGAGGCATGTCCAGGAGCTCAAGGCAGGGCCAACACCCCCCGGAGCGCTCCACCTCTGAATCCCCATTTCAGGGGGTGCTGAGGGCCCCAGTGCTGAATCTGAGACCGACAGAGCCTCTGGCCAGGGGCCCCAGGTGGAGGGGATGGCCCATGGCCTCCTCCTGCAGCCCCAGCTGGCGGGATGCCAGGCGCCTCGATGCCCCAGGAGCCCCTCCAGTGCAGCTCTGAGGCACGGTCCAGGGCAGCGGCTTCTCCCGGGCCCTGCGGCCTGGAAGCTGCAGGGAGAAGCTGGCCGTGGCTTGGGTGGAAGGAAGCCGCAGCGGCTCCTGGTCTGACCCCCCGGGGTCCAAGGCGTCCTTCTGCATCACTGGGCGTCTGTGTGGCCCAGTGATTAGTTCAGATCTGGGGGTCTGGGGGTGAGTTGCAGCTAAGCTCCCCAACCTGCCTCAGAATCCCGCTCGCCAGTTGGTGGAGGGGCCGCTGGGAACCCACGATCTGCCACCAGGGGCTCAGGAGATGGGGCAGAGGGCGAAGTCAGGGCCACTGCCCGAGGTGGACAAGGGTGGACGCCCGGGTGCCGGGGTTTGGGGGTGGATATGGGGAGGGGTCACGTTGACCCCCCCCACCGTTCTTCTTCACCCAAGAGCCTGAGGACGGCTCGCCTCTGGGGCCAAAGGTGCAGGACAAGCATCGTCTTACTCTAGGGAACAGTCGTGTCTGTCAGGCCTCCCAGAAACGCCTGCTGTGATGGTGGAAGCCAAGACACCATGCGGAGACCCCACGTGGGCCTGGGTCACGGCCTCCAAAACCAGCTCACAAGAGAAGCAACACTGACACTAAAATAAAAGTGTAACTTAAATAAACGGGGCCTGACATGGGGATTAAGAGTCAAGATCCTGGCCGGTCCTCAGCAGTCACGTGACCTGGGAAGAACGCTGACCTCTCTGTTTTCCGTCTCTTTATCTGGAGAATGGGTGACTGTAGACCCCACCTCCAGGGTCTGACGTGAGCATTGACGGGTTAGGAGATGTAACAGTATACAGTAAGCGCTCGATAAATAGATGTGATCTTTGGACACGACACACACATGTATGTTTGCTGGAATTAAAGCAGGTCCTTCCTTGGCCCTCGGCGTTTTCCACGTGTCTGTGGCCTTTCTCCACGGCTCTGGCTGGGCACCGATGAAGGGACGTGGGACACAGGCTAGGTGGCGGCTGTGGTCTCCGTGCAGCCCAGAGGACAGGGACGTCCCCGCCCCTGCCTGTCCTCCAGGAGGACACGGTGCCCGCCGACAGCACACGGCCCTTCACCGAGGGCGTGAAGCCGTCCCTGTGCATCTTGATGGACGCGGTGGGACCAGCCCCCTGGCACCTCCTCTGAGGGACAGGCCACCCCTGGGCCCTCGGGCATTTCCTCCAGCCCCTGCATACCCACCGGCTGCTCATTCCAGAGGTCTTGAGCGCCACGGGGAGGAGCTACACTGTGACCCCCCAGGCTGGCCGGGACCACCTCCCCTAAGACCCCGGGGCCCAAACGCAGCCTCCCCACAGGCAGTGGGCAGGGCCCCGCCCTGCCGGGCCTGCTCCCCTCTCTCTGGAATGTTCCACAGCCACAGCAAAAGTCCACTTGGAAAGGAAATGGGCAGCAGCTTCAGGCCCACAGAGAGAGGATGGTGCGGGGCACCGTCCAGGCATTTCCGAGGCCCCTCCCTGTTCCCTGAGTCCCCAGGGACCTGGCCGCGCCTGGGCCTCCCTCCTGAAGGTCAGAGAGGAGCCGGGTCTTTGCTTCCTTTGCGTGGTCCCTCGGGGTCAGCAAGGGGCTCCAGCCGGGTCCGTGGGAGGAACAGGGAGAGGATGGGGTGGCGGGCAGAGGCCGGCAGCTGTGACTGTGATCCCAGGACATGATCCCGGCCTCACAGCCCTTCGGGCGGAGTTTCGGAATCAGCCCCGTTTCACAGACTGCAGACTGCAGCCACGCGCCCACGGCCAGAGCTGCGTCTTCCCGCCCCTCCCCGCCAGGCCCTGTGACCTTGGTCAAGTCCTTGAGGTCTGCACTCCGTTCCGTCTCCCATAGGGCAGCAGCCCTGCCCTCCCCGTGGGGGTCTCGCGTTCAGCTCGGGCCTCACCCAGTGGTGCCATGGTGACGACTGGCGAGTGTCCTGGGGCTGCCCCCAGATGGCCGGGATTTGCCCCCTCATGTTCCAGAGGCCACAGGGCCGCATCAGTGTCGGCGGGGCTGGTGGGGCTGGCGGGGCAGGAGCCCCCTAAGGCCCCAGGGAGAGTCACTTCCTGTCCCTTCCTGCCTCGTTGGTTCCTCCCTCCTTCACCCCCTCCCTGAGCAGATGTTTCTCCCGTGGCTCCTGGGGACCAGGCATTGGAGGAGCCATGACCCTGCTGGTCTTCTGGAAGCTTCTTCAAGTCCCTTCGAGCTTCAAAGGCCTGGGAGCTGGGTGACCTCTGTCCTCAGCCGGGCGTGGTTTCCGGGCATTCCTGGGGTGGCAGGCAGCTCTTTGGGGCTATTTTGGGATCGCCACAAACTTCACCCTCCTCCTGTGAACGGGGACTTTTCAGCGGACTTGGCTGAGATGGGGGTGACGGCACTCCCAAATTACAGGGGCTCTGCTGGGTGGGGTGGGGTGAGGGCAAAGGGTGTGACCCCTAGCACCCTGCCAGGTGACCCCAGGCCTGTCACCTGTGGGCAGGCTTGGAGCTCCCCTCTCAAGAGGCCACACGGCCACGTGGGGCACAGTGTGCATCTGGAAAAATCACCATGCTGGGCAAAACGTCTGTTTGTTTCTTTAGGATGGGGTAGCTGGATGTGAGCCTTCCAGGGAAGTGACTAAATGCCTTTGTCTCTCCCAGGGAGGCTTGCCTCTGCTGCAGCCCAGAAGGGAGGGGGTTAAGCGGTCCTCCTTTCCCACCCACCCGTGGTTAGCAAGTCCTATCCCTGCCCCAGAGCCCGAGGAACCCAAGCTCTCATTCGGCCTCTGACAAGCTTCGAGGAGCCCCTGCCCGGCAGCCCCTGAGACCCCGGCCACCTCCCCCGGGGGCAGAACAAAGCACCAGCTCCAGGGGCCCCACTCACCCTGGAGGAGCAGCAGAGCACAGCTGGGAGTTGAAGAGAGATGGGGTGTCGCCAGCTTCCTTCTCATGTCGGGGTGGGCAGGGCGTGGACACAGGCGGGCAAGATGAAAAGAAGCAGAGACCCCCTCAGGGAAGCCGAGCCCCCAGCCTCTGGGCCCATGCTCAGGACCCTCCTGAACTGGGCAGGGGGTGCCCCCAGCACTGGGAGGTCCCCAGGCTCAGAGCGCCCCACAAGGCCAGGTGCACACACTCACTCACATTCATTCATTCACTCATTCATTCATTCACTCATTCATTCATTCACTCATTCATTCATTCACGCATTCATTCATTCACTCATTCATTCATTCACTCATTCATTCATTCACTCATTCATTCAACAGGCGTCTGGAGCGGTTTCTCTGGGACGGGCACTGGGAGAGATCCCTCTCCCCACCTCGCTTTGAAATTCTATTCAGTCCCTTTGGGGTCGTGGCACAGAAAATTCCTATTAACATGCAGCTCGCCTGCAGCCCGGGGCTAGGCTGGCAGCTGGCACTCGGCGAGCGTTGGCGGCACATTGGGGTGGGGGAGAGAGGCAATCGTGGTTCCTGTTGACACTTGGCGGGAAGTCGTGTGGCCTGGGCTCCAGCTCCCTGGTGGGCCTTGCGGGAGGGCACCCGGCAGGTGCACCCGAACCCTGCCAGGGGGTCAGAGGATTCTTTGGCTGCAGATACCGAAACCCAGCTGTCTGACGCAAAATACGGAAGAGCGTGGTGAAGGGAAGAGGCGTGGAGATGGGGCGGGTCTGAGCGGTCAGCAGCTTGACGTCTCAGCCCAGACCCAGGCTGTCCCTCTGCCCAGCCATCCTCACGGGGTAGACCTTGTCCTCAGGACGGTCCTCTGTGGTCACACAAAGGGGCAGGGGCAGTTGGGGTCCAACCCCGCATTTAAATTCAGCAGAAGAGTCTGGGAGAAGGGGGCCTACTCCCCAAGCTTGGGAGACAAGTCTCCTCCTCAGGCTGATTGCGCCTGGACCACAGACGACTGACGGGTCTGGATCAACAACATACTGTCATTTCAACATGTAATCGACAAGCAGTTTATTAATGAGCTATTTTCCTTTTATAGAGTCTGGAATCTGGTGCATATATTACATTGACAGCACATCTTGATTCGCACACTGCATTTTCACTGGAAATACTTTATCTGTACTTAGATTCCATAAAATTTACAGTTGAAAAGTAGATTCACTTAGCTGAGTTGCCTGAACCATACTTGAAAGCTTTCTAATTGATTCGAATACCCCCCAAATTCATTTTTCTCTAATATTCACACTTCCAATGACAAATCTACTTCAGTTTTAAATTTTCCTGCCTGCTATCTTTTGAGCATATTTTCATATGATTACCTTTTCTGTTATCTATTCATTTCTTTAGCCCATTTTTCTATAGTGTTTGCCTTTTTCTTTATTTCTAAAAGCTATTTAAATATCAGAGCTAGTAACCTTTGGCCTATGATATAGTTTGAAGATGTTTTCTCAGTTTGTCATTTATCTATTTAATTTCTAATTTTTCTGCAAAACAAGAGTTTTTGTTTTTGTTTTTTTTTTAAAAAAATTAATTAATTAATTAATTAATTTTTGGCTGTGTTGGGTCTTCGTTTCTGTGCGGGGGCTTTCTCTAGTTGTGGCGAGCGGGGGCCACTCTTCATCGCGGTGCGCGGGCCTCTCACTGTCGCGGCCTCTCGTTGCGGAGCACGGGCTCCAGACGCGCAGGCTCAGTAGTTGTGGCTCACGGGCCCAGTTGCTCCGCAGCATGTAGGATCTTCCCAGACCAGGGCTCGAACCCGTGTCCCCTGCATTGGCAGGCAGATTCTCAACCACTGCGCCACCAGGGAAGCCCAAAACAAAAGTTTTTTAAACAAAGAAATTATAGAAAAACCCATCCATGTTTTCTTTCAGGGCTTTATGGGTTGTTTGTTTATTTACTTCAAAGACTTTTAATTTTGAAACAGTGATGGACCCACAGGAAGTGGCAAAGACAGCACAGAGGGTCCCATCGACCATTTCCTCTTATGGATGAACTTTATCTGGCTGGTCAAAACGAGAACATTGGCTCTGGATCAGAGTGGCAGGCAGATCTGTGGAATTTTGTCACGTGTGCAGATTTGTGGAAATACTGGCACATCAAGACCCAGAACTGAGCTGCCACCATGAAGATTTCCCTCATTATGGTTTCATTTTGTTTTATTTTACATTTATATCTCTGACCCATTTTTAGTTTACTTCTGGTATAAAGTACAAGGGAAGAATCTAATTTAATCTTTTTCTTATGAATAGCCTACTATCCCGATACCACATTTTTCTTTCTTTTTTTAAACAGCTTTATTGAGGTAAAATCGACATTACTCAATCTGCACATATTTGGAATGTATAATTTCATAAACCCTGACATAAGTGTACACCATCACTAAGGGATGCCCATCACTAAAATCAAGACAATGAACGTGCCCGTCACACCAAAGTTTCCTCGTGCCCTTGGTAACCCTCCCCAGCACCTCCCTGGTACCCCCACCCCACTCCCTGTCACTTCAGGTTGGCCGGCATTTCTTATGGTTTTATGTAAATGAAGTCAAAACGCATGTAACCTTTGTTTGTTTGGCTTCCTTAACTCAGCCCATCAGCAGGCCAAACTTTTTTATTGTTGTTGGCTGCCAGGCTGTTCACCTCCACCCACCCATCCATCCATCCACCCATCCATGTGTCCATCCATCCACCCATCCATGTGTCCATCCATCCATCCATCCACCCATCCATCCACCCATCCATGTGTCCATCCATCCATCCATCCACCCATCCATGTGTTCATCCACCCATCCATCCACCCATCCATGTGTCCATCCACCCATCCATGTGTCCATCCACCCATCCATGTGTCCATCCATCCATCCATCCATCCACACATCCATGTGTCCATCCACCCATCCATGTGTCCATCCACCCATCCATGTGTCCATCCATCCATCCATCCACACATCCATGTGTCCATCCACCCATCCATGTGTCCATCCACCCATCCATGTGTCCATCCACCCATCCATGTGTCCATCCATCCATCCACACATCCATGTGTCCATCCACACATCCATGTGTCCATCCACCCATCCATGTGTCCATCCACCCATCCATGTGTCCATCCATCCATCCATCCACACATCCATGTGTCCATCCACCCATCCATGTGTCCATCCACCCATCCATGTGTCCATCCATCCATCCCTCCACCCATCCACCCATCTATGTGTCCATCAACTCCTTCATCCACCTACCCATCCATCCAATAGCTACCATAACTTCTCAGGGTCAGGCAGGGCCCTAGGTGAGACCACAAAGCCGTGACAGGACACAGCACTGCCCTCACAGAGCTGGCATTCCAGGGCTTTAAATCATGGGGAAAATAGAAGTCAGAAGTGCCATGGGCTCTGCAAACTCCTTTGCTTCCGGGGCTCCCTCTGGGATGTGACTGAGTAGCTGTGGGGGGTCCCTATAGGAGGGCATCCCCAGGGATCACGGCAAGAAACCAATGGCTGTCACTGGCTCCCCTCTTGGTCTCACGCTCACTAGGAGTTTTCTCGGGGCACGAGGGCAGTAAAGGGTCCCCACGCCCACAAGCCTCCCTTCTGGGGGCTCTGTACAGCTGGGGGCTGGGGGCTGGGGGCTGGTGAGGGTCTCAGAGTTTCTGACAGTAGCTTCTGAGCACCGGCACTCACCGAGAGGCCTCTGAAGGCACCAAGCCGGGAGCCACGTTTATTGAGCACCTGCTGTGTGCGCCTCACCCAGTGATGAGCTCCTCCAAACTCCTGAAAGAGAGACTCCATTCTGCAGCCAGGAACAGGTGCTGGGGGGCGGGAAAGGGCACAGCTGTGGGTCTGAACCCAGGTGGTCTGTCCCCCTCTGTGCGTTTCTCAATAAGGGCCTGCCCTAGGGGCTGGTGGTGGCCGAGTGCCCGGCCGAGATGCCCGGAGTCTCTCCAACTCTGATCTCATTCAGAAGCTGGCTCAGGACGCCGGACGGCTGGGCGGCCATCCTAGCGTGACCTCTCATCTCCCGGCCGCCTGGCCCCGGCCCGAGGCAAGTCTCGGCTTCTTTCTGGCCTCCACTGGGATTACTTAGTGGATAAAGGATAACTGAGTCTGTGGCTCAAGTGTCAGGCCAGGAATGGCTAACGTGGGTGGCCAGGGGCCTCTCGCCTGCTGGCTGGATCTGAAGAGCCCGTCCGCCACACTGTGGCGGGCAGCTGGGCTGGGGGCCGTGAGGCTGGGAGGGAGCGTTCTGGACCTGGGGTCGGAAAGTCCCAGGTGCAAATCAGAACCCCCTCACAATGCGTCAGTGAACTTGGGCAAACAGGGGCCTGGTCTGTGCCTCACGCCCTCTTGAGGACGGGCAGATTCGGCCACACTGCAGACGCTGAGAGGGTTAGATGAGGGGGTGGGCCGGGCACAGGGGCTCCTCGTGTGATGCGGCTGTAGCAGCCCCGTTCTGGGGACGGCTCGTGCTCAGGTGCCATCAGCAAAGCAGGCCAGCAGCTCCCGAGGGCGAGCCAGGCCCCTGCTCCTGCCCCCAGCCTGGCCGTGTGCTGCGTGCTGGACGTTCTGGAGCTTTTCATGGACTAGTTCCATCACAGCATGTGACTCTGCTATGGACTGAATGTCCCCCGAGAGCCACAGGTTGAAGCCCTAACCCCCAGTGTGACTGCATTCGGAGATGCAGCCTCTAGGGAGTAATTAGTTACATGAGGTCATGGCGTGGGCCCTGATCCAGTAGGCCCGGTGCCCCTATAAGAAGGGGAAGAGGCACCAGAGCTCTGTCCCTCCGTGTGAGTGTGCAGGAGAAGGTGGCCGTTGGCAAGCCAGGGAGAAGTCTCACCGGAAACCGACCAGGTGGCACCTTCGTCTTGGCACCGGGCCTCCAGAACTGGGAGAAAGTGCATTTCTGCTGCTGGTGCTGCCCAGTCTGGGGTGTTGTGTTATGACAGTCCTAGCAGGCTGATACCCTCTCCAAATGCCACGGTGACCCGGCCCCCCCTCACTTTACTGCCTGGGAATAGGAAATAAAAAGGGGAGCAAGGAGAGTCCTGGACCGGCATCCTGGGCCTGCCTGGACCCCTGGCTGCTGTGTGACCTCAAACAAGTCCTTTTTTCTTTCCGGGCCTCAGTTTCCCCCCACAGATGAGGCCATGGCACTGAGTGGCCTCTGCAGGCTCCTTCACACCTAGTGTGCGGCCCTTACCCCGATGGCCGAGTGCACGCTGGGCCCTAGGAGGGCGGCAGCGGTCCCTAGACTCCCCGGCGGGGCCATGCAATGCCGCCAGCTTGGGGCAGCGCCCACCCCATGGCCCCTGGTCAGTCCGGCCTTTGTGGGAGCTCAGGAGATGGGCTGCCAGCCGGACCCTTTCGCAGGAGCCCATGGCCAGCTCTGCCCAGAGGCCGTGCCCCAGACGCCCGTCCCTTCAGGGCTCCTGTCCAGCTGGAGCTGTGCAGAGAGAAGAGCCCCCTTTCTCAGCAAGCCGGGAGGGTGGGCCACGTGGCCCCCAGCAGGAGGCTGGGCTCCTCTTGCCAGCGCAGGCCCACCTGGCCCCTCTGTCCTCACCGTACGCGTGGCGGAAGCAGCCGCGTCCTTTAGAGCAGAGCCCGTCTTGGAGCCTGACACTGATGGATGGGCTGGGGGCCCGGGCTACCACCGGGAGTGGGTGAGTCCACTCCCTCAGGCCACGGGAGAGGCTGGGCACGGCCCCTGGGCCTGGGGAGGGGAGTTCTAGGGGCAGCGTCCGGGCGGGTGGGCTCTCTGCTGAATCCAGCATTTCTGTGGTTATTTGTGAAAGCGGCCGTGTGCCTCTGACTTCACCGCGGGTCTTCCTGAAGGAAAAGCCTCTCTGGGCACCACAGGGCGTGCTGGTGGCCCAGGCTGCCCCCCGGAGTCTCCAGCCCGAGAGGGGAGCTGGCTCTCCGGGAAACGGGCTTGGCTGGTTCAGGGCAGCCTCTCTGCCCATCTTGCAGTTTAAATCAAAAATCCCAAGTAAGAAGAGGTCACCCCTACGCTTGGGTACTTGTGGCCTGCCCTGTAGGGCACCTGCTTCCTGAATGTGGTTCTCCCCGGGGGGCTCACTCATTCATTTGCTTGTTCATTCACTCACTCGTTCATTCACTCACTCATTCCTTCCTTCCTTCCGCACTGGGTGGCTTTCTTTTTCAGTCTTCATGTCCTGACCTTAAAATGGGGTGGTTTTTCTAGGTCAGAGCTGTCCAGTAGCCACAGAATGAGAGCCATGTGTGTATCGATAATTCCAAATTTGCTAGTGTCTGCATTAAAAGACATAAAAACAAACAGGTGAAATTTAACTTTGATTGTATATTTAACCCAACAATACAAAGTATTGTCATTTCAGCACGTAACCTGTGTCAAACGTGTTAAAGAGAAATTTTGCTTTGCTGGCACCAAGGCTTTGAAATCCTGTGTGTTTTTTCCTGTTTCGCTCCCCTAACTGGGACCCAGCACAGCTCTTACCCCCCCCCTCCCCCCATGAGAATCCTCGCACCCTGATCTGTCTGCTCTGGGTCTCAGGGTGTGAGGGGAGGGCCTGGCCAGAGAGCAGAGACTGCCAGGCAGGTGCAGAGCCGGGCCGGGGCCCCCGGGGCCGGCAGGGTGCGGACGCTCCCCTGGGAAGCCCTTGGTCCAGGCAGCTGCTCCGAGGCCTGGAGGCCGGGGGTGGGGGGGGGTCTGGCCTCTCGTCCTGTCCCATCCACTGGGGCCGTGTTGGGGGCTGGGAGGGGCGGCTTCCTTTCTGCTCTCAGGTGTGGTCTGGGATAAAGCAGGCCCTGGAGGCACAAGAAGGAGGCTAGGCCCTGGATCCGTGCAGAGACAGCCCCCCGGCTGGTGGGCTCCCGGCTGACGAGTGGGGTGGGTTAAGTCGCCCAAACACAGGGAGGTTAAGGGGGGGTTGGGACCCAGCCGCCTCCAGCACAGCCACCTACCGGCTGCTGGGGCAGCAGTCACTGTACAGCTGCACGCAGGGCCTCCTGGGTTTACTCTCTGGGCAGGACTAGCAGTGGCTGCCCCAGGGGCCGTGGCCCTTCCTGGACCCGGGGGCAGCTGTGCCGGGAGCAGGTGGGAGGTGGGAGGTCTCCCTGTCTGGGCCTGGCGGCCCCAGCGCTGGGATCTGAGTGTGCGCGCAGCACAGAGCAGGGAGCGTGCGGGTGCACCCAGGACCACCGCATCTGTCCTCCAGGGGCCGCCCCTCATCCCCCCGCCAGCCCCTTTCATCTGATCCGCAGAGCGCTTTACCAACTCTGACTCGTTAACCTCCCACGGTCTCGAGGTAACTGGGTCCACTTTGCAGGAGGGGAAGCCGAGCCACCTCACTGTTCAAGATGTACAGCTGGGCCACCCATCAAGCCATCCCGTCCCAACGCTCCCTGAGATCCCAGACGCAGGACACGCTCGCAGGAGCAGAACCCGCCTGGTAGGGGGTGAGAAGCGAGGGGCTGGTCTAGGGCACTGAGCGCCTCTGAGCAGCTGCCTCTGAGCCCGGCGCAGGGCGTGCTGTTCCTCAAAGTGCCATCTGTGGCCACGCTCGCTGAATTCTCTCAAGGAGTCACACGAGTCCTGAACGTAGGTTCAATCCCCCTGTCACAGGTGAGAAAGCAGAGCTTCAGAGAGGTTCAGCTCTCTGTGTAAAGGCAGCACAGCTGCGAAGCACACAGCTGCCCAGATCGGGCCTGTCCGAGCCCGAGGCCATGCTTTCCGTTCCGTTCGCGCACGCCGTCACCCTGAAGGGGCGTCCTGCTCGGGAACAGCCGTGTGAAGTTTGCGTGTGTAGCTGGGACCCCCGGGAAAGGGCCTAAACAACGGAGTGACGGCCACGTGCAGAGAGGGGGTGAGTCTCACGGCTGTGCTCCATCTGGAAGCAGACTCTGGCTGGGCCTTGCGGAGAGTGTGCAGAGGCCGGCCGGCGGGCGCCGTGCCTTGGACCCAGGACATCAGGGAGGGACGAGCCCTCGCTTGCCTGCCCGGCTGTGTCTTCGATGACCCGGCAGCCCCCATGCTCGTTGTCCTCACACGTCCGTCCGTCCAGCTTCTTTGTGAATCACTTTCATTAGCACAGCCTCTCCTTCGATCTCGGTGGCTCATCAGCTGCGACTGAAGGTGAAAACCTGTCTTCTGTTTGACAGGGAGGGAGGCGAAAATTACTACGTGAACAGAAAAGTGCAGGTTACACAATAACGTGTCACAGGAGATCAGGAGCTGAGCCTTAAATCAGCTCCCCAGGCAGCAGGGCCTCTGCAGCCGCCCCACCGGGGTCCCCCCTGCCCGCTTCCCGCTTTGGGGCGGCCCAGCTGGGCCTCTGTCTGGAGCTTGTTTTCCTGACTCGGCTGGTGACATGCTCCCCCCTCCCCGAGCACGTTCCGGCCCCAGGCTTTCTTCCGGAAGGTGGATCCAGGCCCCAGGCCTGGCCGTGGAGACCCAGGACCCACCACGTGGCCCGAGGCTGCCCCCTCTCTGTCCAGGGGCAGCAGGGGGTGTCCGGCCCGGGCACGAGTCGGATGATGATCACAGCACAGCAGGGACAGGTGACTTTTACTGAGTCAGACCCCTGGCTCAGCGGGACTTACTGCTTTTAATCCTCACAGTCCCCACAGGAGAGCAGCTGACCCGGTGACATCTCTGGCCAGTGGCAGGGGAGGCCCGACTGAGTTTTCTTGGGCCCCAAAGCCGGGCCCGTTCACCTCTCCACCAGGTGCCTCCCAGCAAAACCTGACATCTGATTTTCCATTCAGAAAGCTGACCCCTCATCCACAGAATGAGAGAGTGTGTTTGGGAGAAGAGGGGGTCGGGGCAGAGGTCTACCGAAACGAAGAGACAGTGGGAACTGGGGCTTCTGGGGTGCGGGGCCCTCCCGCGCCAGCAACAGGACCCTGCGCGGGGGCTCCCTGAGGGACTCGGTTTCCTGCACCGGGGAGGGTCCCGGCTGCCGAGGTGCAGCCGTGTGCCCGGGGCTGAGCTGTGGCCTCACGGAGGTGCTGAGTGCAGGCGGGACGGCTGTCCCGTTCTCGAGTTGGAGTGGACAGGGCCTGTCTGGATGACTCCATCCATCTGTCCGTCCGTCCGTCCATCTGTCGGCTGTCCCTCTCCTTCGCCACACTCCTGGCCTGGCGCAGAGGCTCCGGGAAGATCTGTGGGGTGAACATGCTGCACCTCTGTCCCCTTCCCCTGGGTGGGGCGAGGGCAGGCCTGGGTGGTCCCAGCATCTGGGGGCCTCCCCGGGCCCGGCGCAGAGCCTGGCTGCCTGCCCCGTCTGGCCTGTGCTGGCCTGTGCTGCCGCAGCGGCTATTGTTTGGAAAGTATGTGGCCCGACAACCTGAGCCCTGTGGGAGTGCCCCCCTCCCCCGCCCCCGCGCGGTCATCCGCCGGGCAACTCCCAGGAAGGGGGCTGCTGCCTCTGGCCTGGTGAGGGGCTGGTTCTGCGAGCCAGGCCCCGCCTGCCCCTTGGCCGCAGGCAGGATCTGTCCCCGGCAGGTGCTGCTCACCCCGACAGAGGCCGCCAAGCCATCCCTGGGATGTGTCCCAGGCCCCTCCCACAGCCAGCCTTTCCCCCACTCCCGGGCCAAGCAGTCAGGGAGGGGCGTGGGGGTCAGGGGGCGCTGTCCTGACTTTTCTTAGCGGGTTTTATGCAGTCATCTGGAATGACAGGGGCTGCCAGGTGTTTGCTCCCGCGACCACGAGAACTCCAGGCTGCATCTCAGGACAGGCCAACCTGACCCACTGCCCTCCGAGCCCAGGCCCTGCAGAGAGCGGGCAAGGAAGGCGCCCCGCTGTGCTGGCCTGTGCGGGGTGGCTACACGCTTTCCCACGCACCCTCCACTTCCTTATGAGGCTCAGAGAGGTGAAGTGACTTGCCTGAGGTCACACAGCAGCGTGGGGATTGGAGGTCAGGTCGGCTCGTTTGACTTTGCAGCCCCGATGGCCTAGGCTGAGCACCCGCCCCGCACACACTGCCCGAGAATGGCCGTGCTGTCCAGCGCCGGCCCCACTGCCCCCCAGGCCTTTGGACTGCGGCTCTCCAGGCCTTGTAGCCCTAGCCCCTGGCTTCCTGGCCACCAGCAGCCCGCTTGCCGTGCCCGCTAGCCCTTGGTTCTAAAGTGGGCGCTCCCCCAGCTCCCCGACGTGTGGCCCCCTGGCTGCCCCGTCCTCAGTGCCCTCCCTGGCTCTCGAGCCCACTGACTGCTGGCTGCCAGCCCCGAGGTCCCCGGGTCCCAGGCCCCCACCGCCACGGCTGGCTCCAGCTGCCCTTCCCTGTCTCCACCCACAGCGGCTCAGGGAGCCTATGTCCCTGTCCAATTCTGCAGCTCTCTGCTGTCTCCGGCCCAAGCCTTTCTTCCCGAGGACCACGGGACCGGGCCAGGCTGCCCAGTCTGAGGGTGCGGGCGCCAGCCTCCCTCGGAGGCCACACGGTACTCAGACGCAGGGCCAGAGACATGTGTGGGAGCTGTCGGGAGAGGGCCAGTGCTGTCCAGCCCGCTGGTCCCTTTGTTTGAGGCCTCCCCACCCCCCGACTCTGTGGCTCTCTCGGCCCACCTGTTGGAGGCAAGAAGCTTCCGTGTGGCCACACGGCCTCTCCCACCCGAGGCCCTGGCCAGCCCAGCACCCTCCCTCTGGCCAGGAGTCTGCTGACCTCTCTGTCAGAGGTGAGGGGACTCAAGAAGCGGAGGATGGGGCACCCGGAGGGCCAGAGCGTGAGGAAGAGCCCAGCCCTTTCCTAGATGTCGGGATGTTGGAGGTTTCTACAAAGCTCTCCCCACCTGACTCCCTGTGAGTGGAGCCAGCCTGGAGACACTGTTCCTGCATCGGGGCAGCCAGACCCAGTGGTCAGGGGAATGGCCCGAGTCCAGTGCTCAGGCCGAGTCACGGAGCCCAGCCCTTCCCTCGGGCCTCAGGGACATGCCTGACACCCATGTCTGACACCCATGGGCTGCTCTGGCCAGTGTCCTGGGCCCAAGACCCTGGCATTCCCTGCCCAAACGGCCAAGTGACTTTCCTCCTCGCCGGCCCCCCCCCTGAGTGGCCAGGCCGTTGGTCCTAAGGGGTGGCCAAGGGTGGCGCTTTGTCGGGGCGCAGCTGGGTGTGGTCACTGGGAGTGTGGTGTCCAGCCCTGGTTCACACGTCCACGCATGATGAGGGACCGAGCTGGAGGGGGTGTCTTGGGAAGGGAAAGCTTCAGGCCACGTTGCGTCCGGGACTCCAGAACTGGAATATGACATCCAGGCCACGTAGGGATTTGTCTGGTGGGAGGATGGACCGGTGTTATTTATTCCGCAGTCGTTCAGCCTGGTGTGTAACTTCCAGTGTTTGGACGTAGAGCACGGGGGCCTCTCGGCATTCTTGGTCCAAAGGGGGTTCCAGTGGAAGTCACACCTGCGTCACCCCCCAGGAGCCCCAGCCTGGGGGTCTGCCTGGAGTCTAGGCTGGGGAAGTGGTGCACGGGGGGCAACGTTGAGGGTTTAGACTTCACCCCCAAGGGCCATGGGAGCCTCTCCCTGATCCGGGAGGACACCAAGACTCAGAGAAGTCAGGCAACTCGGCAGAGGCCACACAGCATGTCTGCACGCAAGGGAGTGGGGGGCAGGGTCCTTCCTCTCCTTCCCGGCGCAGCCGCATTTCTGCACGAGTGCAGCTCTGGAGCCCAGTGTTCTAAACGTTAGTGGTGTCCTCGAAGTGCGCCCTATGATTTATTAATACTGGGTTGGAGTACTTCAAAGTCCCGTGGCTGCTGTGTCAGGATCAGGCCCTGACGGCAGGCTGATGCTCAGAGAACAATTTGCCTCCCGTGAAAAATGCATAACGGTGCTGGGAACGGCCGCGAGACCTGCATTACGTCCAACACGCGCCCCCGCCACTGTCAGGGATGCGCGCCCAGCCTGGCGCCCATGTGGCCCGTGGAGACGCAGGCCCTGGCTGGCCTGTAGTGTCTGGGAGGGTACAGCCTCCGAGCCCCTGGTCAGGGCAGGAGACTGGGCTCCAGTCCTGCTCTGGCCCCACAGAGGCAGGAGGGCAGCTGGCGCAGTGCTCACGGTTCCCCACTGGGAGCCTTTAAAAAGGCTTTAGGCAAAATGGATGAAGGAATTTTCTAGGGCAAGGGTGTGCCATCCACTGAGGCAGCCACTGGCCACATTTGGCTACTAAGCTCTTGGAATGTGGTCAGTGCGACTGAGGGACTGACTTTTAAATTTAATTTAATTTAATTAAAAAAATTTTTTTTGGCTGCTTTGGGTCTTCGTTGCTGTGTGCAGGCTTTCTTTAGTTGTGGCGAGCGGGGGCTACACTTAATTGCGGTGTGCGGTCTTCTCATTGCAGTGGCGTCTCTTGTTGCAGAGCATGGGCTCGAGGTGCGTGGGCTTCAGTAGTTGTGGTGCATGGGCTCAGTAGTCGTGGTGCACGGGCTTCGTTGCTCTGTGGCATGTGGGATCTTCCCCGACGAGGGCTCGAACCTGTGTTCCCTGCATTGGCAAGCGGATTCTTAACCACTGTGCCACCAGGGAAGCCCCTCATTTAATTTTAAGTAACTTAAATGTAAACATTGACAGTGCAAGTCCAGGGTGAGGACAAAGTTCCTGGTGGGGTCTGGACTACACAGGTGTGGGCATTTGTCAGAACTTACATACTGCTACCTTTAGGACTTGTGAATTCCACTGTGAGTAAATTTGACCTAAAACAGATGGATCTTGAACTCTAGTTGGTGATGTGCCTGTGGAAGTGTTTGGATTGAAGTCTAATAATATCTGCAACCTAAATGCATCCAGGAAAAAATGATGGACCAATGGACGGGTAGCAGGTAGATAGGTGGACAGGTCTGTGGTGAGAAAAATGCAGCCAGTGTTAACTGAAATCCGGGCAGTGAATAGAGGGCTTCACAACAGAATGCGGAAAAGCCCCGAGGGTGATGGAGACCCAGTGGCCCCTGTGGCTCCTCTGCGGTACCCGGCCCAGCACAGAGTGAGTGTCCAGCCTGGGCATGTGAACTTGATGTGGGGACAGGACAGTCTGGGCAGGACCTGCTTCGGTCAGGGAGGGTGGGGTCAGGCGACTGGGCACCAGGGGAGCTGTTGGAGGCTCTGGCAGTACCTGGCGGGTGGGGCACATTCCAGACACTTTGTCATTTCCAGGCCCAGAATGGGGCGGCCTTCCTCTTCCTGTGGCCTCTGCCCCCTGTGGAAGCCTGCGCTCCTGGGTCTGTGCTGCTTGTAAGTCCGGTCAGTTGAGGGATGGCCGCTGAAGGGCCAGTCACTCACCAAAGGGCTCAGGGGTGCCTGAGTGGCCTTGGCTCTGCTGTCGCTCACCCTGCTTTGTAGCAACGGCCATTTGCAAGGCAGGTCGCCACCCTCTACAGTTTGTCTCCTCCTTAGCAGACCCAGCGAGGACCTTTCCTCAGCAACCCAGGTGTGGGGGCAGGTGGCCAAACTCTAGACTGTTAGGAGTCGGCTGCAACTGGTGTTTTCCAGGGCCAAGGGGCAGGATGACCCTGCCTTCAGGGGCCACCCTCCAGCCAGACCACTCCCCCGAGCACGTAGGACAAACCCCAGACAGGAACCGGCCCCCTGGGATCAAGTTCCCTGAGAGTCCTTGGAGGGCGTGTCCAGTCCAGTCCTGACCGCCGGACTCCCTTGGGCCTCCTGGGGCCTCCTGTCTCCACTGCCGCCCGCGTCCAGGGGCTGCAGCACATGGGGCCCCTCAGGTGCCGTCCTTGTCCCACCTGGCAGGCGGGTGGCTGTGGGGCTGGGAGCCCCTCTCCTCTGCCCATTCTCTGCTGGCAGGTGGAGGCATAGGCAGGTGGACACTGAGACTTGGAGCCTCGAGCCCCCCCGCAGGCTGCTCTGCTCACCCCCGGGAGATGGCCGCCCACCCCTTGCGCGGCCAGGGCCCCGGTGCTGGGTTCGGGAGGCCTGTCCACCCCGCAGGCCTGTGCACTTGCCTGGAAGCCCCGCTGGCCCTCAGGGGAGAAAGCTCGGCCTGGGGGTGCAGGTGTCCGGGACACATGTCCCTCAGGCGTCCCCCTCAGAGCTCAGGCCCACGGCCAGCCTGGTCTGACGTCACCGCACCCCCCTTTGACTGTCCCCGGGTGGCTGCAGGCGCCGCCCCACCTGAACCTGGAAGAGGCACGAGGGCCACGGGGGACCCAGAAGCCCTGTGCCTGTTTGGGGAGGGCACAGACACCCGCTTCTAAGTCCTGTGACCCCACGGGAGCTACATGAGGAGCTGGGTTTTCGACAAAGCTGAGCCAGTGAGCTCCCCACCCAACCCCGTCCCACCCACCCGGCCCTGCTGCCGACCAGCGGACACTTGCTCTGGTGTCCCTGTGGCACCTGAGCTTATCCCTGGGGGTGCTGCCTGGGGGAGGGATGTTTCCTGGGGGAGGAGGTGCTCCCTGGGGGTGCTGCCTGGGGGAGGGATGTTTCCTGGGGGAGGAGGTGCTCCCTGGGGAGTGCCTCTTTGGGCTGTTGCTGAAGGACAGTTCCTGCCCTCCCCTCACCTGACTGACCAGAGGGCAGTGCTGGGGCCTCTTCCCCAGTTCCCACGTTGACCCCAGGCTGGCACCCCGTCTTTCTGAAAGGGCGACCTGCTGCCCGGTGACCTGCTCTGAGACCCTGTGCACAGTGCTTGTGGTGTGTGCAGGACGGGCTGCAGCTGGCCCTGCCCCGTGTGGACAGAAAAGGACAGCAGCTTGGCCGGGGCTGGAAACATCTGGACATGAAGGCTAGTGGCCCAGCCGCCCAGGCTGGACCCCATGGCCCCGTGCCCTGGACCGGGACCCCACCCGCCTGTCCCTGGTGGTGAGGACCAAGTGAGGGAAGGCTGCAGTTCCCAGTTCACGAATGAGGAAACTGAGGCTCACAGGGGCGCTGGCACCGCGCTCAGCCAGGCCTCCGACCACACACCCCGCAGGGCTTCCCCTGAAGACGGTCGGGGAGCCCATCCATGTGAAAGCCCAGGGGACTCAGAAGGGCATGAAGTTCAGCCCCTCCGGCGACTTTCCAGGGGCCCACCCACGTCCGTGGTGGGGTCGGAGCCCAGGGAAGTAAGTGTGCGCACAAGCTCACCCACGCTCACACACGCACTTTTTTCCATAAACTGGTGTGTCGTGCCCTGTATTTCTGCCACCTGCTCACTCCGCTGCCTTCTGCCTGTGTTCTGCTGTCCACACTGCGCCCCCGCCAGCCCTCTGCCCGCCAGCTCCTGGGCCGCCCCCCGAGGGGCTGCACGAGCTCCCATTCCGCAGGAACCGAGGCCTGGGCGTTCAGGGAGCCCTTGGTGCTCGGCCCGTCCCCAGGTTGGATTTGAACATCTGGATGGAGAGTGAGGTTGGCCATCTCTTCACATGTGCTGCGCCCGTTTCCTTTCCTGGGCTCGGCCTCTTCTCGCCCTTTGAGGGAAGCATGACTTACACCGTAGACAAAATGTTCTCCTGGGCCCCGCCCCTCAGCTGCCTTCCCAGTGCAGGGACCCCGATGGGGCTGGGCGGTGCTGAATGAGCCCTGTTGGCCAAGAGCTGGGCACACGTTGAAAGGGGTCTGTGAACCGAGCCAGGCCCGGAAGAAAGCTGGCAACCGCCTCCCCAGGGAGGGTCAAGCCAGGGGACACTGAGTCATGGGCAGCGGAGCGAGGGGTCAGGGGGTCGGCTGCTGCCCCAGAGCCCATCTCTCCCGGCGGCCCCCCGGGGCGGGTAGCTGCTCAGCGTGGCCTCAGTTTCTCCATCCTCTGGGCAGGTTCCCATCCACCATGCGGGGGTCCAGGCAGGCTCACGTGTGCACCTGCGGGACTTCATGGCCTCCGTGAGGTTCTCAGGGCCTGTCCTCACCAGAGCTCTCCTGACACCCGGGCAGCCTCCCCTGGGGACATTTCTGGGCTCCCATCTGGGTGCCGGGCTCGGTATCTGACGTGGAGGGGTGTGAGCTCTCCCACCCTCAGTCGGGTCCCCGGCCAGAAGGGCCTGCTCTGCACCTGCCCCCCTTCCTCTGAGTCAAGGAGCCCCCCTTCTGGATGCTGCCCGGTCTCAGTCTCCCGCCGGGGTGGACGGGCTCTGCGGACCGGGGGCTGAGCGCTGGGAGCGGAATTGCATTCTGCGGACAAACGTGCTGACAAGGCTCTCGGGTTCCCCGGTGCTGTCTGTCAGGTGCCCGAGGGAGGGGCAGCTCTGGCCGTGCTCACCGACCCTCTGCCTCATCCTAGCCCAGCCAAGAGCCCACCGGGAGCAGAGAGGAGGCCACGCGGGCCCCTGTGTCGCCCCCCATGTGCCCCTGGCCTGGCGCTCTGCCCGGATGTCTGCTTTCTGCTGCCCGCTGCCCACTGCCCGGGTGCCTGAGGGTCCCGCCACTGTCCTGGAGGCGGCCAGGGGCTGAGAGCCCCTCAGGCCTGTGCCCAACGGGCCTCCCTGCATGGAGCCAAGCACACAGGGTTCCTCGCCCAGGGCCCACAGCTGAACATGGCCGGGGCCCTGACCCCGTCAAGGTGAGGTGGGCAGGGGGATGACCTCAAGGGGGGTTTGCTGAGAAGAGTTTACATCAGGCTTGTTGGCAGTTGGTGATTTTATTCGGGAATAATTGTGAGTATTCCCCCACCCCCAAAGCCCTCTGTGGTCGCGGACTCTCCGAGCCCCAGTCTCCCCAGGGAGCTTCCCTCTTCCCCATGTTCCTGGGTCCCGGATCTCCGACACTTGCTCCTCTGCAGGTGGGCACCTTCGGGGCCCCAGGAGCCGCGCTCCAAGGTGGCTGGGGGTGGGGTGTCGCAATCAGAAGGGAGCCGTCCCCTGGGGGTCAGTGTCTCGCAGGAGTCCTGAGCCCATGGCCTGAGTCACACCTGCCGGCCTGCCCCTGTGGCAGCTCCCCCGCAGGCGCGTTCCTTCCCAGCACCTCACCTGCACGACCTCTCGGACGGGCCACAGCGGCCCTTCCCAGAGTGGCAGACGTGAGCCATAAGTGACTACTCCAACGTGAATCAGTCAAATCAAGTACCGTGAACACCTGGTCCCCAGGGGCACCAGCCGTGTTTCCAGGGCTCAGCGGCCGTGCGTGGCTGGCGGCCTGGGGGCAGGACGGTGCAGATACGGAGCCCGCCCGCCCGTCAGCTCTGGGCAGGACTGCCCTCTGAGGAGGCGGTGCCCTCTCGCTCTGCGGCTGGGAAGCGGGGCTCAGAGGGGGAAGCGGGGCTCAGAGGGGGAAGCGGGGCTCAGAGGGGGAAGCGGGGCTCAGAGGGTGACCCGGCCCAGAGGCTGCCCTGCAGCCTGCCAGCTCTGCTCCTCTGTGTCCCCAGAGCCCCTTCCGCGGCCGGGACAGATGCTGTGACGATGGGCAGCTCTGGGGTGAGAGGTGGCCCGGGTCCTGCAGGCATCACCGTTAGAAATTCAGTGGTGGGACCCGAGGAGCAACCTTCTCTCCCCAGGAGGAGCTGGAAAACTGAACCTCCGGGACCTGCTGACCCTCCCTGGCTCGGAGGGTGGGGCCTCAGGCGGGGCCCCCGTTGTCCCATCAGAACTCAGCCCGAGCACACCAGGGCCCGGGAGCCAGGGCTTCAGCTCAAAAAGGAGAGCGGGCCAAATGGATTCTCTCTTTCCTTTAGGAATTTGGAAAAGGAAATATGGAAGGAATGTGCCGTCAGCAGAAAGAATGAGAGCAGAACAATTGTGAAATATGAGGCTCCAGGGAGAGGTTGAGGACAGAGCGGACGAACAAGGCAGAACCGACCGAGGCTGTGAGGAGGCCGAGGAAGACACGGTTCTCAAAGTGTGGGCCGGGGACCCCTGCGGGTGCCCCAAGGCTCCTCCAGGCATTGCGGTGCTGAGACGCCGTTTGCCTTCCCCCTGTTGTCCCCTCAGGAGTGTGGGCTCTCCAGGGCCACTTGCCGGGTGATGGCAGGACAGCAGTGGAGGGAGGGGGATGCCGCTTCCCGTCTAGCCAGACGGCGGAGACCCCACGTGGCCCTCCTAGCCATGCGTTTTTTCTTTTTGGGAAATCAGTGATTGTTCAAAAGTTATGTTATCAGGTAATGGGCTTATTATTGTTATTTACAAATAAATGAACATGAAAGCAGTTCTCAATTTAAATTTCCATCACAGAAAAGAATGAAACAAGAGCTGTTAGGGGTCCTCAAAAGTTTTTAAGAGTTAAAGGGGTTCTGAGGCCACAAAGTTGGAGAACTATTGGTGAAAAGAAAAGCAAAGACCTACCAGGAGGGAGGGCTGCCCCTCCCCCTGGCCACGGTCCCACCAGCCACATGTGTCCTCGTGTGGCTGGAGTTTGTGTCTTTTCCAGTGGACCCCCCCCAGCTCGCCCCCTCCTTTGCAGGTGGTGCTGGCCGGTCCACAGGGGAAGTAGCAGGTGGACACACCGGGTCCTGGGGAAGGAGTTGGGGGGGCAGTCCTGCCTGTTGGGCTAGGAGGACATTTCCCGGTTGGAGGGAAAGGAAGAGAGAAAGTTCCAGCCAAACAAACTCCGGTGGGCAGTGGAGCTGACTGCAGGCCCAGCTGGCTGACCCAGGGGAAGACAGTGAAACGCGTGCCGACCTCACCCTACACTACGCCCACCCCGACCCCTTCCGGGCCACCTGCTAGTTTTGTTTTCAGGGTGTCTCTGTCTTGGGGTTACAGTGATGGCAGGGAGCCCTTTGGGGCGGAGACTTGGGGACAAACACCAGGGAAATATTAGTTTTTGAGGTGTGGGAGCCCAGCCTGCCCTCAGAAATAGCTGCTGAGGTGATGGTCCCCCCCCGCACTGGCCCCCGGCAGGACACAGACACATCTGCGGCGAGGGATGGACAGCGGCCCCCAGGGCCGGGAGGACATCTGTTTGTGCCCACCAGGCTGGGTCATGGGGCCGGCGGGTACTTGGGCATTTGCCAAGGCTGGTGTTGCCGGACTCATGGAAGAGGACTCCCTGGCCCTCCGGAGGGAGGCTCCTGGGGTGCTCTATGGGGTTGTCCCTCCAGCCAAGGCCTCTGGCCTCTGACGGTGAGCAGTCAGACGGGAAGGGCCAGGAGCTGCCCTGGAGGGCTGGGGGGAAACAGCACTGCGAGGGCTGCGCCCGCTCTGCGTGGGGACGTGCTTTGGTCGCAGGACCCGGACGCCCCAGGCTTGTCAGGGAGCAGCGACGGCAGGGACGCCCCAGCCACTCGCAGAAAGGAAGCGAGCAGCTGGAGAGAGCCCCTGGGCCCTGGGCTTCAGAGCTGCTGCTCTGGAGTTCAGCTTCCTGGCCCCTCCCGGGCCACGTGCCTGGTGGGCAGCCCTCCCGCTCATTCTTGGTCTCCCCCCGGGCCTGGATGCTAGCTGCAGAGGGGCAGGATTCCAGGCGGATGGAGCCAAGGGCTCCCTGGACAAACCGGAGTCGCCCCGGGCCAACTGGGACAGGATTCCAGCAAAACCTCCTGCGTCTCCCGTGCCGCTGCTGCCCGCGGCCTCCTGGGCTGGGCTGGGTGGAGGTGCCAGTGAGGACCTCCCTGCCAAGACAAGAGTGGCCGGGGGCAGAGAGGACACCAAGGTCACGTGAAGACTGGGCAGAGGGGCTGCTTGCTGTTTCCTCATCTCTGAGATCCCCCCATCTCCCACGTCAGATAAAACCCAAGCACCCAGCGCTCAGTAAAATAATGATGGACCACAGAAGACCCATTACGTGTTAACATAAACGACATTTTTAAGAAAAAATAACTATACTCTTAAAAAAAGTCGGGAGATGAATAGCATTATTTTACATTTTTGCAGATCTCCTTAATGTTTGGGCTTAAAAGAAAGCAGCTCGTTTCTGCTACCTGCTCTTGCGTTCAATTCTATGCCCCCGTAGCCTCGGGAAAATTGCACTGGGGACTCAGCGCAGAGAGTCCAAACCGAAACAGCGTCTCCGAGCCACTCTGTGCGTGGGACACTTTGACCCCACGGACCTGTGAAAGGGTCTCACTTGCTCCTGGGGTCCCCAGTTCTCATCTGGAGAACTGCTGCTCTAAGATATTTCATTTATACAAAAGAAGCAGGAAAGAGGAAGTAAAAACCAGAAGAGCAAAAAAAACACATGAAACAAATAGAAAACAGGCAGCAAAATGCACACTGGGTCCGACGACGTGCACGCTCACCATGACGTGAGCGCCCCGAGCTCCCTGCCCCGCTGGCCTCTGGCTGCAGGCCTGTTGGGGCCCTGTCTCTCCAGGGCACTCACCTCCGCTATCACTGCGCCTGTGTGCGCGCCCTGTGCCGGCCTCAGGGGCTCCACTTGTGACAATTTGTCGTCCGTGGGCAGTTGCATGCTGGGCTCAGAGGCCCTCTTCCTTCAAGGGCTCATTGGCAGTGATTGTTGGCACCTTCTGCGTGCCAGGGTCTGTGCTAGGAGCTCTCAGACTCACCGTGTCCTTTCTTCTTCTCTCCCCCACCTCAGAGCGCACAGGTGTGCCTGTGCTGGGCCCAGCTTGGGCGATTCAACGAGCTTTCGACGAGCCCCTCAGCAGTAGGGGTAGATCACAGGGTCCAGCAGAACAGTCTACAGGCTTGACTTACTGATGGAAGAACTGAGGCCCGGGGGTGGGGGTGAGAAGGCCCCAGAGGGGAAGCTGAACAGACGCACTGATCCCAGACCTTCACTGGCCAAGGATGCACGTGCGAGCCCTTGGGACGCGGTTTTCGGAGGTGCCTTGCCAGTCAGAGCCCTGGGATGTAGAAACCATGTCCCGGGGTGGGCGTGATGTTCCAGGTGGGGCTCAAAGGCCTGGCTGAGCCCCAGCGTGCCTGCCTCCTGGTCCAAGAGCCTCTGTTTCCTGTCTGTACAGGGTTTGTGCCCCCGTCAGATGGCTCTGGGAGGCTCCTGGGGGCAGGAGGGGGCCCAGGGGCTATGGCAGCAGCACCCCAAGCTTCATGCGGTGTTCTCCCTGTGTCCAAATTCCCCCTTTTTATAATGACTCCAGTCACACTGGATTAAGACCCACCCCAGTGACCTCAGCTTAACCTGATGACCTCTGTAAAGGCCCCGTCTCCAGGTAAGGTCACCTTCTGAGGAACTGGGGGTAGGACTCCAAGAGATCTCTTTTGGGGGGCACAGTTCAACTCCAGCAGCTGTCTGGTGACCTTATGTGACCCCCAACCACACTTCCTGGATCTTTACTCCCCCCTCCAACGGTTCATTGAGTCCCCCTTCCACAGGGCCCACTTCCCTGACTCAGCCCTGACTCAGCCCCGGGGGATACAGCAGGCTGCTGCCACCGCTGTGTGATGGAGGACAAGTGGGGTGACCTCTCTGTGCCTTGGTTTTCTCATCTGTGAAGTGGGGCCAGACCGCACTGAACAGTGCCGGCCAAGCCCCCAGGCAACGTGGGCCCCCATCAGGAGGAAGAAAGTCCGATATTCCAGAATTCCTGCTAATTCCCCCGGTCTCTGCCCTGCCGCCCTCTCCGCGGTGCCTGGGTGGTCCCAACTGCACAAGCTTGAGCTTTCACCCACGGGGTTAAAAGTATTGAAATGGCTCTGGATCACCAGTGGTGAGGGAGGGGCCTCGAGGGCTGGGAGCCCCCTGGTGTCTCAGGCCCCATCCCTCCAGGGCGGCCAGGCTCAGGGGTCCAGGGCACTGGGAAGGTGGGATGTCCCCTGGCCCCCCTCTGGGAGCCCCAGTCTGAACGGACAGGTCCAGCGGGCAGCCCGTGGCCTCACCCCCTCCCTGGCCAGCCGCTCCCCAGGGCTGGGCCTCTACCGGTTCCCGGGCACTGAGGAGGGCTGGGGGCTCGGGCGGGGGCCTGTTGGGAGCTGGACAACGTGTGCCTGTGGCCCCTTCCCCCCTGGGATGAGCCTGGGCTGGGGCGGCTCCCACAGTGGGGGGCACTCCGGTCACTCACTGTCCCCTGGGGCCTGGCTCTTCCTGCCCTGTGGGATTTGGACAGAGCCCAGAGCCCATCAAAGAGGCCGTTCCTTAGCCCAGCGGGCAGGTGGGGGTGGCACCAGGCACTCAGCCATTTGTCCTGAAAACAGGCCCCAGGTGTTCCCGAAATCCTGCGGCTGCGAGCAGAGCCTCTGTTCCTTCCCACCGGGATTTTACTCGTGTGTGTGTGTGTGTGCGCGCGCGCACGCGCGCGCACGCGCGCGCACGCGCGTGTGTGTGTGTGTGGCCACTGGGGCGAGGGGAGGGACCTGGGGGTGGGCACGTGGGGACCCGGGAGGTGGGCAGGACGGGAAGGAGGCACCCTCAGTGGTTTCTGTCTGTCTGCTCGGGGCTGTAACAGAACATCAGAGGGAGCAGCTTAAACCACAGACATTCGCGTCTCGGTCTGGAGGCGGGACGTCCAGACCAAGGCGCCGGCAGTGTCTGGTGAGGACCCGCCGGTCTCTGCACACCTTCGACAACCCTGTGAAGTCCACCCCGTGGGCTCCGTTTCACAAGTGAGGAAGCAAGCGGAGGCCCTGAGAAGTAGGTCACATGCCGGCGTGTGTTGAGTTAGAAGCGGCCGGAGCAGGGACGCTGGCCCGGGCTGGCCGCTGCTGGGCAGACGGGCGGCACAGCGGCCATCTGGTGCCCATGCTTTCCTGAGCTGCAGGTCTTGGGAACCTAGGGCGTCTTTCAGACACGACCCCATCCAACCACAAGGCCTGGGGTCTCCGCTGTGAGCGTGGCCTCCCTGTGAAGATCAACTGCAGCTCTGCTGTTGTTCAGTCACAGAAACCGGGATGTAAGGGAACCGTTGCGGAATTAGTTCCGTTTTCTCTGTAGATGAGATCTTTCAAAGCAAGGACTCTGGGCGGCTGCGGCCTGGCGAGGGTCTGGATAATGTTTAAGTGCTTCCCTGCGAGGCTTGGCGGACCCAGGAAAGGCCGGGTCAGTGATTGATCACTGCCCGAGGGGGTGGGGAGGACAGAGGAAGGCAGGAAAAGTACCTTAAAAAACCTGCCTCTTCCCAGTATTTCCCCAAATCCCAGCTAAATTCTGGGGGGTGGCGAGAGCTGTCTGTAGCACTCAGAGCCGTCAAGGGGCATTTGTGTGAAGTTCTAGGCCGTGACCGGCTGGTGTCTTCTTACTGAGCTCCATTAGGTGGAGGTGCCGGAGCCTTCAGGAAATCTGCATGCCCCCGTGGCCAGGCCTGTTGACAGGGCCGTGTCCCGGCGTGGCATGGTGCGCTGTGGCGTGGCTGGCGTGGCACGGCGAACGTGCAGAGCCTGCCGGACACGCGCTGCGCCTGCCACGGGCAGCGGGGCACAGGCTGTCCCGGCTGAGCCACCACCTCGCTGAGCTCCGTTTTGTCCGGACCTCTGAGGGGTTCTCTGCGCCCACTTCACAGCGGGATCTGACTGTTTTCACTGACCGCCCCCCCCCCCAGGGACCCCCTCCTCCAGGAAGGGGAGACGTGGTCTTCAAGCCCCGTGTAGTGCTGCTGTCTGGGGCTCACGATCTCGGAGATGCAGCCCCAGGGGCCGGCAACAGGGCTGCCGCGGACCTGCGCGTGGTCCACGGCCTTGGGGACGCTGGTGGGGACCAGGCGGCAAGGACACTGATGGCTGCACTGGAAGCAGCCGCGTGGTGTGTGGCCGGTGGGGGGAGTCGACCCAGGCACAAGGCCGGGTCCTAGCAGCCCCTCAGCACACAGACACCCCTGGGCGCTGGGCTTTGTTCTGGGGACTAGTTGAGCCGTCGTCACCTCCGTCAGCCCTAGAAGGCTCCCCAACCCTGGCTCTGTGCCAACGCCTGGCTAGCAGGGCCCCCGGCAGGGCCACAACCCAGCCCGTGTGCTGGGTCTGCCCAGGCTCCTGGCTCAGCTTCACTGGGGGACCACGGCTTACAACCTGGGCGGGGCCTGGGCCAGGAGGACACACAGTTAACGGAGTATTTGCAGTCCCCCACCCCCATGTGGTGGAGGTCCTGGGAAGGGAGGCTGAGGCTGCCCTGGGCCAGGGGGCCGCCCTTCCAGCGGGCAGATGCAGGGCAAATGCCACTCCCATAGTCAGCTCAGATGGCCTTCTGCTGCCCAGGCTGCGTGGACAGGCACAGGTGCCCCTGCTGGTCACACACACACACACACACAGGGCACACGGACAGACATGGATACACACACAGGGCACATGGACACACACATACAGGACACATAGGCACATACACACATGGACACATGCACACGCGGCTCAGGGTTATAACATGACCTGCCCCACCTGGCCGGTCCGGACTTCTGTAAGCTGGGCATCAGGCTGTGGGTGTCCATCCTGACCTGCCAACCTCCTGGGGGCCGTCACGATGAATTCTAGGTGCATACCAATCATCACGGCTGGAAACTCTGAATCTGGAAGAGAAAAACAAGCTCCAGGAGACGCTGGTGGGAGGGCGGGGGCTGAGCTGGGGGTCCACCCTTGGTCTCCCTTCCAGCCCCCAACCCCCGGGACGCCACCTCTCACCCTCCAGACAAGCACCTTGAAAATCCCAAACCAGAGTCACTCAAGTATTAAACCAGGCCCTCGAGATGAGAAAGAGGGGGCCTCCTCCTGTTTTATCTGATGCCAAAGAGGAGACCCCGACGGCCGCGTGGCTTACACGCCAGCTCCAGGGAAGGAACAGCCTCCTTGCGCTGGGCCGGGGAGGTGGGAGGGCTCCAGGGGACGCCGTCCCCAGCCGGAGGGCCCAGCAGACCCCTCCCTGCACCCGCTGCCCCGTGAGGTGGGCAAGGCAGTGTCAGGGCAGCAGGAGGGGCCGGGGGGCTGCTCAGCAGCTCGCTGGGGCTAATCCCAGATAATTGCCATGGGGCGGGGGGCGGGGGGAGCTCTTGGGGACGGAGCCATTTCCTTTTCTTTGCACTTAGCTCCGTCGGATGATCCTGAAAGCACCTTGGTGAGGTCTTCAAAGGTCCCGAGAGAGCATTCGGGCCCTGGGAAAGCTGGGCCTGAGCGGTCAGGAAACCCGATCAGGCCCCTAATTGCCTGGTGGGGATTAGCGGGGCCCCGGCAGCCCCTCCTCCAGGTGAGCACTCCTACCACCCTGCCAGGACCACCCTCCCAAGAGCGGGGTCTCCTTTGAGCCTGGATTAGTCCAGGCAAACAGATTAGTCTCTGGGGGCCTTGAGAGGCCTGAGACCCCCCCATCTAGTGCGCGGGTGGACAGATTGCAGGCGGGGCAAGGAGGGAGCTGCATGTCGTTTAGATAAGGGGGCGGCTCCCCGCCCTCACCCCCACGTGGGCCCTGAACAGAGCCTGGGGGCTTCCTCTGGTCCTGACTCACCTGCGGATTGCCCCCCCCAGCCCCGCCAGGCCATAAACCCCCAGCTGATCCGCTCAGCCTGGCCCTGATCCAGCCCCTCCTCCAGGCTTCCCTCTCGCCCCCTCCTCCCTGCTTCTCTGACTGGGGCCCCCTCCTCCCTGCTTCTCTGACTGGGGCAATAACTTCCCAGCTTGAAGTCTCCCCTCAACCCCCCATGACCACTGCCCTTCCACCCTCAACACCACCTCACCCTGTTCTGCTTTCCAAAGACCAAAGGCCTCCATCTCCTGTGATGTTAATGGCCTGTTTGTTAATGTTTGTGCTACAAAGCATCTCTCTCTCTCAGCTGTGTATCTATTCTATCATCTGTCTACCATCTATTTATCTATCTAACTATCATCTGTCTATCTATATCTATCTTCTAGCCTTATTTTGTGACAGCTGGGGCCCTTTGCAGGGGATTCAGTTTTCAGGATGAGGGAGAAAGAGAACCTCTCTCTTTTAAAAAAATTTTTAAATTGTGGTTACAAAACACAGTTAAAATTTACCACCTTAACCATTTTTAAGTGTACAGTTCAAGGGCATTAAGTACATTCACATTGTTATACAACCATCACCACCGCCCTTCTCCAGAACTTGCCATCTTCCCAAACTGAGACTCTGTCCCCATTCAACATTGACACCCCCCCTCCCCTCCCCCAGCCCCGGGCCCCCACCCTCTACTTTCTGTCTCCGTGACCCTGACCCCGCCAGGGTCCTCAGAGAAGTGGGATCACACAGTGTCTGTCCTTCTGTGTCTGGCTTATTTCACTGAACGTAGTGTCCTCAAGGTTCACCCACGTTGTAGCAGGTGTCAGAATTTGCTTTCTAAGGCTGAGTGATATTCCATTGTGTGGATGGAGCATATTGTGTTCATCCATCGTCCGCTGATGGACACTTGGGTGGCTTCTACCTTTTGCTCATTGTCAATAATGCTGCTGTAAACATGGGTGTGCAAATATCACTTTGAGATCCTGTTTTCAGTTCTCTTGGATACACACCCAGGAGTGTGCTTACTGGATCATGGGGTGATTCTATTTTTAATTTTTGAGGAAACTTATACCATTTTCCGAAGCAGCTGCACTGTTTTACATTCCCACCCACAGTGCACAAGGGTTCCAATTTCTCCACATTCTTGCCAACACTGGTTATTTTCCTTTTTTTTTTGATCATAGCCATCCTAATCTCATTGTTGTTTTCATTTGAATTTCTGTAATGATTAGTGATGTTGACCATCTTTTCACATACTCATTGGCCATTTGTATATCACCTCTTTCCAGAAATGTCTATTCAAATCCTTTGCCCATTTTTTTAATCAGGTTGTTTGATTTTCGCTGTTGTCGAGTTGTAGGTGTTCCCTATATATTCTGGTTGTTGCCCCTGATCAGATATATGACTACAAGTGTTTTCTCCCATTCTGTGCAGTTTTCACTCTGTTGATAGTTGCCTTTGCTGTGCAGAAAAGTTTGATGTAGTCCTATTTGTTGATTTTTGTTTTTCTCACCTGTGCTTTTTGGTGTGAGAAACTCTCTGCATCTGACTTTTGCGGAGCGTGGCTCAGGATCCTGGCTGTTTTCCCCCTTCCTCCATGAGGGAGGTTGTTAGTAATCAGGCACTTAATTAGCTGGCACATTAGATGTTTCCAAAATACCGTTCTTTCTTGTTTTTTTTTTTTCCTTTTCTGATCTCTGGAACACCTTTATATTCAGAGCAGGCCTTTGCTGCCTGCTCTCTCTGAAGACCCTCTGGGGAGAACGTTTCGGCCCTACCAGGGGGCTTTGGGTGCCAGCTCTTCCTGGGGGAGAGGGGTCAGGCCCAGGGCCAGCCATATGAAAGCCCAGCTGTTGGGGGCGGGCAGGTTGGGTGAGTACCAGGGTGGTCTGGAGGTGGGAGGGAGAGTGGGGCAGAGCAGCTCGAAGCCCGGGGGTTTGGGGGGGCCTGGCTGTGGGCCCAGCTGCCCCAGCACCCCCCCACCCAGGAGCTGCAAGCCTGACTCTTTCAAAACTCCAGCTGGTCGAGCAGCCTCAACCCCCCTCCTGCTGGGACCCAGAAACTCAGACAGCTGGCCTTGGCCCCACCTCGGGCCCTGGCACTCCCCAGACCCCAAGCAAGGGGGTGCTTGGACTTCATAGAGGTCTGGGGACGGGCACAGACAGGGAGACGGACGCTCTGGGTGGGGCAGGCACAGCCCTAGAGGGGTGTGGCCCTCTCTGCGGTGCCTGTGCGTGGTTCAGGCTAAATGCCAAAGGGTGAAAAGTGGAGGGGGAGGCGGGAGCCGACCCGGGCATCCCACAGATGCACCTTGTCCCCCTAGCGGCTGGTGCTCACCCCTCACACCACTGGGGACCCCAGGCAGGTGGCCGGCTGGATCAGAGGTCCTGGGTTGGTGACCACGATAGTGGGGAGGTCATGGGCGTAAGTGGTTCCCATTCCTGAGGCGAGACCTGCTTTTTAATTTTCGTAAATTCTTTACCAGGTGTCACTTGTGCATGAGCAGAAGAGTGCACACATCCTAAGTGTACGGCTCCATCTTTTTTTTTCTTTTTTTTTTTTTTAAACAAAATAAGCTCATCTGAGCAGCCAGCACCAGGTCAAGAAAGTTGGCCAGCACCCAGAAGCCCCTCCTGATGATTTCGTTCAGAAATGTGTGCATTAATCTGTAAGACTTCCCACACCACCACACGGGGGGAGAGAACTGAGTCGAGGAAGCAGAGCAGAGACGTGGGGGAGACCATGGTGACTTGAGTTCTCGGGACGTAGAATTGCATGGAGAGAAAACTCCAGGAGTTTTCAGAGTCCTCCTTGAGTACTCAGGAGATTGGTGCAAGTGAGAAAACTACCCAAGGCAAGGAAAAGAATAACTTAGTCAAGAATGGAGCCTGTTTTTACCAGCCAGGCTGGAACATCTCAGAATTCATAGCACTGGGGAGAGTACTAGAGGTCTAGCCTCAAGAGGGGAAGATAGTACCAACAAGGTAAATTTTACAATGTCTGGCATCCAACCAAAAATTAGCAGTCACACAAAGAAGAAGGAAAATATGACTCATAATGAGGAGGAAAAAATCAGTGAATTGAAAGTGACACAGAACTAATATGGGTGTTAGAATTAGCAGACAGACATTAAAATAGTTATTCGCACTTTATTCCATCTGCACAAAAAGTTAAATAGACACATAGAAGATAAAGACCTAAATTGAACTTTTAGAAATGAAAAACTACAATATTTGAGACGAGAAATTATATGGAGAAAGTTTTTAAAAGGCAGATTAGACATTATAGCAGAAAAGATTAGTGCATTTGAAGACATATCAATAGCACCTATCAAAAATTAAATACATAGAGGAAAAAATTTAAATGAACAAAACAACTGAGCTTTGGGACAACGTACATGTGACCCAACATGTGTGTCATTGGAGTCCCTAAAGGAGAGGAGAGAGCGGAAAGAGGACAGAAAAAATATTTGAAGAAATAATGGCTGAAAAATCTCCAAGCTTGATGAAAAATATAAATCCATAGATCCAAGATGCTCAGTGAGTCATAAGCACAAGAAACATGAGGAAAACCACACGAAAGCATGCTATAAATTGCTCAAAACTAGTGCTAAATGGAAAATCTTAAAAGCAGCCAGAGGAAAAAAGTTTCATTGTGCACAGAGAAGCAAATGTGACAGCAGATTCTCATTTGAACCAGTGAAGCTGGAAGACAGGAGAAGCAGCTTTAAATTATTGATATAAAATACCTGAAAGCCTTGAATTCTATACCCAGTGGAAAAAAATCTTTTTTTTTTTTCCTTTTAAAAGGCAAAATAGGGCTTCCCTGATGGCGCAGTGGTTAAGAATCTGCCTGCCAATGCAGGATACATGGGTTTGATCCCTGGTCCGGGAAGATCCCACATGTCACGGAACAGCTAAGCCCGTGCTCCACAACTACTGAGCCTGCACTCTAGAGCCCGTGAGCAACAACTACTGAGCCTGTGTGCCACAACTACTGAGCCCACATGCCTAGAGCCCTTGCTCCGCAGCAAGAGGAGCCATCACAATGAGAAGCCGGCGCACTGCAACGAAGAGTAGCCCCCGCTCTCAGCAACTAGAGAAAGCCCACGTGCAGCAACGAAGACCCAACGCAGCAAAAAAAAAAGCCAAAATAAAGACCATTCAGACATACAAAAGCTGAAAGAATTGATCTCAGTAGACTTGTACTTTAAGAAATGCGAAGGAAAGACTTTCAGGCAGAAGGAAACTGGTATCAGATATAAATATGGATCTACACAAAAGAAAAGGATCAGAAATGGTAAACACAGGGGTAAATCTATAAGATTGATTGTTATTCAAATCTCCTTAAAAGTGACTGAGTTTGGGGTGTGGCAATGTGAAGAGTTTAGCAAAACCTTTTTCCCAGACAAACATCTATTAAACTGGTCGAGATTAGCAAAGACAATCATTCAAAGTTTCTGGAGATGGACCAAAGGGCTGACAGACAATTGGGAGACATTTACCCAGGGAAATCTACAGAACTTGGCAAGGAGCGTGCGGCCGTGAGAGCTGAGCTGTGGGGCGCTGTGCCTTGTGCTGCAGGAGAGCGACGCCAGGGGCCTGGCAGCTAAGTGGAGCACAGGCCTCTAGCTCTGTGAGACAGAGGGGTCACTCTGTGTGGGCTCAGCAGATCCCACCCCCAGCAAGGCCCACAGAAGAGCCCTACCAAGCAGGTGGTGGTGCTGGGCCTCCCACTCCAGCTGTTGCTCTGCAGGGAAGATCCAGGCAGAGAGGCTGATGGCGAGTGCAGTACTTCCCCTCCCATGAACTCTGTGCTGCAGGAGGCCTGTCCCGGTGGGCTCAGCTGTCGAGTGTCAGCTCCCAGCGTTCTGGTGTGGAAGGGTTATTCTGGGTGTATTCAGATACCAGTGAACACTGGCACATCCCATCCTGCTGGGCTCTGAGTGGTCAACGATCTGGACTGGGTAGTGGAGGCACCTGTTACTGCCCCTGCCTTCCCCGTAGCTCCTATTCCATGGTGGGGGTCTGGGTTGGGTGGTTGGTGAAGAGCGAGTTCCTCCACCCCCAGCTCCTGCTCGCAGCACAGAACTTCTGCCCGGGGGAGGGTCAGAGCAAGCTTCAAAGACTGCCAACAACTTTCCCTTGCCAAAGGGCCTGACCTTATTTGGATTGGACTACAGCGCAATTTATGCCCCAGGGCATCACTGAAAACAATAGAGCAATCAGCTAGCCACAGATTGGTGTGATACTAACAGGGGCAGGCAAGCCAGAAATTTAATGGGGAGATTATGGAAAAATACAGTCAGAGACAGCCTGGCTAAAACTTGAGTCACCCGTGGTGGTCTGTTAGGCTGTGTGCAAGCCGAAACTGCACCCTCTGAGGAGTGACAGAGAGGGGACTGCCTTGGAGGGGGTCCCGATATTGTACTTAGCAGACAAAGATGTTAAAGGAACTACCACAAATATGTTCAAAGAAGTAAAGGAAGCCATGCTGAAAGACTTAAAGGAAGGCATGATGATAATCCTCACAAAATAGAGACTATAAGGAAAGACAGAAATTATGAAAAGAAACGGAAATCTCGAGTTGAAAGTATAATAACCAAAACGAATGATTCACTAGAGAGGCTCAACAGTAGATCTGAGCTGGAGGAAGAAAGACTCAATGAACTTGAAGATAGATCAATACAGATTATGTAACCTGAATAAAAGAAAGAAAAAACAATGAAGAAAATGAACAGAGCCAAGGAGGAATGTGGGACACCATTCAGCAAACAACATATGCATAATGGGAGTACTAGAAGGAGAGAAGAAAAATATTTGAAGAAACAATGGCTGAAAACTTCCCAAATTTGATGAATAACAGTAAGGACCCAAGAAGGATAAATACAAAGACATCCACAGCCAGACATATCGTAGTCAAAATGTTGAATTCCTGAAAGCAGCAAGAGAAAAGCAATTCATTATGTACAAGACAACCCCAATAAAATCAGAAACAATGGAAGTCAGAAGGCAGTGGGGTGATATATTCAAAGTGCTGAAAGGAAAACACTGTTAACCAAGAATCCTATATCCAGCAAAATGATTTTTGTAAAATGGAGGTAAAATAAAGATATTCCTAGGTAAACAAACAGACAAACAAAAACAACAAGCAAATTTATGGTAGCAAACCTGTCTTACAAGAAATGCTCATGTTTGTTTTTCAGGCTGAAGGGCAGCAACATCCGACAGTAATCCAAATCCACCCAGAACACAGAGAGTGCCAGTGAATGCAGTCATAAAACACAGTGTGATTACATGTGGATTCCCCTTCCTTCTCTTAAGTGACCTAAAAAAGCAATTGCACAAAGCAATATGTATAAAATTTTACTGTAGGACCTATAGCTTACAGAAATGTCATGTATTTGACAATGACAGCACAAAGGAGGAGGGTGAAATGAACCTATATGATGCTGGAGGGTGACTTGAATCCTCAGGACGAAATGAAGGGAAGGGACATGGTAAATAAAGGCAGACAGTTAAATGATTATTACAAGTATTGTTGGGTAGAGGTGCACCAATAATGCATAACAAGGGGGAGGAGTGGAGTAAATTTCTGTATCTTACTGGAAACGAGTTGTGTATATCTGAAGTAGATTCTGAAAAATCAAGTTGTATATTGTTAGCCCTCAAGTAACCACTAAAAAAGCTTTAAAAATGTAGATAGAGACATAGTTAAAAATAATCAAAGGAATTGAAATGACACACTAGAAACTGTCCACTAAATACAAATGGAGAACCAGAGGCACAAAATAGTAGTGAGACCCATGGAAAACACAATGTGAAATGTCAGGGGTGAATCCAATGGTATCCATAATAGCATTAAATGTGGATGGATTAAGCAATCCCATCAAATTCAGAGATTGTCAGACTGCACTTAAAAAATAAGACTGAACTATGCATTGTCTACAGGAGACGCACTTCAGATTCAAGGACACAAACAAGTTGAAAGGACGGACAAAGATGTGCAGAGCAAACAGCTGCCACGAGAAAGCTGGGGCTTTTGTGAATATCACACAACATAGACAAGCAAAGCCTGAAATAGTTACTATCTGGCCTTTATAGAAACAGTTGGCCGACCCCTGCCTCACACGCCTACATTAGGAAAGAAGAAAGGACTTAAGACAGGGACCTCAGTTTCCGTATTAAAAACTAGAAAAGGGGACTTCCTGGTGGTCCAGTGGTTGAGACTTCGCCTTCCAATGCAGGCGGTGCAGGTTTGACCCCTGGTTGGGGAGCTAAGATCCCACATGCCCTGTGGCCAAAAAACCAAAACGTAGAAAAACAGAAGCAATGCTGTAACAAATTCATTAAAGACTTTAAAGATGGTCCACATTAAAAAAAAAAAAAAAATCTTCAAAAACTAGAAAAGAGCAAACTGAACACAAAAACGCAAAAAGAAAGAGCATAATAAAGTTACAGTGAAATGAATGAAATGGAAAACAGAACAAGGAACAGAGAAAATAAAAGACACAACAGAATGGGTCTTTGAGAAGATTAATAACATTGATGAGCATCTAGATAGACTGATCAGAAAAAAAAAAAGAAGACACAGATTAACAATATCAGGAATGAGAGAGATGATGTCACCACAGAGTCTACAGATGTTAAAAGGATAATAGGGAGTAATGTGAACAGCTTTTCTTTTTTCTGGCCACATGGCTTGCTGGATCTTCCCCAACCAGGGAGTGAACCTGGACCACGGCAGTGAGTGAAAGCCTGGAACCCTAACCACTAGGCCACCAGGGAAGTCCTAATGTGAACAGCTTTATCCCAATGAACTCAACAACTTAAGTGAAAAGGACAAGTTCTTTGAAGGACACAAACTACCAAATCTCACTCAGGAAGAAACAGAAACCTAAATAGCTCTGTATCTATTAAAGACCTTAAACCATCAGTTAAAAACCTTCGTAAATTCATGAGAAATTGGAAAGGACCTACAACAACTCAAATAACTTCAAAAAAGAAGAACAAAGTTGGAGGTCTGACATCTTATGATTTCAAGACTTACTATAAAGCTATAGTAATCGAGACAGTGAGATTTGGTGCCAAGGTAGGCACACAGATGAATGGAACAGAGCAGAGTCCAGAAGTAGACCCACACGCGTGGACAATTGATCATCAGCGTGGGTGCAGAGGCAGCACCACTGGGAAGGGGCAGTGTTTTTAAACAATGGATCTGGAGCAACTGGGTATTTATCAGTCTCTATTTATATCTATATCCATCTATCTCTGTATCTGCCTATCTATCTATCTTCCATCTATCAATGATCTATCATTTATCTATCTATAGAACTTTGATCTATACATTACAGCACATACAAAAATTAACTTGGGGCTTCCCCGGTGGCGCAGTGGTTGAGAATCCGCCTGCCAATGCAGGGGACACGGGTTCGAGCCTTGGTCTGGGAAGATCCCACATGCCGCAGAGCAGCTGGGCCCATGAGCCACAATTACTGGGCCTACGCGTCTGGAGCCTGTGCTCCCAACAAGAGAGGCCGCGATAGTGAGAGGCCCGTGCACCGTGATGAAGAGTGGCCCCCGCTTGCCGCAACTAGAGAAAGCCCTCGCACAGAAACGAAGACCCAACACAGCCATAAAAATAAATAAATTAATTAATTAATCAATTAAAAAAAAATTAACTCAAAATAGGATGTAGACCTAAATGCAAAGCTAAAAACTTCTAGAAGAACATGTAGAAGAAGAAGTTTTGTGGCCTTGAGTTAGGCAAAGAGTTTTTAGATATGACCCCAAAATCACAATCCATAAAAAGAAAAAGTTGATACATTGACTTTATCAAAAGTAAAAACCTTCTGCTCTTCAAAAGACACCGTTAAGAGAATGAAAAGACAAGTCACAGCCTGGAACAAGATCTTTGACCTCTTGTACCTGATAAAGGACTTGTATTCAGGATATGTAAAATCTCTCAAAACTCAATAATAAAAATGCAAGCAACCCAAATAAAAAGGAAAGAAGATATATAAAAACAAGATCCACAGATGGCAAGGAAGTCCATAAAGAGAGGGTCCACGTCATCTGCTCTTGGGAAATAAAAGTGAAGTCTACGTGAGATTTACTGCACATTTATTAGGACGGTTAAGATTAAAAAGACTGGCCACACCAAGTACTGGTGAGGATGAGGAGAAACTGGGTCTCGCATACATCGTGGGTGGGAATACTTTATTTATTTATTTTTATATTTTTTTTAGAAACTGTTTATTTTCCGTCAACCTATTTCCATTTTAAGAGTTTGTGGAAGAACAGCTTCAGGCCACTCGGTGGTGGTTCCTAACCTCTCAGTGGCCTGAGCCGTGGGAGCTGCAGACCAGTCTTCGGTGGGGAACTGCTGAACAGGCACAGAGGGCACCTGCACGCCTTCGGATCAGTCCGCCACCTCAGGCTGAGTAGCGGTGAACTCAGGAGCTGGAACGGTCCGTTCACCCTGAAATTCCTCCTTGGTCACGGCCTTCTCAGCTGCTGCCTGCTCTTCCTTTTCAATCTCTTCAGGATTTCTGTAGATGTAGAGGTCAGGCATGACCTCCTATGGGTGTTCACGGGAGATGGTGCCACGCATGCGCAGAACTTCCGGGAGTGAGCTCCCTTTTTAGGATCTTACATCAGGATACATCAAGTTAGTCTGAAAACAGAATGGCCAAGTAATGCCTGAGAAGTCCAAGAGTAAGAAATAATGGAGAAAAGCAGAAGAAATCACAAGCCATTTAAAAAATGTTTTCCTCTCTCCTTAAAGCTTTCATACATTAAAATCATACATTTGTAGCAAGTATTATTATCAGACGCCACTCATTGGGCCAGAGACCCTTGTGGTGTTAGCGAAAAACTTGCCCCTCACATAGCACACTACCTACACTTGTGAGTTCATCGGCCAGTTGCCTCAACTCCAAGCTCTAACAATGTGCAGGGGAATACTTTAAAAAAACACTTTGTAGGGACTTCCCTGGTGGTGCAGTGGTTAAGAATCCGCCTGCCAGTGCCGGGGACACGGGTTTGAGCCCGGGTCCGGGAAGATCCCACATGCCGCGGAGCAACTAAGCCCGTGCGCCACAGCTACTGAGCCTGCGCTCTAGAGCCCGTGAGCCACAACTACTGAGCCCGAGTGCCACAACTACTGAAGCCCGCACGCCTAGAGCCTGTGCTCTGCAACAAGAGAAGCCACCCAATGAGAAGCCTGGGAACCGCAACGAAGAGTAGCCCCCGCTCGCCGCAACTAGAGAAAAGCCCGTGCGCAGCAACAAAGACCCAAGGCAGCCAAAAATGAAAATAAATAAATAATTTATTAAAAAAACAAACAAAAAAACACTTTGTAAAGCGGTCTGGCAGTTTTAGAAACTTGAACATATACCTGCCATGTGGGCCAGCTCTTCCATGCCTAGGGACTCAACAAGAAAAGTGACCATATGTTCCTGCAAAGACTTGTACCCAAGTGCTCACAGCGCCTTGGTTGTGACGGTCCAGAATTGGACAGAGCCTGGATATCCATCAATGGGCGAACAGAGCAACATGTTACAGTATGTTCACTGATGGAATAGTGCTCAGCAACAAAAAAGGATGGGAATGCACTGCATGATGAATCTCAGAATAGAGTGAAAGGAGACAGATGGAAAAGCTTTCACATCACATGATTCTGCTTGTATGAACTCTAGGAAACACGGACTAACGTAACACGGGGTGATGGGCATGTCCATTAGTTTATTGTGGGGATGGTCTCACAGGTATGTTTATGTACAAATAATATACATACACAATATGTCACTTATCAGTTTTACACTTTAAATACGTGTAGTTTATTGTATGAAAATGATAAGTCAATAAAGTTGTTTTTTAAAAAGCGAATTAATACTTAAAACTCATTGCTTCCTAATTATTTTACATTTTGCTATCACGTATGCCATGGATGTGCCATGGGCAGGTAGTAAATATTTAGGCTTTTGGGCTGCATGATTGACATGGCTGTGTTCCTGTCAAACTTTATTTGGTAAAATAGGTGTAAGTCTGTGGCCTCAGGCCGAGGTTTGCAAACCCCTGTCCTGAGCTGGAGGACACGTAACCCCAGCCTCCTGGGTGGGGTGGGAGCCACTGGCGTCTCCTCCCAACCCTGATCTAGGGGTCGCTCAGAGCTGGACCTCAGCCCTGCCGGGGTCGGGAGCGTTCATACCTTGGAGACCAGACATCACAGGTCTCGGCATCTCCGTGTGCGCGGATTGTGGGTGTCGATCAGCAGGGTCCTGCCCGGGGAGTCAGGGAAGAGGTTCTGTGATGGGTGGATGGGCCTGGCTGACCAGAGTGGCCACAGGGTCAAGCACTGGTGGGGAACATGGGACCAGGGCCTAGCTGGGCTACGGGGGATCTTCTCCCCAAGGCCCCCGGCCACACCAGGCCTTGGGGCACCCATGGCTTTGGCCTTACCTTCTCTTTCCCTCGGGTGTGTCCCGAACCACCACGTGGCATCCTGGGCTCGTGCCCTGTCCCCGCCCACAGAGGCCGCCTTAGAGGCCGGGGGATTTGGGAGCGGGGCCTGGGTTTGAGTCCTTCTCCCTCCTCTTGCCAGTGTGGCCCTGAGCAGCGGCCAACGGTCTGAGCCTCGATTTCCTCCCCACCACCTGGACGGTGAGTTCTGTGACCTGAAAGGACTCAGGCCGATGGAGGGGCTCGGCTGGCCCACCAGCCCTGTGGAGGTGAACACTGAGGTCAGGGTGTTGTATGTGGGGCACCAGCCTTCCAGGCCCATTAGGGGCATCGCTCACGAACGCCCACGTGGGCTAACCCCCCTCCTGCCCCCACCCCTGGAATGAAGGCGGGGCGTTGGGGGCTCCCAGACACCAAGCCAAGGGGTCCAGGCTGCAGAAGTGCTGGGAAGGGAAGGCGCCCCGAGGCAAACAGGTGGGGAGGCGAGGGCCGGCCCCTCCCTGTCGTCACCCAGCTCTCCCTCTGGGGGCTTGGGGCCCCTCCAGGTGCACGGCCACCTCCCGCCTGGCACTGGAGAGCGCTCGGCTTTGCAGGAAGAGGTGGCCCTGAGAGGTGAGTCAGAGCCCTAGCAGGGCTGCCAGCTCCCGGGAGGCCTGGGCTCTGCCAGGTGCAGCCCTGAGGTGGCACCAGGCCCCAGGCCACAGGCCGAGAGGGCGCTGGGTGCGGGGTGGGCTGCACAGCCCCCAGGTGTCTTGCCCTCTATCCGGGCCCCCGGCGGGGATGTGCCCTCAAACACACACACATTCCACCGCAGTGAGCACACACCTGGGCTTCCTGTGAGGAGAATCTGTCCTTACTTGCGGTGGCAGCTGGAAGCCGCCCGTGGTCTCTGGTCGAGCCCCAAGCCGCCCCTTGGCCTGCCCCTTTCAGGAGCGCCATGTGCGGGGCTGGGCGCGACCCCACCCTAGGGACAGGCCAGCCCTCGATGGACCAGACCTGGCCATCAGGAGCCCCACATGCTCCCTTAGGAGTCGGGGGGCACGGGGAGCCCCGCTCTGGCCCGCTGTTCCCCAGTGCCCCCAACTCTGTGTGCCCCTGCTGGGCCCCCTCTCAGCAGGGCCCTCACCTCGGCAGGCTCTCCCCATTGCCGGATGCTCATCTGCACCAGCCCCTGACCTCCTTGCCGCACGACTGGCAGCGGTTCCTCACTGTCCACAAATAAAATGCACCCTCAGAGCTGACATCCGGGCCCTGCTGGTCCCAAGCTGACCGCCCGGCACTGCCCTCAGACCTCCCGAACTCCAGGCCCTGAGCTGCTGGCAGGTTCCTGCTTACCGGTGTACTTTGTTGCCTCCATGGGGTCCCCTCCTCCAGGAAGCCCTCCTGAGACCCTCCGTGGAAGTTGACCTGGCTCTCACACTGAGGCCCCTCAAGGCCCCCTGCCCTTACTGCCTCGCAGGACAGATGTCTCCTGCTGAGTCCCGGTTCAGCGCTGGCCCCAGACCACGGTAGTGGGTGAGGAGTGTGGGTGCAGCCATGTGACTCAGCGCCGGCCACAGCCCCCGGGAGCAGTGGCGGCCGGACCTCCACAGCCCTTTCTCTCTGCCAGCTGGGACAGGCGCTCAGACCTTGGCCTTGCCACAGGATTCTATCTTTAACTCCTGGACAGCCAATTCCTCGCTATTTTGAGAGAAAAAAAATTCCACTCTGAAGTCTGGTTCAAAAAGTCCTTGCCCAGTTAGGCCAGTTCCCTAGAGAAATCGCTGGCCTTTGCCATGGTCCTGAAGAGCGGGGGATGGGGAGGAGGAGAGGGAGGATGAGGGAGGGGGAGATGGGGGGATGGGGGAAGATGGGGGATGAGGAGCGGGGAGGGGAGAGGGAAGGCAGGAGGGGGACCTCAGCCAGAACTGGAGCAGCTGTGAGCGCCGGCTGCTGGGCCAACAACAGGAGGTGAGGACCCCTACCCGGCTGGCCCTCCCCCTGCCCCCTGCTCCGGCCACACAAAACTTCCATGATCACACCTTGGTTTTGACTGTTTTCGCTACACGCTGGCCGTGCTTGTGTCTGGCTCCCATCACTCACTGTAAAGTTTATGACATTCGTCCACGTGCCACTGTCACTTCTCTGTGGCTCTGCTATACAAAACGTCCACGATGCACTCACCCCTCCTGGACGCTTCTGGTGTGATGGGTACATGTCTGGACACGTATGTGGTGCACACCTGCGCACGTGTCTGTGGGAACCAATCTCCCTTCTGGAGACCCCACCAGCGTCCCTCCCACCGACGGTGCGGGAGAGTACCGCTGCTCCACGTCTGCGCCAACGTTTGTCACTGTCTGTTTTCACTTTAGCCGCTCTGGTGGGTGCAAAATTGTCTCATTGTGGTTTGCGAGAGATTTTTAAAAATTAAGGGTCAATTTTTTTAGAGCAGCTTTAAGTTTACAGAAAATTGAGCAGAAAGTACAGAGGGTCCCCATATATCCCCCACCACACACATGCAGTCAGTCCCCTTGTCACAGCTGATGAACCAATATTGCAGCATTATCATTAACTAAAGTTCGTGGTTTACATTAGGTTCACTCTTGGTGTCTTATATTCTTAGCGTTTTGACAAATGCAGTTATGGCTTTGTGCAGAGTAATTTCACTGCCCTAAGGCACCCCCTGTGCTCACCCCTCTGCCCCTCCCTCCTCCTGAGCCCTCGGCAGCCTGCGGCCCCTCTACCATCTCTGTGGGCTTCCTTTTTCCAAGAGTTCTATCAGGAACGCAGATCAGACCACGTCACTCCCTGCTGCCCACCACCCATTCACCTGTGTGCCCGGCAATATTTCCTGGGTGCCAGCTATTTATCACCAAGGTTACATGACGGCCAAGAAGATACGGTCCCTGCTCTCAGGAAGTTCAGGAGCCATGGGGAGAAGCAGCCACGAAACCCGCAAACAGGCAGGAGAACAATGCAGCCCAAGACTGTGTCGGTGCCAAGGACACGAGGGGAAACTGGGGCTCCTGCAGGGTGGGAGGAGCAGCACGGGAGGGGCAGGGCCTTCTGCGCAGAGAGGGCTGCACCTGCAAAGGCCCCGAGGTGAACGGGACCTCGGCAGGTCCAAGGAGACAGCAAAGGCTGGCACAGTGGCCGTGTAGGGGTTCGAGAGGTGGGGCTCCAGATGGGGCTGATCAGAAGCCTTGGGGTGGAGTGTGGGTCTTCCCTGCCTGAAGCCAGGCACGTGCTTTCCTTCAGGGACCTTCTCCCTCTGCCCTCACACGTCTGTCCTCCAGGACGGCAGGGCCCTGTCCGTCTGGGCCCCCACAGTGCACTGTGGCCAGGGTGGCCCCTCCTGTGCAGGTGTTCAAGGGGTATGTGCCAGAGCACGAAGGAGGGACAGACCCAGGTGTGGGCGGTGACCATGGGCAGGGTCTCAGGGGAGCTGCCGGCAGAGAACCGCCGAGACTCCCCAACTCGGAAGCCAGCACTCGAGTGACACGAATGCAGGCCTCAGCCCCAAGCCCGAGGGACAGACGTGTCACCCGGCACCGCTGCTGTGCGACAAACACCCCAGACCAGCGGCTCCGGCTCCCTTTCTGCAGCACAAAATCCTCGCCACGCTCCAGCCGTGCGGCACGGCTCTTAGACGAGAGTCTAGAGACTAGGGCCACGTGGGGCAGAGGTGCCCATCCGAGCCCTGGGGCCCTCCCGTTCCCTCCCAGCCGTGTGACCCAACAGCTGGGTGCGGAGTGCGGTGGACAGGCTGCCAACTCCTGGGTGACACGCATTCAAAGTGCCCATCCTGCAGCCAAGGGTCTTGAGAGAGGGAGGCCCTGGGGATGACAGTCTGTCTGTTTCTGACGCGTCTGCTCCTTGCCAAGATGGGGGCAGTGGGCGGGGCGGGGAGCACCTTGGAGGGAGGCTGGGGTCTCCTTGCGAGGCTGAGGGAGAGGATGGTCTCTGGAAAGCCTGGGCTGCAGCGATTCCCTCCACCTCCAGGCCTGAGGCTTTCTGAGCACCTGCTCCGGGCTCTGAGCCAGGATACGTGGCCCTGTGATTTCTGGGTCCTCGTGCCCCAGGCTCAGGATGGGCCCCGTTCAGGGCTTCAGGGCCCGACAGCCAGCCTCCCGCAGGACTCACGTGTGTCCCTGGAAGTCAGCAATGTGTGCCCCCGCCCCCTCCTCCCAGGCCTCTCCTCTGCCGCGGCTCTCGGCTCTGTGTCACGCAGACCCACTGGCCTCCCTGCTGAGTCCTCCCCTCCCCATCTTGGGCGTTTGGCTCTTTGTAAGAGGGTGGGAGTGGGGAGGTGGGAGGGGATAAGCCCCAAGGCTCCTCTTTCGCCCTGAACTGACGTCCTCTTTCGCCCATACCCACGACGTACTCAGAGCTGAGGCTGAGGGACATTTTCTCCCCACCCCGAAGCCCAGCAGTCCTGAGGCCTCAGGCCCCAGACGCCCACGGGAAAGGAAGTCAGTGGCTAAAAAGGCCATTTCAGGCCAATGTGGGCTGGGCTGGAACTAGGAGGCCTTAATTACCGTCGGTATGAGATTTCCAGCACACCTGGAAGAAGTACTGTAAATGCCCTTTACCCAGCACCGCTAGTGGGGTGTATTGTCATACTGCTTCACGTCTTATTCATCGCTAAGAAATGGAGCAGCAAATGAGGTGATTTCACTGTGCTTCCCCTGCTCAGAAGGGAACAGCCAGGCCGGGCCAGGGCCAGCCGGGCCGGAGGAAGGCCACGGCCCTCTGATGTGGCTTCCCCATCATCGGCCTTCCCACAAACAGCCAGACGCCCTGCCCACCAGGAACCCAGCCTGTCTGCCCCTCTGCTCCCTAGCTGGGGCCTCCCCCAAGACCTCAGGCCTGCTGGCCTCCGTGCCCATCACACGGCCTGTGTGCTCCCGGGAGGAGCTCCAGGTCAGGCTTGGCCACTGGGCTCCAGCATCGGGAGTGGAAACCAAGTTAAGTTAAGAGAAGTGGGAGAAACGGCCCAGCTCTGCCCAGGGCCCAGGACAGTGGGAAGCACAGGAAACGCGGAGCCAGGACTCCTCCCCAGTAGGTGCGGACCCGTGCTGTGGGGCCCATGCCTCTCAGAGCCTCAGCTTCCTCTCCTGCAAATCAGGAGTGCTTTCTCTCCTGGCACATGGTTATGTTAAATGCTCCGGACGACACCTGAGCATAGTACATGCTCAAAAACGATGAATGTTTGTTTGTTTACTAATTATAAATAAGTAATATTTCCGGCTGTGCAGGATCACCTCCAACCTTGAGAACAACCCTGTCTCGTATCAAGCTGAAGAAATTCACCCTACTCCCAGTTTACCTTGGGTTTTTCTTATGGATGGGTGTTGCGTTTTGTCAAAGGCATTTTCTGCGTCAATTGATATGCTTTCTTTTTTAGCTTGTTGATATGGTAAATTACATTTTCTGGTTTTTTAACATTGACTAGACTTGCAAACTTGGGATAGATCCCACTTGGTCTTGGTGTCTAATTCTTTTTATACATTGTTGGATTCAACTTGCTTTTATTTTATGGAGGATTTTTGCACCTAAGTTCATGAGAGACATTGGTCTGTAGTGGTTTTATGTGTTTGTGTTTATATTGTCTTTGTCTAGTTTTGGTATTAGGATAATGCCATCTTCATGGAATAGGCTGGGAAGTATTCCCTCCTCTTCTATGTTCTGGAAGAAATTGTGTAAAATTGGTGTTACTCCTTCTTTAAAGTTTTGGTAGAATTCTCCAGTGAAACCATTGGATCTGGGAGATTTCTTTTTTGGGATATTCTAAATTATCAATTCAATTTCTTCCATGATTATAGGACCATTCAAATGATCTGTTTCATCTTGGTTGAGTTTTGACGGTTTGTGTTTTTTAAATAATTTTTTCCTTTTTTTCTCAGCTGCAGAGCTTACTAGCCTGGAGTTATTCATGGTGTCCCTTTACTGTCCTTTTAATGGTGCTGAATCTGGGGACAGAGCTGTTTGTCCCTGACATGGATGGCTCCGGGTCTGGAACTCCAGTCAGGCCATGCCTGACCCAGAAAAGAGCCAACCCGAGGACACCCCGTCCAGGGGCTGCCTGCGGACCCATGACCAATACAACCAGGCCTCCACCGATGGCTGGACAACGGGACCAGGTCTCTGTCATGGGCTTGGACTCAGAAACTTGAAGAATTGCCCGTCCGTGGAGCTGATGTAAGGTAAGGGCCTCATTTAAGCCCGAGACACAAGACAGCAGAAGCCACGGGGAAGCAGAGGCTGGGACCAGAGGAGAAACCAGAAGTGGAGAGAGAGGCAGGGGTTCTCAGGGAGACCTGGAGAGTCCTAAGACCAGGGCGGCCTTCTAAGTGCTCCCGGAGGCCAACCTCCAGCTCCCCTCTCACTGTTTTCACATGTCAACGGGAGAGGGTCCCGGCCAGCCAGTGAGCGCCAAGAGATCTTCACAAAGCTCCACGTGCGAGCGCCCACGGGGAGCTGACCAGAGCCCGGCATGAGGGGGACACAAGAAGGAACAAGGGTCAGGGGCCGGGGGGTAGGGCCAGACCCTCAGAGGCCACTCACAGGGCATCCTCGGCCAGGCTGGAGGACACTGCCCTGACTCTGCCCACCCTCCCCACCGTGGACCCTCTCCTGCAGCCAGGCCTGTCTGAGCACAGCCTCACCTCTCTAGGGCATCTGTGCTGGCCCTGGTATGGAGGGAGTAAGGGCTGCCTCCGGTTTCACTGAGTACTAGTGTTATCATTATCTGCAACAGGAGATGCTGTGATCAACCCCAGAGCTCCCTCTGCAAAGTCTGGTTCTGTTTGTCATGTAGCACCTCCTCTGGTGCCATGCACACAGACGGACACATAGCAGGCACACAGGAAACACTACTGAACTAATGACACTCTCCAACTGTGCCTGTCTCTACATTTTCTGAAGTTCTGCTGCACCAACAAGTCATCTACCCTCCCACCCTCCACCCATCCATCCACCCACCCATCCAATCGTCTATCCACCCATTCATCCATCCACCCCCCCCATCCATTCACCCATTACCCATCCATTCACCCATTACCCATCCATCCACCCATCCATCACCCATTCTTCCATCCATCTATCTATCCATCAATCTATCCATCCATCCATCTATCCATCCACACAGCCCTCAGGGAGCGCCTATGTCCAGCATCTCTGATAAGGTGAGCCTTGTAACAGGCTATTGGCCCATGGCTCAGACAAGGGTGCTGAGGCTCCGATTCAGGAAGGGACTCTGATCTCCAGCTCCATGAGCCTCCCACTCATGCTGGGAGAGTTGGTGCCTCATGTCCTCTCATCGTCTGGTTGTTCCCTCGGGCCCAAGCCTCACGTCCCAGGCCCTCCCAGCTGCAGACATATCCCTCCGTCCCCACAGGCTGAGCACCAGGCTGGTCACAGGCAGATGTGAGGATGAAACCTAAGTCCCAGCTCCCGGACCCCTTCTCCCAGGGGGGCCCCACCCGACCTGCAGCGGAGACGCTGGAGACTGTCAAGGAGCCAGGACGTCAAGGGGGACGCTGAGAGGGGAGGCTGGCTGAGCGGCGGCGTGTCCTGACCCGCGTGGTGCACGCCTGGCGGGGCCGCCGCCCTCCAACTGCAACAAGCTGTCGCCTGCCTGAAGCTTCCTTCCTCCCTCCTGGATTCCGCCGGAGCCGGCCGGGGGGTGGGGGGGGCACGCCCCAGCTCCCTCCCACCCACTCGCTCTCCTCCGCTCATCTCCAGCCGGAGAAGAAGGAAAGCCTCTTCCTGTGAAGCCGCCAGCCAGCAGCCAGGGCAGCCTCCGGCTGGGCTCCCGCCAGCAGCCCCGCAGACCCCCCCACCCCGGGGCTTTCCGGAGCCACACCGCTCCCTCCCGGCCCTGTTCTCCCTGCTCCCCTCACATGTCTGCACGTGGTCACTCCCTGAGGCTGAGCTCCCTCGGTTCCCACGCCCGCTGCCCTCCCTCCTCTCTGCCTGGCGAGCTCCTCTTCATCCTCTGGGACCCTTTGAAATGCCACTGCCCCTGGGAAGACAACTGGACTCGAGTGAGCAGGCAGGCTCTTGAGAAAGGGGGCTGCCAGAGGTGAACCCAGGAAAGGAGGGCGGCAGGAGTCAGAATGATGACTCTGGGCAGCTGCCCCCCCGACTCCCTGCGGGGTCCCTGTGCCCCTCCAGGCCGGACCCACCCAGAGTCCCGGGCCAGGAAGCCGCTTCTCACGCATCCATCTGCGTTTTTCCCACAGCCCCAGGAAGGATGTTCGTGGCACGGGCAAAAAGGCACCCGTGAACTTAGAGCGAACCTTCAGCTCTGGACTCGAGACAGCCCGTGTCTTCACAGGGTGCCTTTTTCCAGCTGTAAATATGCCTCAGGAGTTGCCTGCCTCGTGTTTTCCTGAGCCTCCCTGCCTCCCCTTGTCCTGCTCCTCTGTCTGTAAGACGGACCGTCCTGCTGTCCCCTGCTGGTCATAGGCTGGCAGCTGAGGTTCCTGTGGGCTTTGGGAGGTCCCGTCCCTCGAGAGCTGGCGACACTCCCACAGGCCAGGGGGTTCTGACCCCCTGAGCTCTGACCTTACTGCCCAAAGTGTTGGAGCCACCACCTTGAAGGGAAACGGACCTTGGGTCTGGAAGCCGAGGGTCAGAGTGGGGTCTGAGGGCCCCCTGGGGTCACCCTGCTGGTCGGTGGCAGCAGGACGCACCAGACCAGCTGCTGGGCTGGGGGCCTGTCTGGCTGGGCTCATTCCCAGCAGTGAGAGCTGGGCCATTCTGGTGTCCCCAGGGCCATTGGGAGCCTTCTGTGGGCCAGCAGCAGGGGTGGTGTCAGTGCAGACACAGGTGGGCCCCTTTGTGGGATTTCTGCGTCGTGGGCCTCCTTGCAAATTCCATACATCTGAACTTTCTCTTCCAGCTGGAGGGACCCAGGACCAGGCTGCTGTGGCCATGTGACAGCCCTGCAGAGGGTGGCTGGGCAAGCCAGGTGGCAGGGTCCACAACCTTTCCCACCTACCATTTACACACTCGCCAGTGCATCCCAGCTGGAGCGAGGCAGACACCGTCCGCCTCCCTAGACTTAGCAGCTCTGGTCAGCATGACAAATCCAGAGACCCAGACAGCAGTGTCACTGCACTTGGAAGAGGTGTGCCCACCTTCCTGTCCAGCCCACCCCCCTGCGCCTGCGCCTGCGCCCACGGCCTCACATCCAGGTGCCCTCGGCTGCAGCGCTGAAAGACCCTCCCCTCCCCCTTCATGGGGCACCTGCTGGTGCCGTGCTGATGGCCATCTGCCCTTTGGCCAACCTTCACATGGTGGGATCAGCGCTGAAGTAGTTACCTGAACCCTAAATCCGGGTGATGTTTCCACGTTTTTCTCTTCCACCAGGTCCTGAGGCCCCCGAGGGCGGGAACTGTGCCCCATTTCCACCTGTGGGTCCCAGCACCTGGCCCAGGCACCCCTGGAGGGATGCACGTTGGGGGGAAGGATGGAGGGGGCCATGGGGCTCTGCACAGAGCATCCTCAGACACCCCATCGGGACTGCGGGGGGACAGGTGAAAATTCAGCAGAAATGGTGGGAAGGAGCCAGACTCGGAACAGGGGCCTTGCTTTTCTCAGAGGAGAAGGGCTTATGGGCCAGCCCATGGGCTGCTCCAGCCCTTAGGCAGCGTCCACCCTGCCCTGGGGCCCCGGAACCAGGCCCTTAAAGGAAAAAGAAGGAGCTTGTGGCCCTCAGACCCCAAATGGGGGCGCTCTTGGACCGTTCCCCTCGTTCCTGGAAGAGGAATGTGCCATTCATTCATTCGTTCACTCACTGATTCGTTCATGCCTCTGTTCCTGCATCCAGCATCTTTTCAAATAAGAGGCCAGACCCTTAAAACTATCAAAAAATATTCCTAGACTTGCGAACATGTCCAGAAGGTTGTGCTTTCTTAAGAACTGGTGGTAAAACGCACCCCAGCCATTAAGACTCAGAGAGCTCGGCACAGAGCTGGTGCCCCCAGATGAAAGTGCCCCCACTGCCGAGCTTCCGCAAGTCCTGATGTGCCTCTGTCTTCTCCTGGTTTCCCCGGGCTGCCAGCAGCAGGTGGACCCCGGGGTTCTCCAGCCCCACCTCCAGGCTTGGTTGTCTTTGGCATCGGAGAGCCATCTGGGGAAGCTGCGTCGTGGAGACCGAGGCCCTGGGGGTCTGGGGCCAGGGTGGGGGCTGGAGTGTTCATGGTGCCAAATGCAGGTCAAAGCTGAGGGGATGCAGGCAGGCCCGGCGGAGTCTCTGGTCCCCACAGTACCGCCTGGCCGGCTGGCTGCAAAGCACAAAGGCCTCAGGCAAGGCATGTGCTCTCTTGGGGGAAGGAGGCCGGGCCTCAGATGAAGGGACAGCGTTCTCGGGCCCCTGTCCTGCCACAAAACCGCTTGTCACACATGAAACAGCAGATTAGGAATTTCCTCTTCTATTTTTACTGCAAAATTCGCACTGGCAAAGGGCGTTTGGCTTGGAAAGGCTTTTTCCCTTTTTAGCCGCTTGGCTGCACATGAAAGGGTGGTCGGGCTGGGTCCCCGAGTGGCACATTCACTGCCTTCACAGGCTTCTGGGATGCTGATAAGGGATCAAAAACTGCATTATCGTCTGTTTTTATTACTCTGGTTAACCATTAAAAAGCTGGGGGAGGTGGGGGCCAGGGGGATTCGCTGGGTTGAGAAAGTAGTTCTCTGGGGTCCTTGTCTGAGCCCAAGCTGGGCAGCTGCCTGAGGAGGGAGCCGGGCCAGCTGGAGGCGGGGCTGCTGAGGATTCTCCCCCAACCCCGAGGAGGGAGAGCCCCCGAGGGCCGGCCCTCAGCCCGGAGATGCCCATCAGGCTCTACGGGAGGCTGGATGGGGTCCACCTGCCCCCAGACCTCCAGCTTCCTTCACGTATTGTGTTTGCTCCCCTCAGCGGGGGCAAAGCCCATCTGGGGATCCACGTGGCCAGATGCCCTTCTGGAAACAACCTCTGGGCTCACGGGAGCAGCCCCGGGGAAGAGGGACAGTTCAGCGGCCTGGGAGAACGACGAGGGGTGGAAAGGCCGTTTCCTGGGTGTGCAGGCTGACTTTGAAAGGGGAGACCCCATGTGCACCCACGAGGGTGGCGGTGGCTAGCAGAGCAATGGGCCCCCTGTGGGAGCTTTGGACCCCGAGGCTGTGCCGGGAGGGTCCCAGCTGCAGTGGCGGGGGGAAGTGCGTTTGTTCTGCGGGGACCCTCTCGGGTCCCACGCGAGGGAGGGCTCAGGTCCTTGACCAGAAGATCTTACTGACAGGCCTGCTCCTGAAGAGCAGTCTCGCTACAGTTTGAAATAGAAGCGCTCCTCCCGTCCCCACCCCCGTTCTCTCTTGGATTTGCAGCCCTGGCTCTCGTGAGGTTTTTCATAAGCAGAATGTTGTGCAGTGGATGTCTCTGGACAAACAAGGAGAAAAAGAAGAACTTCTGCCTTCTTGGTGGAGAAGCTTTCTGTCCAAGGGTGGGAGTGCGTGGTGCGCTCTGCTCTCCAGCCTCTGAGCTGGTGTCCAGACCAACGAGTCTGCTGGGAGAGCGTTGTTCGTTCAGCTGCAAGTCAGGGCTGCCGGGGGGCTGGGGGAGCTGAGTTAGTGTGTCCACGACACATGTGTGTGCACGCACACGCGGATGGAGGACACCTGCACACACCTGCAAACGAGCACACAAATGCTTGTGCACACGTACACGCCTGCTCACGGGCACGTACGTGCGTGCACAAGTATACACACGCAGGCACCCAGGCTCTCGGGACAACTGCCCCCAAATCCACATGCCGGAGCAATTTCGGAAGCGCCCTGACTCCTGGGAGCTGACTTGCTCCTGGGATGCCCCCCAGGGAACCACAGGGGAGGGAGCAGTCTTGGGAGGGGACGTGGCAGTGCAAGGCCAGAGAGGCAGTGACAGAGCGACAGTGAACCCAAGGCTCAGGGCTCCCTGCTCGGCCCCTTCCCTCCCAGGACAGACACAGAGTCCGGGTTCTTCCCTCCCGGCATAGGTGGTGTGGACGCAGAGACCCCAGGGGAATCTGAGGAGTGGGGAGGGTGCGGGGAGGCTGGCCTATTGCCCTCGGGACATCTCCTGGGAGAGCTGGGCACCTGCCAGGGTGGCGATGGCCAGGCTGCTTCCCTAAATTCGAATCTAGGCCCAGTGTTTGCTCCTGGTCACGCATCCACTTGGTTCCTCGGGGATCTTTTCTGGGAAGCGGAATGACGGCGACTCCGCCCAAGGGGTCGACAGGGCTGGGAGGGGCCTGCAGCGCATCCTGGGCCCATGTCACCTGTGCTAGCTCGTGGAGCAGGGCCACAGGGCTTGTTCCTGCAGAGCCACCTGACGGGTGACTGTGCTCATCGCCTGCGCGGCGAGGGTGGGCCATCCCCTCAACGTCCTGATGGCCTCTGCGCTTCTGTGGCTTGACCAGGGTCTTCCAGGAAGGAAGAGAGTGGGGGGGGGGGGTCACCCAATATCTCCCCAGGTCTGCATTCCTCCTGTAATCAGACCAGCAGTTTGGACCCCAGACCAGGAAGCGCTCTGTGCATGTTGAGGGTAGCCCCCCTAAGGGGTCGGGGCTTCAGGGAACGGCACTGGGAGAGGAGGGTGGCGCTCCCCTCCCCCCGCCTGGGGCGCGGGAAAGCAGGGCCAGCTGCCGCTGACCAGCTCCTGCACCTGGTTGAGAAAAGCCCTTAGGCCCCGAAGCTCCTCGGGACTTGGCATGGTTTATAAGCCACATACAAACCCAGCAACCATAGAGGAAAAGATTCACATGTCTGATCACCTAAAAATTTAAAACTTGTGTATGGAAGTTAAAACGTGGATGATAGGATGGGAGAGTGTATACTCAACAGAGTTAATACTCCAGTTATAGGAAGAGCGTCTACATGTCAAAGATAAAAAGAAAAGAAGTGACAGAAGAAGGGGCACAGGACAGGCACCTGTGAGTCATGGGAGAGGAAAGGGTGCACCTCACAGGTGATCGGGGAAACTCACATCTGCCCCCTTTTTGGGGGGTTGGCTACCAGACTGACCAACCGAGGAGACTGCGGCTATTTCGGGCTGGCAAGGCTGCCCAGAGCGCCCTCTCGCGCCAGCATGGGTGTGGGGAACTGGGTCTACCCTCCTGGAGGGCAGCACCTGCCAACTTTGAGAGCACGCACACTGGGAATTCCGCTTCTGGGACTCTGTCTTGCTAAGATGCTCCCACACGGACCCCGGGACCTGCTCGTGGACGATCCCTGCACAATTACCGGGAAGAGCAGAAACACCGAGGCAGGTTACAAGCCCATCACAGTGGCAGCTGAGTAGGTCACAGCGTGCGTGGAAAGGAGCACGCATGGCCGGCAAGAAGAGAGCAGAGCTGTGTACGTCGCGGCAGAGAACACCGTCCTTGACGGCATCCTTACAGCAGGACTCGCTCGTGGAACTGTGCGGCCGTGTGCGTGTCTGAATGAAGTTGTCTGGGAGGATCACACCAGACGTGGCTGGCGCTGTCCTGGCTGGCGGTGTGGCTGCCGGTGGAGTCCCAGCTGCAATGACTTCCCTCCAAAACTGCGGAGACACCGTTAGTTGCGAGGACTCACAGCCTCCGCACCACTGTGGAGACTTCCTGTGGCTCCAACTTGTCCCTCTGCCCCCAAGGCTCTGTGGCCGGTTCTCTGCCTTGTCTCTGTATCTAAACATGTCCTCGGTTCTGCACATTTTCTTGGATTGTTTCGTTAGTGATTTCCTTCTGTCCATTTTCTCTAGTCTCTTTTTCTAAACTCCTATTTGGATATTGGGCCCCCTGACCTGATCGTCCATGGTTCTAAGGCTCTTTTCTCCAATTTTGTACCACTTTGTCCTTCGTCTCTACTTTCTGGGAGATTTCTTCAACTGTATCACCCAGATCTTCTGTTTTACTATCGGATTCTTATTTCCAATTTTATTTTTATTTCCTGTTCTGGCTGCCCCTTCTCAACAGAGCCTGGGCCATCTCATGGTCGCTGGGCCTGTCCTCACACCGAGGACATCTGAGAAGTTTCCTCACCTGGTCTCCTCACCTGGGCTCTGTCCTGAACCAGCATCTCTGGGTCTACTTTGGTCCCTGGTTTTCCTGCTGCAGCCTGGGGACCATGGCGTGTGCCTCGTGAGGGGATCCGGCTGGGCCATTTCGCCAGAAATCTCCAGGGCCATGTGCTCCCAGGTGGTGCTGTTTTCTGGGAAGACCCTCCCGGGCTCCTGCTGGAAATGAAAACCCTGCCTGTCCTGGGCCGCTCTCACACCCACCCTCTGGATTCCCGTTTGTCCTGTGGTTTCTGGGTCTCAGCTAGTCTGGCATTGCAGAGACCAGGTCATCTGAACAAATCTCCAAATCCTGCTGGGGTCAGAGAAGCAAGTCATGGGGGCGCAGATCAGGGACTCACACGGGCTCACCCCGTCTTGCCCCGCAGAGCTCGAGGCACCTGGGGCCACCACCCCCTGGACCTACGCGGGTTCTGCATGCAGACCAGGCTGCGTCACAGCCCTCGGGCCGCTGCCCTCTCTCCCCACTGCCCCTGGGCTTCTGCCTCTGCAGGTGGTGTCTCCTGGCCAGGTCTGTGGGATGCTAGGAGGGGTGGAGGCCGTGCATGTGTCCCACCCCTGCTCTTTCCCCAGGACCAGCATTGCTTTTCAAAATGTTTTCTTTAAAACAAAGAGTCTATTTATTACTCTATTAAAGGGAGGTGGGCTTCTGTCCAGGTGGGCCTGGGTGGAATCCAGGCACAGCCACTTTATAACCTGCGTGACCTTGGCCACCCCCTCGCCTCTCAGAACCCTGTCTCCTTATCTGTTTAATGGGAGCGAAAATCCCACCTGGCAGGGCTGTTGTGGGGTGCAGAGCAGATAACGTGCCATAAAGTGCCCGCTGAAGGCTTGGCACGCAGCTGGTGTGGCCATGAGAGCAGCCTTTGTGCCCTTGTTTGTGTAGGTGTCTTATCTCCCCTGCCCAGGGCCAGGGCCAGCTCATCTCGACACGGCCTGCGGCACTGCGGATGCTCGCAGACTGGCCTCCGGATCTGGAGCTGCGTCCACGGGGTGCAGGGCGGGTCCCCAGGAATGCCATCAATCTCCCCGGCCCTAGGGATGATCTCCTGTCTTCGACAGGCCACCTGCAGCCCAGAGAGGCTGCCCGTGGGCCGGGCTGTCAGCACCAGGAGGGGCGGCCCGTCCCCGCAAGACCAGGCTTGTGCTGGGAGCCGCATCCGGAACTCGGTGGCGCGGCCTTGCCTCCTCTTGTCGAGGAGCGTCCCCCCCTCCTGCAGCGTCTGCCCTCCTGGCCCCTCTCCCACCGCGATCCCGGCTCTGCTCTCTGCGAGGACACAGCCCGGCCGCAGACCCAAGTATCTGGAGGGACCGCTGTCACCCACAAGTGTGGGGGAGGCTTTCAGGGTCCTCGGATGGGGTCCTCCCTGGGGGGCGAATCTAGGCTCGCAGTTCGCAGGCAGAGGGTCCTTTGGATCCTGAAACCGCGTCCCCACCGGATGAAACGACCAAGTCACTGAGCAGCTGTGTGAAAATGAGGACCAGCTGGCCCAGGACCAAAGCGGTGCTGGGAGAATCTGGACCCCAAGTCACAGGCTTGCACGGATACCCCAGACCCCAGATCGAGTGGCTGGGGAGACGCTGCCAGTCATGATGACCTCAGGGTCATCAGTGCCCGAGGCTGTGGCAGGTGTCTGTGCTGCGGGCAGAGGGGTTCTCCTGCCCTTTCCGCCCTCCTGTGATGTCCAGGGCGCCAGCCGCTGGAGGGACAGCCCATCCCTGCGGCCAGCTGGTAGACCAGACAAAGCTCTGTTGGACACATGGAGAAGGGGCCAAGTGGGGAGCCCACAGATGGCCCCGGGGCCCGGAACAGGCAGCTCCTGGCCCGCCTCTGGGCCCAGAGGCTCCCACTTAGCAGGCCCAGGTGCCTGGGTCCCCGCCGTAGCCGTGACCAAGGAGGTCTTGCCTGAGAGGCTCTGTTCTGACTGTGGGCCGAGCGACACGTGTTCCCTCCCCTCCCTGACGTCCAGCCTGACTCAGATCTGTGGCACTTACCCCTGCCTTGGGCGGCCCTTCCCTCTCTGGGTGTCAGTTTCCCTGCTTGTCCAATGAGATGATGCCCAAAGTGCCTCCTTCCCAGGCCCACGGGCAGCCCAGGAACCACCCCAGGGGACCCCTCCGGTCCATTCGCTCGCCAGGGAATGAGGCAAAGCACACCAATGTGAAGTCACAGATGGTTGAATTTCTATGGGACATTCATGCTTCCAGACCCCCCAGAGCTGCCTGGCGCATCTCCCCAGAAGCACCGCCTCTGAGTGACCGCGACTCGACTTCCAGGCTGGCGCTCGGGGGAGGAACACTGGCCCCGGTGGCGGGGGGGCACCGAGGGCAGTGACTTAACGCCTGCCCCAGTCCCGGCCACGCGGGTGTCGTCTCCATGACTTGGCTTTGCTCCTTCTCGAGCTCACGTGGGTGAGATCACAGCGTCTGCTCCTGTCACCCAGTTCTGTGCCTGTGACCCCCCACTCATGTCATGTGAATCTGCCTTGTGTTCTGCTTTGCTGGTGTGCACTATTCCATCGTGGGGATAAACTGCAGCCCTGTGGATGGACAAGTGGGCAGTTTCCAGCTCTGGGCTCTCGGGGTAAAGCAGGTGTGACTCACACTTGTCTGGGTAGATGTGTGTGCTCAGGTCCTGGTCACACTGGGGATGTGATCGTTTAACTTTACTAGAAATTGCTGAGTTGTTATCCAGAGTGATGGTATCAACTTGCACCCTTACCAGCAATGTATGAGAATCTTCATATATTACTTTTATATGTTTAAAATTAAAAATCCTCTTATTAAGAAATTCCAGCTTCAAATGCCTTCACTGGTGATTTTTCGCAATATATTCAAGAAACAAATAATCCACTCAACTCTTCCAGGCACAGCTAAGAAGGAAATACTCTCGACTCATCTTAAGAAGCTAATAGACCCTTGAAAACAAAACTTACGAAGAGCAGTCCAAGAAAGGAAAATTATAGGCCCTAAAGAGTCAACGAATCTTTACAACGTAGAAAAGGGATAATACGTTATGACCAAGTTGTGTTTATCCCAGAAATACAATAGTGGTTTAATTTCTACAAAGTCAATTAATATAATCATCCATCTCAACAGACTTAAGGGGAAGATCACATCAACAGATGAAAAATGTTTGATAAAATTCAATATCCATTCATGAAAAAGTGCTTCCATTACGAATAGAGGAAACTTCCTTAACCTTAATTGTATGTGTAAGAAACCCTATAGCTTTCACTCTGAGACCGGCAACAAGGAGGAATTTCCCTGCCACCAGTTTCACTCAGCATCATTTGGGAGGCCCCGCCAAAGATCGACAAGCAGAGTAGAAAACTTTCACTGTTCATAGAGGACATGATAATGTGTGGAGAAAGGGCTGAAGAACAAGGAGATAAATTGTCAAAATTAATAGGAGACCCAGGAAGTTTGCTACATTCAAAATCAATATGTAAAACTTAGCTGCTTCTCTATAGGCCAGTGACAAACTGAGATTTAGAAAATTTATCATTTATAAAGGCATAAAAGTATGAAAGGCATAAGAAAAACAAAAGATGTGTAAGATTCTTATAGAGGAAATTGATCTAGAAAAATTGAGAGACATACAAGACCCAAGTAATTAGAGCAATGAAATGCTGTAGTCTTGAACTTGAGAGTCAATTCTCCCCAAAAGGAATCAGTGGATTTGTATAATCCCAGCCTAAATTTCTTTTTTTATTTTTGGTGGATCATTGCAAATTGATTCAAAAATTTATGTTGAGGTGCAGAGAGCTGAGAATAGCTAAGTCGCTCTGAAGGACAAGGGATAGACTGGCTTTGATATCGAGGCGATTATAGCTTTAATCTTCACGACCTGGTGCACTGATGAGGGAACAGAACAGACCAGTGGAACAGACCAGCGAGCTCAGAAACAAGCCACGCACATGGTATTGACACTCAACAGAGGAGGTCGACTTCTGGTTCTGGTTTTGCATTCGCTGAGCTGGGAAATCACCACCCCGTCCTCACAACAAGGAAGAAGCTGAACAGACTGAAAGTCAACAACTCTTCTAGAATCTATGGTGGGGGGGGGGGTCACTGTGCAAACCTTGCCCCCAAGTTTGCAGAGACCAGTGGGCACTGAACACAGAGATAAACAGGGAGTTAAGTGGGAGGTGAGGATCTACTTCACACTAAAAAAATGACCCAGGTAGACAAATCCTTAAATGTAACACAAAACTAGAGCATTTTAGAGAATATAGAGGGACATCTTTGTAACTTTGGGCTGTGGATGGACTTCTTATACAATTTACAAATAATAGCCATAAAGGCAAAGACTGATCCATTCTAATACATCAAAATTAAGAAATTCTGATTCATTAAAAGGCCCCATAAAAGGAGTGAAGAGACAAACCACAGAGTGGGAGGAGATTTGCGTACATTCAACCAAAAAAGGAAGGCCGGGAATATGGAAAACCAAACTCTAATAGGAGTCAGTAGGACAAAGCGCCCGACTTAACACTGGGCAAGTGGCTCAGCAAAGAGGAACCCAGATACGATCAGACCTCATTAGTAATCAGGAAAAGCGAGTTAAGATCACAATACAAGATCATTACTCACCCGGCAGCTTGGCAAAAGTTTAAAAAAGACCAGACCAGCGGCTGGTGAGGGTGCGGGAACCCTCACGCCCCGCTGGGTTGGTGGTCACTTGGCACCAGCATTTTGGAAAAGCCCGGTGAGCACACCCCAGACGGGCGCCTCCCCCCACCGTCATCAGCCCTGGAGAAATTCCCGCGTGGAGGAGTTGGGGATTTTGTGGGAATGTCCATGGCAGTATTATTTATAAAGCAAAAAAACGGGAAACAACCCAAATGTAACACTCAGAGCAGCGTGAACAACGTGTGGGGTGTTTGTTCAGTGGAGCCCATCGCTGCCCCAGACTCCGGCAGGAAGGACTCCGTTCAGGAAGAAGCGGGTCCCAGGACATGGAAGCAAGATTTTGCTGACTAGAAATTAAGAAACGGGCAAAGCTAACTAATTCTTGATAAAACTACATAGAAAAGCAAGCCAGTGACTGTCACGAAATCCAGGGCAGGATGTGAAAGGGGAGAGAGGCTTGTCCTGTGTCTTCACCTGGGGGGGCAAATGTGGGTTTCCCGCCGATATGCTTGTGCAGACAACACACTTGGGGTCTGATTCATTCATTCAGTCTGCCGTGGGAACGATTCATTTCACGAGTTTTGGAGAACTAAACTTTGACAGAAAGGAACTGATTCTGCTTCAGGCTGGGCTCGGGCTGCCACCCCCTCTCCCCCAAGCCCACCCGGGCCCCGCACACCTGCTTCCTCCCACCAGGAGGTCAGGTGTCCAGCATCTTCCCTCCTCCTTGAGGTTTTCCTAGTGATCTCAGCTGCCACCCAGCCCAGATCCCATTAGCAAGTGGTTAGGGTCCAAGTAAACAGGCAGGCAGAGGGGCCGGGGAGCCTTCTGGGCCCTGCAGGGTAGGTAGACCCTCCAGGAAGTGGCTTGGCCCACGTGCCTTCCCAGGGGGTGAAGGTGATGGCGATGGGATGATGAAGGTCGTGGGGCTGATGGTGGTGGTGGCCTGAGCCATCTCCTTGGACCCTCCTACAAGTCACCGAGGTGGGCACTGTGTGGCCTCCAGTGTCCAGAGGAGGTGATGTGGGACTTGCCCAAGGCCATCCTGCTCGAGTGACGGGACAGGGACCTGGCCCCAGGCCTCCGTCTCCAACACCCAGGCTGTCCCTTCTTCGGGGCTCTGGTGAGCCTGGGGGACAGTGCAGGATTCGGCCATGGAGATGCATACCCTTGGAGACTGAACGTGGCCTTGCCCTCCCTCTTGGCGTCCACTCCCTGGCAACTCGCATTGGAAAGAATGTTCGGGAGCTTGTCAGCATCTGGTGCTTGTCCCGAGGGCTTTCCCTGTGGGCACTGTGCCCGCCCCCCCCCCCCCCCGGCTGAGTCTCCAATCATGAGCAGCTGGACCGTCACCAGATGCCCCGGGTCCCTCCCTGTCCCCGTTTGCCCTTGTGCAATTTGGAATCGCCCAGATTCCTCGGAAACTAGGGCCCGTGGCCAGCTGCAGCACAGAGAACAGAGCAGGGGGCAGAGGGCAGAGGCAGAGAGTGACCCTACCTGAGCTCCTCCTTTGCCGGGCCGGGAGCTGGGAACACCGGCCTGGAGGCCGTCTCTGTTGGGTGGGGTGACAGAGCCCTGGTCCTGGGACCCACTTCTCCTTCCTCTTTCCACCTTTCAGAGTCTCCTGTGTGGCCTGGAATGGATGTTCCCCCCCAGCCTGGGCCCCGCTGTCCTGGGGCCTCCCTCTAAGTGCCCCAGGCCCTAGTTGTGCTTCATCTCAGGGACTGTCGCCAAGCCCAGGTCTGCAGAGGTGCGGCCAGACACGTCAGGACCACGTCCACGGGCCCCGGGGGGTCGGGAGGGGCTTTTGCCCCCAAGCAGCAGGGCCTCAGTCACACAGGAGGCAGACGAGGGGTGCCCCTCGGGCCTGGTTCCTTGATTCTTTGCTGATGGATTTAGAATCTTAGTCTCTGCACTTGGGAAGGGCTGAGGGGTTGAGGTAGCGCAGCTAAAGCAGCAGAAATCCTCCCTCCAGGCCGGGAGGGCGTCCAGGAGCCCCTCGGAGCGGCTGCGTGGACCCGGGTCACCAAGGATGCGCAGGCCGACTCCAGGCGGCCTCAGCCTTGGTCCACGGGTCCTGGACCCGCCGAGGGGTTCCACCGAGGCCACTGAGCCATCTGCAAGCAAACAAGGGGGAGACAGAGGGAGGGAGGCACCTGCCCACAACTAATCACTGTGGTGATTAACTCAGGTTAAGTTGAATGGGGAGCACAGAATTTCTCCAGATGAGGCCAGCAGCAGGGAGAGGAAAGTGGTTTTCTCAAGCCCAGCAAGAGAGCTGTGGACGCAAGAGCCTCCCTTGCTGGAGCCCCGGTGTTGGGGGGCACTCTCCACGGGGCTCCACATCCTGCCCTCTTGCAGGGGGCTGGCTCGGACCCTGACCCGAGCTCCTGGAGATGAGGCACCCGGGCCCTGCACCCGGGCCTCCGTCTGGGGAAACGCCTCCTGGGCCCCAGACCATCGTGTGGGGCCGAGAGTCCAGGAGGAGTCAGGGCCCCCGACCCGGTCGGGCGCAGGGCCGGAGGCCGGGGTGCACGGGCCCGGCCCAGCCTGGCCGTTGGGGCTGCTGCGCTGTCTTGGTCACTGAAGAGCCCGTCTGAGGCCTTCGGTTAAACCACTTTGCTCGTTCAATTCCACAGTGAGTTTGCCACCGGGAGGGATACAGCTGCCCTTGAAGTTTCTACAGTCTTCAAAGCCGCTGCGTGTGACGAGGTCCAGAGGCCCTGACCGCCCAGCGGCGGGGGAGCCTGGGCTCAAGCAGGGAAATGGCCGCCCGGCCACATGCGGTGTCAGGGGCGAGGGGCCACCTGAACCCAACAGCATCCGGGGTGGGGTCTCCTGCGGTCGTCGTCCGCCGCCAGAGCCCTCCCTGACCCTTGCAGCCCCCCACCCCTCAGGGGCAAGAAGCATTAGCGTCCGGGTCCTGAGCCCCTCCAGCGCCCCGAAACCCTGACTCCACGAAGCCAGAGTCGTCTGCAGGCAATGCAGCCTCACCACGCCTTTGGCACTTGACCCGGAGAATGCGCTGACCTGTCATGCGAGGCTGGGGCCTCCGTGAGCTCTCTCGGCCACCGCTTCCCGCCCCACCCCTGCCCCGCCTTTGCCCCCAGCCCCCCTCTGCCCCTTGTCTCCTGCACACACCTCCACCCGTCCTCCCTCTTTCTCACTAACACACTATTCGCGATTTTCTCAGGGATTAGCTGAAAAAACAAAATGACAAGCAAAAACCCCAGAAACTATCACTTCTATAATTAAGTCAGGGCTTCCCTGGTGGTGTAGTGGTTGAGAATCTGCCTGCCAATGTAGGGGACACAGGTTCGAGCCCTGGCCTGGGAAGATCCCACATGCCGCGGAGCAGCTGGGCCCGTGAGCCACAACTACTGAGCCTGCACGTCTGGAGCTTGTTCTCCGCAACAAGAGAGGCCGCGATAGTGAGAGGCCCACGCACCGCGATGAAGAGTGGCCCTGCTCGCCGCAGCTAGAGAAAGCCCTCGCACAGAAACGAAGACCCAACACAGCCATAAATAAATAAATAAATTTAAAAAGGCATGGGCAAACAAAACACTGTTAAAAAAAAAAAATTGTTACTATAATTAAGTCAGAATGGTAGAAGTTGTCCACACAAAATAAAATCCATACAAACTAAACTACCCATGGTAAATTTTGCTTTGGACTCTAAGTTGAGAGTGCATTGTGCAAAGTTTGACCCAGAAAAAGTGGACATTGTCTGCGAAGCTGGGAAGTGGGCAAGTGAGGGGCTCCTCCCCCAGTGATTTGCTCTTGGGTGTGTCTCCTGATCCCCAAAGACCCCAGATGAGAAGCTCTAATCATAAAAACTGATACGAACAATTAACACTGAATAAGTCATATTTTTTGGTTCAATTGAAATGGAAGAGAAATGATTTCTATGTTTAGAATTTCAGTGAAATGAAAATAAGTTAATTGGAAACTGCTTGATCTCAGGGTTAGACGATCGACAAGGTTTAATCGGGTTTGCCCTGGAGAAGTGGGTTTTCGTTGAACATTAATCCAGGAAGGCGAGATTACAGAAACATACTTTGTATTCACATGTCATTGGGGTCTGCACGGCTTCACTCTCTGCGTGCACACACCACACACGCGCACACGGCACACACTCACGGTGCAGACACACGCACACAGCTGCACGGGCCCTGTCCAGGGTGGGCGCAGCCCTCCCTCTCTCACTGGACGTGTCCTCTCCCTCACAGGAAGAGCCAAGCCGTGGGGTCGGGACCTGCTGAGCCCGGGCTGCCCTCCCTGCTCCGACCTCTGTCCTTATGTGGGTTGGATGAGTCCTCAGTCCTTGTCACTTCCTACCTCCCCTCTGTGCAAGCCTGGTGAGCCATTTCTCCTACGAATCTGTCCCTTCCATCAAGAATTACCATTTCATTGGCATAAAATGTAACCATATCATTATTATATAATATTATAAAAATGTAATTAATTAGCATAAGGTGTGAAAATGATACCTGTGAGGTACCTGGTACCTGGCATGAGGCCCCTACCGTGTAGCTGGCAGGAGGCACCTGCCTGGTGGCCCAGCGGGGAGATTCTGACCCAGGCCCCCTGTTGGCTGCCCACCCCCTGGCCACTCAGAGGCCCTCTCCCTAGGGCCTCTGGGCCGACCGCTCCCAGCCTGTCCGAGGAGGTCACCCTCTGTGGGGGCCTCTCTTGCTCCTGGGCGACTTCGGCCGTTTCCCTGCTTTCCCAGGGAAGGACCCAGGCCAGCCCCTCTCTGACAGCTTGGCTTCTTCTGGCCCAGACTGGACAGTCTGGACCCCAAGGTCAGACCCCAGGTCAGCCCGTGGCAGCTGGCGGGCTTCACTCAGTTCTGCCTTCCGCCTGCTCTGTGCCCTTTGCTAGGGGCTGGTGGTGACCTGGGGTCCCGCGGGGTGCGTATCTCCTGCTCTCAGCCAGTCCAGTGCCGTCAGTGGAGGAGCTGGGGAAGCTTCACCCGGGGGCGGGGGTCAACGTCTTCCTCCCCCTCCACACGTACCCCGTGATAATGATGAGGCTCAGCTGGGGCATGGGGGCCCCCTTCCGACCGACACTGGGTTCCCAGAGCTCTGCCACCATCCGGCGAGGGCCCACGGACCTGTGTGGCTGCCCACCAGCTGTGTGGTCATCTGAGCAACCGTGTCTGTCCGAGACCGGAGCATCCAGAGGGCAGGGAGGGGGTCTATCCAGGCCCCTGGCCCGGGCCTGGCGCCGGTGTTACCCTGAGAGGTGACACCGTGAAGCCTTGGCCTGGTCTGGGGGTGGGCCCTCCTGCTCTGAGCCCACCAGGAATGATTAGCTCCCTGCCCCCGAGCTCCTTGCTTCCCCGGGTGTTGCGGGGGGGCTGGGGGGGCGCGGCCCCGGCGAACCCTTTCTTGTCTCTCCCAGGCCGCTCTGGCTTCAGCCTCTATTTGTCCTGACATTAGGTGGGGTTTATCTCTGCCCTTAGCGCGCCGGTAAAACCCCGGACGCTGCTGGCAGTCTCCCTGACGTTCTGGCCTCCAGGGCGGGTTGGGGGGGCACAGCACCCTGCACGGAGAGGAGGGCCCTCCTCAGAAACTCCAGAGAGCCTGAGGGTCTCGCCCGGGGCATGGGGGACAGCCCTGCTGCTTTGTTTAAGGGCACAGGTGCCTGACGAGAGCACGGGAGCCTCCACCTCGGGGTTTCCGAAGCAGCAGCGGGCAACCCCCCAAATTCGTGTCCACCTGGCCCCAAACTTGTCCCCACGACACAGCCCGGCTCTGGTGGTCCAGGGCCCTCTCTAGCAGAGCTGGGACTTGCCAGTGGACCTGATTTATACGGTACTTGCTACCTGGGCGTTGGACTGCAAAGTTGCTTTTTTCCAAAAAGAACGTTCTGGAAAGAGCTTCTGCACCCTTCTTCCTGGGGTGAGCCTCTGAGTGTGAGTGATGAGGTTTGGGGCGAGCAGATAAATGCAAAGCCCCAGACCGAGGGGACACACCCTCTCTTCCCACCCGGTCTGGGCCCTGGACGGACCCCACCATTCCCACTCCTGGGCCTCATCTCTGAACCCAGCTCTGCCCCATGTCTGGGGACCCAGAGGCCCCGCCTGTCAGCTGACCAGGCCTCAAGGAGGGTAAACTCCCAAACCAGCGAGACTGGGGCCACCACCCAGGGCCCCTAGCCGGGAGCAGAGTGGGCCCGAAACGGGCAGGTGTCATCGGAAGTCTGATTAGATTCTCTGCGGAGATGGAAACGTAAATATTGATAGAAGTCAGAAGACTTAAGTGCTCTCTGCCATGAGATGTGATGTCACCTCCAGCACCTGTTTCTGGAGGAGCTGCATGAACGCGGGTGTGTCTGCACGGGCGCTGCCAAGGGGAGCGAGAGGTGTAATCAATCGCCTGGCGGCGGGGGGGCAGGGATGAGGACAAAGCCAGGGCCTGGGGTGTGTGCAGAGCTGGGTCCTGGCCTGCAGGACTCACCAAGCCCAGCTGGCCTGGCCGGCCAATGCAGGCCCAAACAGGGCTGCTCTGGGCCTCCTGGAACTTATCTTGAGTCAATAGAAGGCCGGGTGGTTCTGGAGGCTATTGACGAGGCCAGAGACAAGGGCGGCATTCAGGCCCCAGCCTGTTTCCAATGAGCTCAGCTGCTCCACAGCTGGGGCCAGGGATGGGCTCGACCCCCGCCTGCCAGGCCTGTTTTCCCCGCTGGTCAAAGCGGGCCGGGGCCGGGGACAGGGTGCCGGGTACCGGGGGAGCTCTCAGCCGAGAAATTACCAGAGCAGGTGCTGAGAGGGGAGCAGTCGGGGGCAGGGGAGCTGCCCGCCACAGCTGCAGGTGACCCGTGCTCCCTGCAGGGCACTGGTTCTGTCAGCAGCAACAGCCTTCTAGAAAGAAACGCTTGCTGGTCAAAGAAGGTGGGAAGATATCAGAGTCATTGTGAGCAGTAGGGAACCAGAAACCAACCCTCGATGTTTCTGGAGCCAGAGGGCCCTGCGCTGTGGGCTCACGCCTGTGTGGGTCTGTGGGAGGGCTGCTTGGGACGGGGGAAATGGCCAAGACAAGTTGTCCATTTGTCTGGCCATCGGGGCCAGTGCCTCTCAGACTTCGACATGCCTGGGGTTGCCGGAGGGTCTTGATAAACACCGCCTCTGATTAGGGAGGCCTGGGCGGAGTTGGGGATCCTGTCCTCCCCACAGCCTCCTGGGATGCTGAGTAGCCAGGCTGATGAAGACCACGGTGGGGATCATTTCTGGAGACACAGTCTCTATGTTAAGGGGTGTTCGGTTCCCTCCGAGGTGTCCAGGATGTCGGGAGTCACCGCTGTGAGGGGCTGGAGCAAGAGGAATGGCCAGGAAGGGGGCGGGCAGGCAATGACTGACAGCCTCGCGGGCTGGAGAGCGTGGCGCCCTGGGCTGCACACAGGTGAGCAGGTATGTCCTCAGACCTCAGGGCCTGTGGCTCCTCTTCGCTGTGGCCTGTGATGCACTTTAGTGTGTGCGTGTAGAGACATCCCCAAACACTGTCACTGGAAACCCCGGACTGGATTGGACAGTATCCCCCCAAATTCGTGTCCACCTGGCACTTCAGAATGTGACCGTCTCAGTCTGCCTGGGCTGCTATGACAGGACACCGCAGGCTGGGTGGTTATAAATGGCACACATGTCTCTCAGCCTGGAGGCTGGACGTTCTGCAAGTCGCTGGAAGATTCCATGTCTGGTGAAGACCCGCTTCCTGGCTCATGGATGGCGTCTCCTTGCTGTGCCCTCACATGGAGGAGGGGGGAGGGGCTCTCTGGGACCTCTTCTTATGAGGGCGCTGATCCCATCCTGAGGGTCCCACCCTCATGACCTCATCACCCCAAAGCCCCACCTCCCAACACCATCACACTGGGGCTTGGGATTTAACACGTGAACTGGGGGGACACAAACATTCTGTCTATAGCCGTGACCTTATTCAGAAACAGGGTCTTTGCACATGGATGTGGTTATGGACCCCGGGGTGAAGACACCTTGGATGTCTCTTGGATGTAGAGACGGCCCTGCGTCATGTGACAGTGTCCTTATCAGAAGAGGGACTCGGGCAGGAGCCATGTGACCGAGGAGGCAGAGATCCCAGTGATGCACGGACCAGGGAGCCCTGAGGTGCCGGCAGCCACCAAGAGCTGGGAGAGGCCTGAACCAGATGCCACCTCCAGTCTCAGAAGGAGCCAGCTCTGCCCACACCCTGACTTCCAGCTTCTGAATAAATGTCCGTTGTTTAAGCTCCCCCGTGTGTGGTCACTCCAGTAGCCCTGGGACTTTCATAAAACCCCTAACCTGAAGCCTGTCAGGGCACTCCTGGTCCTCAAACATTGGGTGCACTGCTATAATGCTTTCAGTTAGCTCACACTTGCTAAGCCCCACCTGCGTGCCAGGTACAGGGGTATAGACAGGTAGGGGGTGCAGACAGGTACAGGGGTCAGACAGGTATAGGGGTCAGATAGGTACAGGGGTGCAGACAGGTACAGGGGTGCGGACAGGTAGAGGGGTCAGACAGGTGCAGGGGTCAGACAGGTACAGGGGTGCAGACAGGTACAGGGGTCGGACAGGTGCAGGGGTCAGACAGGTACAGGGGTGCAGACAGGTACAGGGAACAAGGCAGAAGGTGTTTTTCCATGGGTGGAACTTGTTGCTTTAACAGAGGCTGCTGAGGTCCCACCCCCCCCCCCAGCCCGTTGGCTCACCTCCGAGGTCACCTGCAGCCTCATCCACCAGCCCCTCCAGGCACCTGCGCCTCTGAGGGCTGTCTTCATTACCAAGGAAACGTGCCTGTTCCTGAGAGCAGCCTGAAGGTGCCAGGGCTTCGGCCCTGCAGGGCAGCCTCCGACCAGTGACAGACAGCGTCCAGGACGAGCGGCCCGAGGCTTTGTGCCCCGTGGACGTGGACGGTGCCGAGGGCCCGACGCCAGCTCCTCGTGGTCACCCACACTGGGAGGCCCTGTTCCCGCTGTCAGAATCTGTGCATCAGCAGATGATCTGACACCCCTGCCTCGTCCTACTCTCGACACCACTGTGCTTCCCAAGATGCTTCCTGAAGCCCCTTGGGGACCCTGACTGAGGAAAACCAGAGCAAGAACTGTGTGTCCGGCAATGCCTCCGTGTTCGGAGAGGGCTTCCCGCGTCGCCCGGGATGGCATCAGGGCCTCCTTGAGTCTCCTGGGAAGATGGGGGCCTGGTGGGGGTGGAGATCTGGGGGGAAGAAGCATCCCTTGGTCACCCTAGCGGCCACACACACTCTCTGAGTGCCTGCTGTTTGCTTGGCTCTGAGCTGGGACGCCGCAGTGAGCACGGCGGAGAGACCTTTGCCCTCGAGGGGCGTTGGGGGTCACACGCGGTAGGTCAGAGGGCTCAGAGGGTTCTGAGGACAGGTTCTGTGAGAGCTAAGCTTCTCTTAAAGCCGTGCTGAAGTGAGAGGAAGAAACCCTGGACTGCGGGGTGTCAGAGAGACAGAGCGGGAGCCTGGGGGTGCATAGGCTCAGGACAGCGGCCGAGGTGACAGTCATTACTGGGCACATCGTCCATACCTGCTGCGCTGCCAGGTGCCTTACAGCAGGTCTCCCTTTGAAACCCTCCCAGCCCCCCTGCGAGCCCCTTCTGCCGAGTGGAGAACAGGCTGGGGAGGGGCCTTCCCTGCTCCATGAGGCAGCATGGAACCAGGGGTGACCAGTGCCCAGCCAGGAGCGCCCAGAGGACTCCCAGGGACGCCACCCCAAGGCCAGCATGCGCTCTGGACACTGCCGCCCTCGCCGCCAGGATGGCAGGTCCTGCTGAGGCCTGCCTTCCCGAGACCTGGGGAGGTGTGCAGGTGAGTGAGATGGACCCCCAGCTCTGCGGCTCGGGGAGTCAGCTTCCCTCTCTGGGCCTCAGTTTCCTCATCTGTGAAAGGGGCCAGCAGTTCTGTAGGAGCCGGGCTGCCCAGCCAGTCACCTCTGGAGGGCGTGGGGCCCATCTCCTGCCGGGCAGGTCGGCCCCCTGGGACACCCCGGAGAGAGCGGGCTCTGGCGGTTTGGGCCCCAGGCGTCTCCTGGCCCCGCAGATCTGCCCAGGGTCTGGCCAGGCTCACGAGGCCTACTCTGGTGCTGCTCTGTCCCTCTGACCTGCTCAGAGCATGGGTGTCCCCGGGATGCCCCATCCGGGCGGGCCCAGCGCCCCCAGCCGTCCAGCCGGTCGGGACGCCCCGGAGCCCTGCGTCCTGCGTCTGTCGGTGCCTGTGAGCACAGCTGCCAGCCTGAACCTAATTACTGAATTTGCACTAATTCTCATGCCATTAATACACGCTGCCTAAAATAACACTGCCTAGAAAACGAACTTGTCTGTGACACTATTTTTATCATTTTTTGAGGAAAAAAAGGGGAGTCACGTTGTCAGAACTTCCAGCTGTTTCCCATTTCTTTCCCTTTATTTGCTGTTTGGTGCTAAACTTGGAGACGGGATTCTGGGTGAACATTAAAGGGACACCAGCCCCGGTTCATGTGTCAGACCGGATGCTGTGTCCCCTCCCCCACCCCCCGCCCAACATTCGTTGGTGGACGAGGGTCCGCCCCCTGGGGTGCCCACGCCTGGTTCTGTGACGAGCTCCTGACACAGGCTGCGTCCACCCACGAGACCCCTGCATGAGTGCCCTAGCATCGAGTCCTGTCCCTGGGGGCCACTGGGCATCGAGGCAGGGACCCCAGAAGTGCTGAGGCATCAACGCATCAGGAGTGACCCTCGGCCGACAAGGAAAGGGAGTTGTCCACAAATACAGTCAAGCCTGCAGCCGCCTCCCCTGCCCCCTGGTGGCCCACTCGGCCTCCAGCAGGTCCGGGGCTGGAGCAGTAATCTCTGTGAACAGCCCCCTCTCTCCGCCCCCTCCCACGGGTGTGGGTGTGGAGCAGAGGTCACAGGGCCATTTTCCCCGGGCTGTGGGACAAATTTCAGGCCAGCCCAGCCCTGGCTCCCTGGGGACAGCACAGAGCCTCCGGACTCTCCCTGGGGGTTGCTCTGAGCGCGTGTGTGCATCCGTCAGAGGGCCCCTGTGTGCACACGTGTGTGGACATGGTCCGCGTGCATCCCCGTGTGCAGGTGTCCTAGTGTCCACCAGCTCCCGCGGACGGCTGGACGCCTGTATGCACACACACGTCTGCATGCGTGTGGGGACAGGACGGTGGCGTGGGACAAAGTGCCCCTGGAGACCCACACATGACACGCTTCCAAGCTGTCTCCATTGTCATGTCAGCTGAATATCTCCAGCTCCACGCCCAGGAGCACGCTGTCTCCTCGCTGCTCGCAAACCCCGGCCAGACTTCCAAACCGCTAGGCAGATTTCGAGTCCCTTTTTTTAGCTGCCGAAGGAAAAAAAATAAGTAAACACAAATCTGCTGATCCCCGTCTGCCTCCTCTTCTGGAGAATTTAATTTCTGAGCTTTGATCTGATACCAGGACCTGGAGGACTTGTTATTTCTAAATAATGAGCTAAATGCCTGTGCTCCGAGCCTCAACTTTTCTGGTTTGAGGAAAAATACGACTTTCCACAGAAACTCTTTGATGCGGCCAGTGGCGCTGTCCACACAGGAATGAAAAGGAGTTTCAGAGGGCCGGTGGTGGTGGGAGGGGACAGGCCCTCACCGGGCCCAGCCCACGTGGGAGGGATGGGGGTGGGAGGGCCACTTGGACCCTCTGCCCCCTTCCTAGGGGCCTTGCACTGTCTAGCTCCACCTGCAAGATGTCAGGGACTTATGGGGGTGAGAGAGCCCCCCAAGGCAAGGATGGATGGGGTATCCAGGATGAACCTTGGAACCCACTGCTGTCCAGCTGGGGGGCTCCCGGGCCGCCTCCCCTGGGGGCTCCTTTGGAGGAAACCCTCCTACCAAGTTAGTGCCTCAAACCCAGGTTGGGGCAGGACCCCTGCTCTAGAGGAGGGGCCTGCAGGCAGGGCAGGCCGCCGAGGGCTGTCCCTTCAGGTGGCACCTCCGGAGAGTCAGGGGACAGCTTCCCTGGGCAGACACGGTTCTGCAGGCACGCAGCCGGCCTGTGAGTCGAGGCAGAGGGCAAGACACAGCGTCCTGGGCAGCAGGGCTTGGGGAGCGGACGCGGGCTGGTCCTCAGTGACGCAGCCTTCTCCCTGTGCCCCTCAGCCAGGCGCTCTCCTTGGGATCCAGAGCCTGCCCCGTCTTGTATGTGGAGGTCCAGGCTTGGTGTCGGGGCATGGGGGCTAGTCCGAGCCCAGGGTCCTCTGTAGAACACCGGCTGCTTCTTCCTGCCCCCGGAACCACTGGCACCTGCAGGACGGCCATACTTTCCCTGGTAAATGATCATTCCAGGTCAGGGCTGGGGTGAGCCTGGGGCCCCCTCCCCGCCTAACCCAGATTTCACACTTCAGATGGCGTTTCCCCTGGAGAGCAGCCCCACGAGCTGCAGCAGGCCTGTGCCCAGAGGTCAAGAAGCAAAGGCTGTAGGCCATTCGCCCTGTAAAGAGCTCTCGGGCAGTCTACAAAAAACACCTGGCTGTTCTTGGGGCTTCGGCCTGAACCTGGTCCACACAGCATCTGCTGGCAGAACCGAAGCCAGGCCGGCCGAGGGCCTCGCGGAGCCGGGGCTCGGACAAGCGCCGAAGCAGAGTGTCCCCGCCGCCCTCCCCTTGCCCCAGATGGCAGCCCTGACCCCCGAACTCACACCTGTGGCTGCCTGACCTGGCCTTGGACCTAATAGTCATGGGCCCGGGTCCACTCCTGGGCCAGAGTGGGGTCGGGAGGCACCTAAAAAAGAAATTAAATTATTGAATTAACAGGTAGTACAGTAACATGGTCCCAAACTCCAGGCAGGTTTGGCAATAGCAAGGAGCCCAGCAGGAAAATGAATGAAATCCAACAAGTGTGGGCCCGTCAATGACAGCATGTCAGCATCAGTTCGTTATTTGTGCAGAGACACTCGTGGGATGTTAGTAACAGGGAGACTGCCAGGTGTTCAGGAACTCTGTACCGTCTTCACAATTTTTCTGTAAATCTAAAAATATGCCAAAATAAAAGGTTTATTTAAGGAAAAGTTGGGTGGGGGCTGCCATATGGGACCCTGCCTGTGTCTTGGGCAGCTGTGCCTGTGTCTCCTGCTTTAGCTGCATCTCTGGGGGAGGCCGAGGCCGAGGGGCGTCAGAGGCCATTGTCCTAACGCAGAGGGAGGAGAAGGTCCCGTAGAGCGGCCGGCGGGGAGTGGTGGTCCAACCCCGGGCGTTTTCTGAAGGTGAAGGCTGACAGCGGAGGCCCGGCCTTGCCTGCGGAGGAGGATGGAGCTGGTGGGCGAGAGACCGGGCCGGTGTGAGCTGGATGGGGGTTCTGTCCCAGGTGCGTCCTGACATCCTGGAGACCACGTCGTCTCCTGGACCAATGAATCCAGGTTGGGGAGATGTCTTGGGGCCCAGTGGGTGTGCACCAGGGGCACCTTCTCCAGTCTGTACCCCCAACACCACAGGCCGACACTCCCGCCCAGAGCGAGTCTCCCGGAGGTCCTGCGGTGAGGGCCTGGCTGCAGTGGGGCCCTGGACGCCGGATGGAGCCACCCCAGGGGAGAGCTCTGCTCAGACGGGACCCCACGCCCCCGTTTTCTGCCACACTTGTCCTGGCCACGAAGGCAGCTCTGACAGCTTCTGGCAGATACTTTCTCCGACCTGGTTGATTAAAGCCAAACCCAGACTCTTCATTCTTTTTAAAAATTGTGTTTCATTTTATGGGCCTATTATGATTTATTTAGCAATTCCCTATTAATGGGCTTTTGGTCATTATAAATAACGGTGCAGTGAATAACTGTACAGAAACCATCTCACCTGTGCAGCCACAGATATGGGGGAGGTTAGGCCTGCTGGGCCAAGAGATGTCACCTTCAGGAAGGCGACATCGAAGCGAGAAGAGGACGGTACAAAGGAGCCGCTGCTTGGGGAGGGGTCTGGGGCCCACAACACACCTGCTGGGTCAACGGGGATATGTCCAACAGAACGAGACCCGCACATGACTCAACCACAGACAAACACCTCGTGTCCAGCTCAGCTCACACAGATAAACGTGGAGAATTCCGGAGGCTGCCCAGCCTGGCCAATCAGATAGGGCTGCCCCTGAGTTACCGTGTTGGGAAATGACTTAATAGAATCTCGCTTGTTACTGATTAATTTTGTTTGATGTGGGAGGCTGCACGGATTTTTAACAAGCACCACTTGTGACTGCAGACCAACCAAAGCTTCCAGAATCATGAAGTGCATTTCAGTGTATTTTAAAAAAACACAGGGCGCAGCCGGCCTGCCCAGCACTCCTGGGCTGGTGACGGGACGGCTGTGGAAGGAAAACCTGGGGCTCCTGTGAACTAACAACATGGGATTAGAGATCCATTAGGGCCTCTGTCTGCTCCATCAATCTCCAGCCCAGATACGTCTTTGCCTCCCACCAAGAGGTGGAGGTTTTAGCCTGTATAGTCTAGAGGATTGAAAAGGAGAAGATAAAATAGAGAAAATTCCAGAGGCTCTAAAGCCAGGGGAGACCCTTGTGCTCCTGCCATCTGTGCCATTCTGCTCCATCCTTTACAAAGAGGCTGTGATGACAGCCAGGCAGCTAGACTGGGTGCTGGATCCTGGGGCTGTGACGGCAGTTCCTACCTGCCCCGGTCTCACACAGGAACAAGCGCGAGCCTCTGTCTGAACTGCGCCTGGAGCAAGCTTGGTTGTGGGCAGTGGTCACTTCCAGGGGCCTTTGGAGGCTTGGCCATATGTGCCTGCTAGCTTGTGGGCAGAGCAGAGGGCTGGCCAGACTGGTGGTACAAAGCACACCAGACAGATAGTCTCCCAATGCCTGGAGCACCCAAGAGAGCAAGTACAACGACGGAAACCAGCTGCAGCCGCAGCCAAGGGGAAGTACGTCAGTTAGGATGCATTGGGCCTCAAGTAACAGAAAAGTCAGCTGGGACTGCCTTAACTAAGAGGGTCGACTGGCTCACGGTACTAGAGGTCCCTGAGCAGGTCAGCTTTCAGGGCTGGTTTGATCCAATGGCTCAACAATCCTGTCAGGGCCCCAATTTCTTTCCATCTCTGTCTTCTGCATAGTCAGCCTCATTCCAAATCCAGTTCTACCTCATGAGCACAAAATAGCTGCTCCAGTTCCAGATTTCACATCCAAACACCACCCTGCCCAGAAGGAGAGAAAATGTGTCTGTGGCAGCAGTCCACACAGGGAATCAACCTGACTGGACCCCTTAGGTTACATGTCCATCCTCCAACAGGTACACGTGGCAGGAACGTGTGATGGATACAAATGAACTATGGCCCCCCTCAGAAGAGGGGGTGTGGGCAGCTTGGTCCCAAGCAAGGGGGCTGTGGGCACTGGGGATGGGGAGGGAGGATGGATGCTGGGTGGGCAACCTCGAATGCTCAAGACAGCGCAGGTGGAGCTGGATCTACACCATCGCAGGGCCAGACGAGGGGAGCCTGCATGCTAGGGCAAGGCATTTGGGTTTTTTGAATTTTTTAAAAGATTTATTTATTATTTATTTATTTTATTTATTTTTGGCTGTGTTTGGTCTTAGTTGCGGCACGCGGGATTCATTGAGGCCTGCGTGATCTTTCGTTGCGGTGCACGGGTTTCTCTCTTGTTGTGGCGTGCGGGTTTTCTCTTCTCTAGTTGTGGTGCGCTGGCTCCAGGGCATGTGGGCTCTGTACTTTGCAGCACGCAGGCTCTCTCGTTGAGGCGCGCAGGCTCAGTAGTTGCAGTGCGTAGGCTTATTTGCCCCGTGCCATGTGGGATCTTAGTTCCCTGACCAGGGATCAAACCCATGTCCCCTGCATTGTAAGGCAGATTCTTTACCACTGGACCACCAGGGGAAGTCCCGGCATTTAGGTTTTATTTCCAAGAAACCTGAGAGCTAGAAGTGCCTTGGGGGAGGGAGGGAGGCCCATGCAGGCCAGTGTCCCGAGCTCACCTGGGGAGGAGGGGCTCCTGCCAGAGCTGAGCCACGAGGCCCCAGAGGCCAGGCTTGGTGTGTGTGGGAGGAGGTGGGGGGCACAGGAAGAGGGCTGGGTTGTGGGGGGGAGCTGGCATTCCTACTACTAACCGGATGCCCAGCCAGCTCGGGTGCCTCCTCTCTACATGTCCTGTCCTCACAGTCGCTTGGCAGGGTGGGCGTATCTGCCATTCCCATTTTGCAGACGTGGAGACCCAGCCATGGAATGGGCGGTTTTCGAGATCACACAGCCACTAAATTGCACTCAGGATTCGAACCCAGATCTGCCAGACTCTTCCCAACCTGCCACTCGGTACAGGCAGGCAGCTTCTCCCAGGGAGGAGGGCTGAAGACCAGACTGAGGCTTCCACATGGAGGACAGAGGGCTGGGAGAGAGGCCCTGGGCCAGGCAGCGGACCAGCTTGGCTTCCAGGGCCTTCGCTTTCGAGGCAATGGGAGCAAACCAGTGGCCTGGCCCACACGGGAGCCTTCCTGAAAGACGGAAATGGGTCCTGCCTGGGTTATCTCTGCCTTCCTGAGAGTGCCCCCACCCAGGGCCCTCCCCTCAGCTCTGGTGCTGGTGCATCACTGCTGGGACAGCCCTGCACCCGTGCCCTGCAGCTGCTGGTGTCCTGCAGACTCCTGGTTGGTTCACTCTTACTACAGTGTTAGTGGCTGATGGCGGCTTTCCATGGACTTTCTTTAACATTTATGGGCACACCTTTAAAACCAGAGGACACTAAAAGTGTGCCCCTGACCAGGATCTGGGGGCACACCCCCAAACAGCCCCACCCATGTTCAAAATTTCTCCAACATTCCTGTTTTGTTAAATAGGATTTCATGGAAATTCTGCCTTCTATTCCAGAGGGCATCTGTCCTTGTTTAGGACAAAAAACTAGGGGGACTGGTTAGAGTCAGTCTGATTTCCAAACTCCATGGCTCCCTCAAAGGGGCACCTGGGTACCACCTTCCAAGGTCTCCCTCAAGGCAGCAGTGCAGGGGCTCCTCCTCGCGCCGGCTAAGAGCCCTGGCCTGAGGTCTGAGCAAGACCCCTCCCCAGACAGGATGGGAATAACTGGGCTTCAAGTTCACTCAAAGACCCTGAAAAGGTATTTGGGGACAGCTGGGGGCAGGGGGACATGAGGGCAAACAGGAGCTGGACACCTGGATCTGAATCCATGCCCGCTTCTCAGGGTCGGTCTCCTGTGCATCTCATGGGCAGCTGTCCTATAGGACCCCCATCAGATCACAGTGAGGGGGGCTGGGTGGGACGGGCGAGGAGCTTGGCTCAGGGGGAGAGCCCACGTGGGCCTGGATCACAGCCCACCCGCCCCTCGGTTTCTCTGCTTGTGCCCCAGGTGTCCCGGTGAGACGTTTCTCTAAGTGCTGGTGTAAACGGGGTCTCTCCATAAAGACGTCAGGAGAACAAGAGTGTCAGGTGTTTAGAAAGGCCTGGCCGTTGATAAGCCCACTTGACTGGTAGAGCCCACCTGCCCCCACCCTGCCCCCCGCGCCCAGGCGCCATCATCCACCGCACCAATTTCTTTTCAGGAGGTGGTCCTGGAAGACCGTGGACCCCAAACCTGGGCACCTTTCAGTTGGGGGCGTGGCCTGGGCCACGGGGCGGGGCCTGGATCTGGGGAGGGCGGGGCCCAGATCGCCACCCTCCGCACCCGACACCCTCACCCCAGGCTGCCTGCTCTGTGGACCGGCCCATCCCTGGCTCTCTGCTGCCACCTGGTGGCAAGGCGCGGGCGTGCACCCTCTGGGCCTCGCCTGTGAGAGATGCGGATGTCGAGTATTCAGGCACCCTGAGGCCGATTCGCAGGATCGCAGGTGGGGAGAGGGTGGGGGTGAAGGGGAACCTGCCCGCTCCACAAAGGCCAGGCTGGCTCAGCTTCCGTGCCCGGAGGGGTCCTTGCCAAGGGCATCGCTACCTGCGGTGTGGAGCCACCTGCGCTGCACCTGGAGAGCTGAGGCGGGCTTTGCACCACCACCCGCTCCCCGCGTTTTACAGCTGGGGAAACGGGCTCGGGAGGCCACCGTAGCGCTTCCCACGGGCTGCTGCTACGGCCCGTCGCTGTTCTGGCGTCTGGGGACAGCCGCGGGGGAAGGGCTGGTCTGTGGGCGGAGCGTGTATTCTAGTGGGGGATACGGGTGAACGCCAAAATATGGTAATATCGTGAATACAACGCAACATCATAAAGCATGCTGGGAGTGCCGTTAAAAACCAAGCGAAGGGAGAAGACAGCGCTGGGTCGCGGGCAGGAAGGCCACTGGACTGACCGCGGCATTGAGTGGAGACTGAGTGAGGACGGGGACTGGGGATCATTCCAGGCCTGGGGACAATTCTCCAAAAGCCCTGGGCAGGAGCAGCCAGGAGGCCGCGTGGCTGGAGCCCAGTGGGCGGCGGAGGGGGCGGGGGATGAGCGGAGCAGCCCTTGCCTGGTGGGGGTGAGGTCTGGAGCTGAGCTTTGTTCTGGGTGCAGGAGAGCCTGGCTGGGGCAAGGGGGGGCGGCAGGGAAAGGGGTGGGCCTGGCGTGTTTCCAGCGGGCCCACTCTGGCTGTAGGTTGGAGGACGGCTGGAGTGTGGGCCGGCAGCAGGTAGGGCACTTGCTGCCTCAGGTAAGCGAGGTGGGGCGAGATGAGGGGCGTGGGGAGAAGGCTGTACAAAGGAGCCGCGTTCGCTCAAAGGCTGAAGGTGCTGCTGTGGGCGGAGGCAGGAAGGGTCAAGGCCACCTCCCAGGTGTCAGGCCCGATCACCCACAGGTGTGACGGGCACAGGGCCAGGTGACGTACTGTGCATGGCCCCACTTTGTGAGCCTCGTGTCACATCTCGTGCATTATCTCATCCATTTGGTGCAATAACCGGGCGTTCCGTGCCTTATCGCTCTTGGTTGGCACGACAACCCTGTGAGTCAGGACTATGGCCCCAATCTCGGGCACAAGGAAGCCAACGCTCAGACAGCAACACACGTGCGGTTTCTGTGACCAGGGGCGCTGAGCAGGGCTCTCACCCATCTTAGGTTGTGTGTGTGCAATCCTAAAATTAAGATATAATCCACATAACACAAAATTCACTGTTTTAAAGGTTACAGTTCAGTGGTTTTTAGCGCATTCACAGTGTTGGATAACCATCACCACTATCTAATTCCAGAACATTTTCATCACCTCGAAAAGAAACGCCACATCCCCAGCCGTGGCCCCCACATCCCCACTCCCTCCTTCCATGGCAACCACCGATTCGCTCTCTGCGTCCATGGACCTGCCGGTTCTGGAATCGCACAACACACAGCCTGTTGTGACAGCTTCTTTCACTTGGCATGTGTTCCAGGCTCACTCACGTTGTAACATCACTTTTCATGGCTGAATAATATTCCACTGTATGGATAGAGCACATTTTGTTCATCCAGTTCACCCACTGGTGGACCTGTGGGTGATTTCCACTTTTTGGCTCATGTGAGTCAAGCTGCCATGAACGTTTGTGTACAGGTATCTGTTTGAGTCCCTGTTTTCCATACTTTGGGTATATTCCTAGGAGCTGAGCATCTTTTCGTGAGCTTCTTGGCCATTTGTACATCTTCTTGGGAGAAATGTCTGTCCAGATCCTTGGCCTATTTTTGAATTGAATTATTTGTCTTTTTATCGTTGAATCCTAGATCAGATTTTAAATCCCACTGCCTCTACCTCCTGGTTGAAATTAGCTGGGCTTGCATAAAATTACGGGGTGCTTGGCACACGGTGGTCTCCAGCAGAGAAGAGTGGTCTGGGTCGCAGTGTGGCAGCTGGTGGTACCTTAGGGCCAGGTGAGGGGGACGAGGAGGAGCCAGTGGCTGACAGCCCCCACTCCTTCCCTTTTGACTCCTGCACCCTTAGCACGGGCCCCGGCCCCCAGCCCTGCCCCACCATCGTCCCCTCCCTCAGGACCTGTGACGTGAGCTGCTGGCTGGGTTCCCCCGACCTTTGTAACTGGGGCCTCTGAGGCCTCAGCCTTCTCCCCGCAGAGCTTCCCTGCTCACAGCTACTCCTCTCCCTCCTCAGATGTCCTGGAATCAGGGAGGGCGTCAGCTCCCCGGCACGTAACACACGCGGGAGAGGGTGGGGACAAGGCCCCTGCAGCTGCACAGCTGGCGCTGCCCCCGCTCAGCCTCTCACCCGCCCCGTGACCTTGAGCCCTCACCTGGGGCAGGGAGCAGGGGATTGACGCCCAGGCTGGTGTGAGGCTCCCCTGAGATCAGGCAAGTAACAGGACTGGGACACAGTAAGACCTCAGTATGGAGGGTCCTGCCATCACAAAGTTCTCAAATTCTCTTTGGAGGACGCCAGGCCACACAAACAAACAGGCGAATGCGAGGTCGAAGGCTGCGTGTCTGACTCTGCCATGATCTCGCGGAGCCCGGCAAATATTGACGATGGCTCCCTGGGGTGCGCAGAGCAGGACCCGATTTGTGCAGCAAACATGGGGTAGAATTATAGGTCTGTGTCTGCAGAGAAAGGAGTGTGTGGTGTGGCACATAAAGTGTTCAGGGCAGCTGCCTTTGGGGTTTGGGATTGTGGGGAAGTGGGTGAGGTGGATAAATTATCCAGAAACACCCACCCACTTCTTCTGTGGGAGGGGTCCTTCCTGGCCCTGGACTTGGGGTGTGGGCACGTGACTTGCTTTGGACACGGGATGTCTGCGGACCTGGTGCCTGCAGAGGACTTGCAGCTGGGCTGCCCTCTCGCACCTCTGCTGCCATCACATCACAGAACGAGCTTCCTCCAGGCGGTCTGAACCCCAGAAAAAATGCAGTTGGCAGCCTGAGCCCAGCCTGCCCGGGGGTGGGGCGACACGAGCGCAGTTCAGCTGGAGCATAGCCGCTGGCGTGCCCAGCTCCGCTCTGCGCTGACGGCTCGAGCTACTGAGTGTCGGGGTGGCTGTTTCTCAGCATTATCAGGGCAGGAGCTGACGGATACAAAGGGAGAGTGAGCAAGGGGCCCACTTTTTACTTTACATCAAAGTATTTTAAGCAAATATGTTATAGTTTACAATAAAAAGAGGTGTCATATAGAGACCCCCAGGGTGGTGGCGGGTCGGGTTACATCCAGCTGGCCCCCATGCCCCTAGCTCACTAGTCTGTGAGCTGCTCAGGGCACCTCCCGCCCTTCCTGGCAGCAGCCCCGGCTGAGACCGGCCACCGCGGGTTGGTCACTGGGTAGGACGCCTGAGACGCTGCTTTAGAAGTGATGGGTCTGGACGCGGGATTCAGGGTTTTCTCAACTGGTGGATCTGTTTTGGCAAATAGTCCTTGGCTGTGATTAGTTGTATGCGGGGAGTTACTGGGCTTTCTCTGGGCTTCTCCTCGATGCTGAGAGCTGAAGGATGTGCCTCCAGGCGAGAAGCCACACCTGGAACCCAGGCTCAGCTGGGGGCGTTGGCGCTTCTCTGCTGCCTCTAGGTAGACTGATCAGGAAAAAAGGACGATGTCAGGAATGAGAGAGGCGACATCATTGCAGAGTCTATGACTAGTAAGAGGATACAAAAGGGAGTATTAGGAACCATTTTTATAAATTGGACAACATATATGAAATGGACAAATTCCTTAAAAAATCGGAAACCACCACAGCTTATTAAAGAATAGATAACCTGAATAGCCCTATATTTGTTAAATAAATCAAATTAGTGGTTAAAACCCTTCCCGCACAGAAAACTCATGTGGCTTCACTGGTGAATTCTACGAAAATTTAAATTCTACACCAATTCTCCATGAAATTGAGAAGGTGGGAATATTTTCAAACTCATCCTACAAGATCAGATCAGCATTACCTTGAAACCAAAGCCAGACCATGTCCTTAGAGGAAAACTGCAGCCCAATCTCTCTTATAAACATAGAGATGAAAAGTCTAAACAAAAAAATCAAATTGAATCCAATATATATAAAAAGAAAAATATATAATGACCAGTGGAGTTTATCCCAGGAATGTAGGGATGATTTAAGATTTGCAATCAATGCAATCAACCATATTAACAACATAAATTGGACGAAATCCAATATCCATTCCCAGTAAGACCTCTCAGCAAACTAGGGAAAAAACCGAACTTCCTCAACCTGATAAACAACATTTATTTACAAAATAAATGTAAATAAATTTACAGCTGGGTTCACACATCACAGTGGAAGATGGAATTCTTTCCCCTCAGGATCAGAACAAGGCAAGGATACCCACTCTTGCCACTTCCATTCAACATGGCACTGGAGGTTCTACCCAGTACAAAAAGGCAAGAAAATAAAGTGCATCCAGATTGGAAGTTACGAGATAAAACTCATAATTTATTCACTGAAGACATGGTCATCTATGTAGAAAATCTGATGGAAACTACAAAAAGCTAATAAGTGAGTTTAGCAAGGTTTTGGAATTCAAGATCAATATACAAAAATTAATTGTATTTCTGTAGACTACCAACAAGCAATCAGACCTTTAAAATTTTAAAATACAATTCATAGTAGTATCAAAAATATGAACTACTTAAGATGTCAGTTTTCCCGCAATTGATCTATGGCTTCAACACTATACTAATCCATCACAGCAGGTTTCTCATAGCAATTTACAAACTGATTCTAAAATTTATTTGGCATTTCAAAGGCTCTAGAATAGCCCAACCAACTTTGAAAAAGAAAAGCAAAGTTGTGAGATTAACACTCCGCACTTTCCATACGTATTTTAAAGCTATAGCCATAGATACAGTGTGGTATTTGTGCCGAATAGACAAGCAGATCAATGGAACAGAACGAGAGTTTAGAAATAGACCCATACACGGACAACTGATTTCCAACAGAGACATCAAAATAATCCCACAGGGAGAGGGAATTAATGGTGCTGAAATGACCCTATCGGGAAAATAAACTTTAACACATTCCTGATGCCATACCCAAAGCTTAATTCAAGATGGAGTGTATAACTAAGTGTAAAGTATAATACTGTGAGCTTCCAGACCAAACTGTAATATAAGACGTTTATAACCTGGGGTTACCGGAAGGGCAGTGGGGAAGGGTTCCTGGATGAGGCAGCCTGGGCACAAACGTGAGTTAGCAAGGCTGAGAGCGAAGGCGCCCAAGGCGAGGGCCTGACGTTTGGCCCTTTACAGGGAGCAGAGAGCTGGGCCGCCAGGCACACTCGGCTCGGAAAGCTGGCAACTCCCGGCTCTGGGTCGGGGAGCAGGACATGGTCATGGTCTCTTGAGGCAGAGAGAGGGGAAGGGGCCTCTTTTATTTACTGCAGTTGTAGAAATGCTAAAAAATGAAGAATTATTTTTTTTTAAATGGAGTAAGTGGCCAAACAGGGCTGCGAGTTTTAAGAGTAGTTTTAATGCTTACGTTTAACAATGTTTAATACCGACTGCAAAGCGTCATCTCATTTGGAGATAATATAGAAAGTGTACCTGCAGCCCTTTGCAGACGTGAGGCCCGGAGCCCCGACATCCTGCCACGGCTCAGGCCCTGCGCCCGATCCTGGCTGTCCGAGGCTGCCTGGAGGCCCTGGGGAGGGCCTTGGCCCCATTTGGAGTGTCCTGCGTGAGGCTGGCAGCCACAGGCAGACAGAAGGCACTGGGGCCTCGACGGAGCAGGGCAGGAAACAGGCTGCATGGGGAAGTCTGGGGGAGGAAGGCGTCTGCTGAGCTTTCTGTCAGGCTCCTCGGGGACGATCCCAGGATGCATGTGCTCTCGGGCCATTTGGAAAGTTCTCGTGGCCTGACCCCGTATTTGTGACGCGTCCTGGATGTCCTCAGCACCAGCAGACCCGGGGCCTGAGCGCCGGGCACACACTCCCACCTGGGGGGCAGCAGAGACTTGCGTCTGGAGTGAGGGGCCATCAGTCTGGGGATGTTGCGGACACGGTTTTTCCGAGGTTCCGTGAGCAAGGCCCAGTGCTTGGTCCTGCCCCAAGTTATGCCTCAATCAGTGTTAGAAGGCGTTTGACATTTCCTTTTGATTTATGCACCAATCTTTACAACCGGCAGCTCTGATCACGTTCATCAGCTGTGGGTGCCCCTCCTCTGAGAGCACGTCTCACCGCGTCCCGCTGAGCGGCTCCGGGAAACGGGGCTCACCACGGAGACCCCAGTGGGACCCCCACCAGCCACTCCACAGAGAAGCTGTTCCTGCAAGACCTGGGGAGCTGCCAGGCACCTTTGCTTTGCATACACGTTTCTTGGCACAAGAAGGAGCGGAAAAGATGTTGATGTGACACACACTCACGCGTGTACACTGGTGTGTGCACACACTCTCGTGTGCACACCCGTCTGAACACACTTGCAGGCGTATGCTCTGCTCAACCATGCGCACACGCAATGCACACTCATCCACACCCACGTGTGCACACTCACCAGGGCTCACAGAAGCACACCTGGCAGACACACACACATGGCCCGTGCACGCCCAGTGTCCAGACACACACAGAGCACCCCAGGTGGGGAACCCTCTCTGCTCCCAGTGGTCAGGGCCCAGGGCAGACAGGACTTCCCGTCACACCCGGTGGACGCAGCGATCCCACTGACGGTGCCCTTGGCCTGGACCAGTATCTGAGGGAGGCGACGTGCTGAGCCCCTGACCCTTCCCCGCAAAATGCACCAGGCCTTCCTCCTGTGTCCCTCCTCTGGCTGAAATGCCAGGCTCCCTGCGTGTGGATGGAGTCCAGGCTGCCGCAGAATCAGTGGCGCAGAATCAGTGGCGTGGCCTCCCCAGGCTTCTTGTGGGGAGCAGACCCTCCTGTCCCCGTCACCTGAATGAGGCTCTGTCATCCAGGATGCCCGTAAGTGGGTGGGGGGGGGGCAGGCGGTGTCACCCTCAGGAGCCTGGCCCCTCAAGCCTCGGGCTTTGCTGCGCCCGCCATGTCTCCCACACCGAGAGGCCCTGGGACTTGCGGTCTGTGGCTCCCCATCTACATTTGAAGGGATGGAGGCAGGTATGAAGCAATTAATGGCAGGAATGGATACAGATCCCCTCACCATCTGGAGCCCAGTGCTTTTCGTGGGTGTCTGAAGAGACAGCTGGTCTGAACCCTCTCTTCTTGCCCCCAGTTCAGGGACAAACAGTGTGGTCTCTTGGATCGTGGGTCCCTGGGCTTGGTGGGGCAGAGGGCACACATCAGCTGCCCCAGAGGACGGCGGGCTCCTGGGTGAGAAGTGTGGATGGAAAACCACCACCTGATGGGCAACAGGGTGAGGCCCGGGCAGGAACCCAGGAAGGGAGGACCCATCCTCCCGCCTCCCCACTCGCATCCCGCACAGAGCCAAGCAAAGTCGGAGGACGGAGAGCTCCAAAGCTCCCACTCCATTTCCGCTTTTTGAAAACGGCACAGCCGCGCAACCTCTCTCAGTTTATTATAAATCTAATACTGGGAGTTTCAGCTGAGTGAACTCACGTCTTGTTTGGACTCTGGGCCTGAAGTCGCCTAAAGCTGGGGAAACGTAATTGCACAGCCGCACGTGAGGACAGTTAATTTGTCCTCAGCGGCAGCCTGACAAGCTGTGCCTTCGGTTCTGGGGAACCGGTTTCTCCAGAACAGCAAGGCCCATTTCCATAAGATGCACTTGGTATTTTTAACAGGATGAAAACAAGCAATTTTGCAAATGTTTATGGACTGTTAATTTGGCCAAACGCAGAAGCAAATCCAGGTAACAGACTGTCCTTCCTGGGTTCCTCTTGAAGTCAGGCCTGCGGGCCTCACACCAGGCTGACCCCCGTGGTGGGGGGCGAGGGCAGTGCTGACTCCCGCCTGACTAGGGGGGGCGGAAGGTTAGTCTGCTCAGGGGTCCACACCCTCGAATTCCCAGATTCGGGTCCCTGGCACTTGCTCAGGGGTCGAACGCTAGTGGACGCAGTGAGTGGGTGGAGGGGCCCGGAGTGTGATTACCTCTAACCTCCTGGCCAGAGGGTGTTACCTCCTTCTCAGCCAGGCATCCTGGGCACTTGGAGTGGGGAGGGGGGGCCCAGGACCTGCCCCCCTGAACCTCAGTTTCCCCATCTGTGAAATAAGGCTGTGTGTCTGCCTGTCGCTGCTCACAGGGCTGCTGGAGCTGGCAGGACAAGGCCACTCGTGTTTACATATAGGCTTGGCAGTCGAGGGCTCTGGAAAGGGGAGCCACCCCTGTGGGGATGAGGGGAGGCCGCCGGAGGGGGCATCCACCCCCCCCCTTGGTTGTCATTACCCTGTCCTCCCCTCAGCCCTGCAGCACCCAGCTTGGGTGCAGGCCCCTCGCTCGGCCGGCTGCTCTGAACAGGGACACCCCACGGTCCATGGGCGGGATGCCGCACAGCCCGGCAGCCTGCTCCGCACAGCGGCAGCTCGCACGCGTCTCCCACACGCAGCCCCCCGACTTTGCTAATGGAAACCTGGTGATCCATGACGCGTGTGGCCGACATCTGCTTGGGGTAATGTGCTGGTGATGTACGTATCGGTGATCAATCAGCGGATTTGCAAGAGAGGCATAAAGTGTTTAATTATAATTGCGTTGGGCAGGTGTGGCTGGTGGAGGCGACATTTGAATAGGTCAGGCCAGCCCTCGCCCCGCTGTGTTGTTGGGGATTAAATGCCATTCACTCTGAGGGCTGGGAGGCTTTCTGAAGTCGCAAGGTGTCACACGCTGGCAAATTGAAAATGTCCCTTTGCTTCTAAAAACATGATTGATATCCTTTGCAAAACAAATGCTACACCTCACAGTACACAGATCTCGCGGCCCGGTGCCGCCCCGTGGCTGCGGCCGCCGTGGGCCTTTGCCCAGGAACGTGTGCAGGGAGGCCTATCCGAGGCCTCCTCCCACTCCAAGGCTGGTGCCTCCAGATTGTCTGCTCAGGGCAAAGCGTCTTCCCATCTCAATGAGGCTTGATCACCAGAACGAAACTCAGGAAGAGAACTCGAAAGGTAAAATGAAACGTTATTTGCTCAGTTGGTAGCAGAAAAATATATCTTCAGATACTCTATATGCCGTATACTTGTGTATAGAACCACCTGTATCCTGTCACCACCTGAATTATACCTGGTATAATTTAAAATGATGCTTTCGGCACAACTGACAAGGGGGTATAAGTAAGAGGAAGGAGACAGACATAACACATGCCCACGAGGCACACGCATGCACACACGTGCATGTGACCACGGCACGGAGGAAGCCGTATGTTAGCAGCCTGACCCCGGAGTCACACGCCTGCGTCCTGGACCTGGGCCTGCTGTGCTGCAGGTCCCCGACTTGTAGATGGGATGAGGGGAACAGGGCTGGGGTGCTGGCCAGCGGACAGTTGGCACTGGGGGCTCAGCACTGTGCCTGGCCAGCCCTGAGAGCCCACAGACACTGGCTGCTTCCCCAGCAAAGAGTGCTGGCGTGGGTGTTTGCGAAGGCACGGTGATCTCCACGTTACAGACCCTGGTCCTCTCCCATTGACAGAGGCTGCCTTTGGCGGCCTGGCCAGGCCGAGAGGACGCTGGCGGAGCGAGTGGGCACATCACCGCCAGTGCCCCTCTCTGGAGTCAGGGCTCGGCACCTCACATGAGTTACCCCCCTCTTCTCAAACCAGTGAAAGGAACACGTGGGGTTTCTATTTACAGGGCGGGTGAAGGAAGGAATACTGTGATTTAATGAAATGCCCAGCCTTCTGAATCAGACGCGACGCCGAGTGTAAGCGTGTATTTTGCGTGATTCAGCCTGTCTAGGCTGCTGCCTGCCTTCATCTAGCCCCAGCCCCAGTTTCTCCGAGTCCGATAAAGCAAGACTGTATTTCCCAGTCGAGACAGCCGGCCTCCTTGGGTGTGTTTTTGCCGTTTACAAAATTAGCCAATCATTGTCACCTAGTGAATCAGATTAGGTGTAATCCATACTAATGTTCAAATTAAGTCAGGGAAAGCAATTAACTCTGCAAAAAAGGGCTGGTGAAAAATGACAAGGTTGGTCAAATAGTTTCAGTGTGCATAATTGTGTTTTTTAAATGCCCATCTTTACACGGTAATTAAATCATTTACATTTCAAATGGATGCACCCACCTCCAATGCTTGTAACTGTGCACTCCCTAACCATACACCTCACAGTGCAGCGGGAATTTACCAGCCGTCTGCCTCGGAATGTCTGCTTTCTCGGGAAACCAGCTGGATGGACTGTGCCAGAATAGGGCTTACTCCCTGCTCAGAAGAATCAAGAAAAGTGTGCTTTGCCCCCATGCTGTCCCAAATTTGGACCTCCCTCCCTTCCCCCTCCCACCCTTCCTTCCTTCCTTCTTTCGTTTATAAAAAGTACACAGAAGTTTTAAAACAATCATCAAATATTCTGCCCACAACACGAGATGCATTTGTCACTTCCAATCACATTACCCATAACAGGGACACAGTCAGAAACCTTGGGCCACATTCACGGGATTGATTAATAGCTGACTCGACCGTCTGCACTTTATTATTATTGCTTTCAGCTCTAAAGGAAGATGCCCACCAGCTTCACTGACTGGACACTTAGCTCACCGGCAGCTTCGTGCGCATCCGTCTGTGAAGCAAACACTCCAACGTTACCTTGACTCTAAGTGAATGTGACCCTGAACCCACGTTCTTAGTCCTCAAGCAGGATCACCCGGTGAGTCTAGAGCAAACCCTTAAGTCGTCAAACGGGAACCCGATGGGTTTCATCTGAAGGGATAAAGCCACAAAATGGAAATGAGTGCCTTTCATCAGATCACCGTCTTTCCCTCCAACCTAGGCTGGTTTCGGCGTTCAGCCTGAGTCTGTGGAAGTCTGTGGGATGTGGCAGAACCTCATTTCTCCATTTGAGGTGGGCCCAAACCACCCAGAAGACCCCAGACTGATTGGCTGCCAGCCCCGGAGGGGGAGCAGCCTCAGCCCCTCTCACATCGTCCAAAGGTGAAGGTTCATTTGCTGGGCCTCCAGCCGAGGGTATCTGCCCGCCTGCGCGTAGGTCGACCTGAGCCCGGGAAAGGGGTCGGGGGCGGAGAGGATGTAGTCGATGCTGAACTTGATGTCCCTGTGTGCCTCCCTCCCCAGGGCGGCGGGGCTGGCTGGGGTTGGGGCCTCGCGGCGGGGGACGGGGTTCCCCCTCGCAGTGGCCGGCTCAGGGGGACCCCGGGGCGCTTCCGCGTCTGCCGCGCGCGTCCCCCTCGCCTCCTCGCGCTTGGGGCCGCGCCGCCGCCGCCGCCGCCGGTAGTTGCCGTTCTCGAAAAGGTCCAGTAGCGACTCGCAGCCGCCGGCGAAGGTCCAGTAGTTGCCTTTGCCCTTCTCGTGTCCATGGGTCCGCGGCACCTGTGCGAGCGAGGGGCTCAGCGCCCGGCTGGCTCCCAGGTGCGACCCGCCCGCCGTGCGCGCTCACTCGGGGCCACTTAGGGTGAGCCCTGGGCAGCCCTGGAACGACGCGCCCCGGCCTGGGGTTGGGGGCGTCGCCTGGTGAGCCGGCGGAGGCAGCCCAGTTTGCTAGGAATGAACTTTCCAGCCACCGCCGCTGCAAAGTACACCCCCGCTCCCCCCGCCAATCAGGGCTGACTCGGTCCAGGTGTCGCAAGGCCTGGGACCCTCAGGGGCCGCTCGGGGGCGGGGGCGGGGAAGGGGCTCACCTTGACGAAGCAGCTGTTGAGGGACAGGTTGTGGCGGATGGAGTTCTGCCAGGCGCGCTGGTTGGCGCGGTAATAGGGGAACTTGCGCATGATGAAGTCGTAGATGCCCGACAGGGTCACCTTGCCCGTCGGGCTCTGCTGAATGGCCATGGCGATCAGCGCGATGTAGCTGCAAACAGGGGCGCTCAGGCCAGGCGGGCGCCGGAGGCGGGACCCCGGAGCGCGTCTGGAGTCTCCCCCGCCTGCCCTTCCCGGCCGGACCCGCTCTGCTCTGCCTTCCCGCAGGGCGCCGAGAACTCCCAGCGCCGCTCTGCGCAGACCCCAGAAGCTCTCCCTCACACCTGGGGGTTCCCCGGGGAGGGTGGAGAAGCTTCTCGGCTACCTCCAAACGTGCGGACGAGAAGAGACCCCTGCCTCATCCCAGGCGGGTCTTGGCCCCCTCGCGGAGGAAGGCCGCTGTCCCCTGCGGCCCCGCCCCGGCTCCGCGGTCACCTGTACGCCGGCCGCGTGAGCCGCTTCTCCTCGTCCGAGCTGCCCGCGGGGTAGTCGTCGGCGTCGTAATTGAAGCAATTGTAGGGATACTGCGAGCTGTCAAACATCGTGGTGCGCCAGGCGCCTGCGGGGCCGCCGCTGCCGCCGCCTCCTCCGCGCCGCCCGCCGGCGCTCCAGGTCTGCGCGGAGGTTCTCCCTGGCGCGGCGCAGCAGCGTCTGAACTGCCGGCTGCTCTCCTCCTGAGCTGGGAACCCAGGTTTCTGGGGTTCCCCCGCCCGCCCCCACCCCGTCCTCTCGCATCCAATCCCGGAGCAGGGGAGGCCCCAGTCACCGGTAGAGCGGCCGAGGGGAGCGGAGCGGGCTCGCGGTGGGCCTCTGACCGGCGGCAGGAGGAGGGAGCCGTGCGCTGGGTGGACCGACGGGCGGGGCGCCCACCGCCACCGCTCCGGCCTGATGCGCCTCGCGCTTCCCGCGCTGGCCCCCAGGCTTCAGGGCAGAGCTCGCTGGGTCCCCCAAGCCTGGACCCACCCTGAGACATGTAGGTTCTTCCCTGGCTCCTGGCTCCCCAGAGTGGGCTCCTGAGCTGCCAGGAGCCAGGCCACAGAGAGGGCGGGGGCTATCGCCCCCTCCCCACCAGGCTCTGCACCTCCGGCCTGCAGCCCCAGAGCAGCAGTGGTCCAGGGTGTGTCCTGCCTGGACACTGGGTCAGAGCCGGGCCAGAGACACAGGGTCCAGCACATCCTCCAGCGCCCTGTGTCCCCGATGCACTGTCTCTCACTGTCCCTCCTCCAGGGGCCCGGTGCGGGGCTCTGAGCCCGGTGGCCACCTGCTCTGTATCCGGCTCCTGTGGCCTGGGGTGAAGAGCTTGCACCTCTCAGCCAAGCCACTGTTTCACTGGTCCCTTCTGGGGGGGATTGGGCCACGGGTGGGGGCATGTGGGAGAGAAGACAGGGGTAGGACGCTTTAGGAAGAAGAAGTGAGGTGGGATCTTAAGGGGTCCCCTTTGTTTCAAGTTGGACGTGCCACCCAAAGGCATTTCCATGAATAATCCACAGAATTCCGGCCATGAGCCTTGTCTGTGAGTCTGCCCAAGGCCAGGACACCTGGATAGTCTTCCAGAAGATTTTACCTTCCAAGCTGCACCTGTAGCTCTGAAATGACCTGTGCTCAGTCCAGCCCATTGGCCCAGGAGGGCCTGCTGCTGCCCACCTTGCTGAAGAAGAGTGGTGGGCCTGCTGGGGTGGGGCGCGTCCAGGTCCTGGGGCCCCCGGGGCAGCTATGCCAGCGCCCTTCCCGCTTTGGCTCCTGTTCGGGTGGGATCTGAGGTGCACTCGGGCTCAGATGCATTCGTTGGCTCCACAACTTCCTCTCTACCAGGTGTCAAAATTTAAAATGCTGGAACGTGAGAACAGAAACCGGTACAGCCCTCGGGAAAACATTTTGGTTGTTTCTTTAAAAACTAAACTTGCAACTACCACGCGCCCCGGCGGCTGCACTCTTGGGCGTTTATTCCAAGTGAAGACTTAACTTCACACAAGCACTTGTGACACGTGTTCATAGTGGCTTTATTCCTCTTTTCCCCAAACTGGAATCAGCCCAGATGTCCTTCAACAGGGAAGCACTGGACAAGCTGGGGTCCAGCCACATCAGGGGCACCACCAGCAGCGCAGAGGGACCAGCGGCTGATACAGCTGAGACCTGGGTGAAGCTCTGACAGAGGCAGGTCTGCACAGTGAAAATAGCAGGACTCCTACCCTCACAGCAGTAAAACCTGAAATCTGCACAATCACGACTCTTCTTGAATCTGTCAGAGAACTAAGGTTTCAGGGCAACAACTCAAGCCCCGGGGGACAGGCCCATCAGAGGAGAGCGGGGCTGAAGGCCCACCTGCCTGCAGCAGGCGGGCGGACAGGATGGTGAGTTGCTGAAGCCACGCGAGTGCTGGCGGGAGAGCCCAGAGCCCTGACAGGACAGGTGGAAGCACGCCCTGCTCTCTCGTGGACCGGCTCTCTCAGGGACCTCACTGGATGCACGGGAGGAAGAGAGGGAGCAGGGGACCGTCTGGAAAGGTCTCCTGTGCGCCAGGCCTGGGGGTGTGGAATCGCACAGCTCCCTCCCGGAACAAAACAGAATCTGCCCAGGCAAGGTGACAGCCAGCTGTTGCCCCGTCCCAGAGCTGCTGCAGGTCCTGAGACAGGGAGGAGCTTCTGAAGCATTAAAGAGGGGACGGTGGAGGAAACAGCTCCATTTGTTCACTAGTTTAATTGAATAGAAAATGAAGGCTGGCTGGTTAGAAAACCTCCCAAACGTGTTTTGGTTTCCTAGGCTTCTGAAACGTGCTTGACTTACTTCTGAAAATAACATTAATTTGGGGCCCGGCAGTGAGAAGGAAGGCTTCTCTGGTCTTTAAGCCAAAAATTCCCTCCAAATACCACTAATACTGGCAGCACCAGCTGCAGTCACAGGCCAGCAGTGTTCTAAGATTCTTTATGCTTTTTACGCTCACTCACTTCTCGGGACAATCCTGTGAGTCAGGCCTTTTGTTTAGTCCCCTTTACCGGGACGGAGAGGGCAAACGGCTCGCACGAAATCACAGCACTCGTGTGGGGTGGAGCAGGATTTGAACCCAGGCCCTTCAGGAAAGGACGCGACAGCAGTTCCAGGGGTTGGGAGGCGGCCTGCGGGAGCTTGCACGCCTGTCCACCGGGAGGCCTATACGAAGATGTGGGAGACCAGCCGGAGGCGGCTGCAGCCTGTCTTTGGGAACAGTCCTGGACCCCAGCAGCCCTCACCCAGCATGTCTAATGCAGAAACGTCACAAACGGTACAAGAGGAGGCTGTGTGGGGGGGGGAAGACGGGACTCACGTGATTGCTATAGCGTCTTAGAAGTTACTCATACGCTTTTGTGTTTCGTAGTTAAAAGCTGTGTTTGCTACAGAAAGTTTATAAAGTAGAGAAAGGTGAAAAAATAAAAATCCTCACACATGGCAGCTCTCCCCCTTCACAATAGGTCCAGAGAGAGGGGCAGGAGCCCGGGGTGTCCTGTAGCCCAGCTTTGGCCGTGACCTGCTACCACTCACATATCCTATTGGCCTCAAAGACAATTTGGGCACCTGGCGGCGGGGGCTCACCCGGCGTGAATATCAGGAGGTGTGGACCCCTGGGGGCCTGCTTGGGGGCTGCTACCACACACGGGGAATTGGGAACCCTCGACCCCAACGGCGGGGACTGCGTGCGGTCTGCAGAGGATCAGAAAGGCTGGAACGATGGGCCGGGCCAGCCTGGATGCAGGGCCGGGAGGGCTGTGCCTCTGTGGAAGCTGACCATTTCAGTGTCAGGAGAGCAGGCCAGGGCGGAGGGGGCTGAACCAGGCAGAGCTGCCGGCCTGTATGTGCTGGAGCTGTGCTCTTTTTGTCCTCACGTGGCTCCCAGTCTAGTGGGAAGTGGACACTGGCCAGATGACCTCAGAAACACATGATCTGATGGGGGGGGGGGGCGTCCATGGGAGAACGCACTGAGGTCACCCAGGCTAAAGGCTAGGAAACCTTCCAGGATGAGACGTTTGAGCAGCACTTGGAATAAGAATTAATGAAATAAGGGTGGGGCGGGGGCAGACAGCTCCAGGGTGGAAGGCTGCGCTAAGACCCAGGTGCACCATGGAGATGGTGCTTCTAGAAGCTTCCGGAAGGCCAGAGCACGTCAACCCTCCAGATGAATTCCATATTCTTCTTCTTCTTTGGTGTTGGAAGTATGTATCAGTGTACAGAACTTGTATTCAACACTCACTGAAGAATGACCCACTGACTCTATAGGTATTTTTCGGCCCAGGCACTGTGCTAGGTCCTGGACAACAGGGGACCAAGGTCGACAGCCCCCTCACCTGGGCTCCGGGCCTGGCCTGGGGGGCTGGTGGGGGCCACCCTGAGCCCCTGGACACTGAAAGGACAGGCTGGCCTGGTGGGGGCCTGGGGAGCCACTGGTAGGGCTTGCTGATGGTCTGGCTGGCTGAGGGACCCATGTGCCAGGCAGCTGAGGGTCTTTGTACCCCCTCTGCTTCTGAGGTGTTGGATTCTGATCCTGAGGACCTAGGGGACTTCTGAGGCCAGACTCTGGTCATCTCTGCCCTGGGGAGGCTGGTCTTGCTTTTCTCAGTTTCTCCTCTAGATGGTGCAAGGGGACCAGATATGGGCTGTGTCCTCAGCGCAGGCCTCCCAGGCGCCCCCAGGACGGCAGTGACCACAGGAATACATCCAGCTGAGTGTAGCTGGGGTGCTGCGACCTGCAGCAGGGACGGGACAGAGCACAGGCCTTGGGCAGGGCTGGCTGCCTGGAGCCGCCACAGCAGCCTAGCTGGGCTGCCCTGGGCCTGGTGTGCACCCCACAGACCCCGCACTGCAGCCGGCCCCGAGGCCCCCTCATCCGGTGTCCTCTCCCCGCTTATCCCATTAAAGCCGAGAAGCCAGGAGCTGCCCCTCCCCTTGGGGACGGGATGGACACTGTCCCAGGCCCTGGCCAGCCCACACCCCAGCTCCCGAAAGCCAGCTCCAAGAAGAGTAAGAAAGACCCCTCTGTGCAGGTGGGGACCCCGCCCACAGGGGCTTTGGAACTCTGCTCTCCTGATGAGGGTGAGGTTCATTCAAGCCCCCTCCGGTCCCCCAGGCCAAGGCTTCTGAGGCGTCTCTGCTCACCTGCTTCTGTCATGGTCCCTTTGGGTGGGGGGGACATTGGCTCGAGGGAGAGCTTCCTGTGAGGGCTGAGCAGGACCTCCGGAGGGTGGCCTGGGGGCCATTGCGTCTGGCCTCCCGGGGAGCCTGCACCTCTGGGCATGGTCTTTGGGGGACTGGCCCCAGGAATGTGCACATTTGACTTGCTCCCAGGTGGGGAGGCACCGGGGAGGGCCAGGGCCCATGAGGGCCCTCTGCCAGCCCCCTCCTCGGGCCTCCCTGCCCTTCATCCGTCTCAGGCTTGTGGGTGGGGCCTGGCAGTGAGGGTGAGCCCACCACCTGCACCCCTGGAGCCCCACTGACACTCTCCGTCCCTCGGGCCCACGGGGCAGGGGTCCTGCACGCGTCCGCAGCTATATACTGATTTATTTAGTCATTTACTTGTTTTAATTCAGGAAGTGGTCTCTGCCCTCAGAGGGGTTGCCTCCTGCCTCTTGATTCTCCACAACCAGGCCCCAGGCCGACTGAAGGAGGGTTTTTGTTTTGATTTCCCCCCAGCTGGTTTTTTTAATCATTTTTGAATTCTTAACCCTTTCTCCTCAGCCCTGTGGCAGGTGCTGTCCTACTGTGGGCCAAGCAGGCTGCCTAACTCTTGTGGGGGAGCAGACTTTCACCTAGAGGAATTTAACCGAAAACCTTTTCTTTCATCTTGTTCCGGCCTTCCTCCAGCACCCTCGCCCCCTCAGCCCCTCCCTCTGCAGGTCTGGGTCCCAAACACCACATGCTCCCGCGTTAATTCAGGAAAGTCCCTTTACCTGTCTGGGCCTCGGTCTAGATGGTGAAAATGGGCAGAATGGAATTCAGATTTTACCTGCACGGCTGTCGTGAGCAGCACACGGGACAAGGCAGGAGGGCCCTGGGCTGGCGGCGTGCCGGTCTCGCCGGGCTCACAGCTCAGGCCCTGCCCCTATCTCTCCTCCCATCCAGCAGCTTTACCTGCTGTTTGAATTCGTATCAAAGTAATAGATAAACACAGTTTTAAAAGTCAAATAACACTACAGCTCAGATCATGGACAAGAGCAGACCCCTGCCCACCTCACCGCTGTTCTCGAAGCAAAGACCCAGAGAAATCACTTTCTGTAAGTCTCCCTGGGTGTGTTGTTCTTTGTCTCGTTTGTGCATTACCTCCATGTCTCTAAATGACAGGCTTTTCATTTTTAAGTTTTACAAAATACCTACCAACTTCCTACCTGAGAGAGGACCAGCCCCTCCCAATTCAGTTGCATCACATTTTCCTTTTGGGGAAACAGTGCTGATTGCTGACAGGGCCCTGTCTGTGAACCTCAACATGGCCGAGCCAGACCGTCCTCGACTGTGTTTCCTTCCTTGTGTGACTGTCTCCCGGAAGTAACCTGTTCTCCCAGCTGCCGTTCTAGGCCTGTCCTCACCCTGACGAGGCCACAGCCTTTTCCCACAGAAGGACTGGGTCCTCGCTCTTCCCGTTTTCCTGGGGACTGTACTCCGAGCCCTGTTTGGTAACTTTCATCATCACGCCGGGGTCCCATCCCCCGTCCCGTTTTCCTTTTTCTTGACTTCTTCCTGGTCCCACACCCCCCGGCAGCGTCCTTGGGGCCTCGAGGTGTGTGCACACAGTCTGTTTGCTGCATGTCTGTCTCTCCCAGCCTCACCTCCCGGCTTCCCACTGGCGTCTCGGCCGCTGCCCCAGCTCTGGAGCCTCTGAGAGCACTGCTTGCTGTGTGCTAAGGGGACGAGACCCTGTGCTACCCGAGAGGTGTCAGTCAGGCTCCTCCGAAGCTCCTCCCAGCAAGGCCTCGACTCCCGTGTCTGGCTTTGCATCAGCCAATTGTAGCAAGAATCCTGTTAACTCAGTTGGACGAGAGACCCCTGGCCCGCCATCACCGAGAATCCTGGTTTAGCCAGAACCCCTGATGCAGTGATTTCCCATCCCCCACCTCCCCTGCTCCTTGGCTGTCAATCCCTACCTTCCAGGCTGCATTGGGAATTGAGCCAGTTCTGCACTGAGGCCTTTGTTTGTCCCCACTGCAATGCTGCTGAACGAACCTGTCTCCATGGCTTTAACTGCTGTCCAGCTCTGGGCCGCTTGGGCAGCTCTGCAGAGCTCGGAACCTCCTTTGTGACACTGCTTGGCCTTTGAGGGGGAGCAGATGTCACCTAACGTGTGCCTCTTTGGCATAACGATTATTTTGAGCTGATTATTTTGAGAAACAATGGCGCAGAAATTGCCCTTTTGGGAGGGACGTTCGCATGGTTCAGGAAATCTCCCTCTGTAAGTGTCTCTCTCTCTGTACCTGAATGGGGGTGACTCTGGATCAGGAGAGGCTCTTACTGGGGAGAAGCACAGATTTAAATCCACGTAACCACCACACCCTCATTTCTGTTCTTCTTCGTCACCCCCATAACTGGCTTCCCCCACACCCTTCTTCTTTTGTTTTTAGCTCAGGGAATTCTGAGGGGCTGAGAAGCTCTGTCAGCAATGGGGGACAAAGACCACATGTGTATTTCTGATCATGCCCTGGGTGCCGTACCAGGACACCACAGACGGCGCAGCTGAAACACAGACTCTTCTCTCTGTTCTGGGGTTGTCTCTGGTGAGGCCTCTCTCCCGGCTTGCAGGCGGCCGTGTCCTCCCCGCATCCCCACATGGCCTCCCCTCCTGTGCTCGTGGGGAGATCTGTGGGCTGGCAGGTGAGGGAACCTCTCGTAAAAGGCACAGGGGCTGTGATTTCTCTGCTCCATGAACTGAGGTTCACGTGAGTCCTCGCCGTCCGGCAGGCTCCCTCCAGGGTTGGGCCCCGCCCACACGCCCCAGCCTTTGGGCTGGGAGGCGGCCAGTGTCCCCTCCCTCCAGCAGGGCGTTGGGGGACTCAGGCCACCCTTGGCTCAGCCCCTCCCTCGCCGTCCCCGTGGCCAGTCCAGCCACCACTGTCCTGGCTCCTGCTGGGTAAACACGGTGCCCACGTGATGCCAGGCCTGTAGAGACTCTGGGGCCCACATGTGACTTCAGGGATCTCCACTCAGCTCCCTGGGAGCAGCCGCACCAAGAGCGGGACAGGCCGTCCCCGCCACCCCAAGCCCCTCCTTCCAGCCCGGACACTGGGCCACACCTGGTTCTAGGACTCACTCTTTTGGAGGGCGGGTGGGCAGGCAGCTGAGCACCACGGAGTGAGGGACCCAGACCCCAGCGAGGCCCCAGCACACACTTGCTGAATCTTTATTGCACTTTTACCACATTGCAAACTAGTCCACGAAAATGCCGTGAAAGTAACCAGCTGCCCGGCCACATGACCGTGTCACACACGTGCACAGGCTTCCGAAGCAAGTCAGAAGGTGCTGTGAAGACAGACTGGGCAGCCAGGAAATGGGTCCTTCACGTCGCCCAACGCCTACGTGGTGTTCATCGGTCGACGTGAGTCCGTGACAGCCTCAGGAGCCCCCTGCAGCCCCAGACAACCCTCAGCCCCGGGGAGCGAGGAGAGTTTTTACTGTACGTTCGGTCCAGAGTGGGAGCCCTTCGCAGGAGCACCTGGCCCTGCTGGGCGGCCCTCCGTGGGATTTGCCGGGTGGTCGGGGTCTGCAGAGATGTCTCTATTTATGTACATTTACACCAGGTATAAATACAAAATAGTAAATAAAGACTTCCTTTCCATACGAAAGGGTGGTGGCCCACCGCCAGGCCGCCGCTGTCCACGGGGGCAGCGTGCTCCCGCCGGCCCGCCCTGGTCTGCAAAGTGAGGAGCACGCGTCCCCGGGCAGCCTGTCCGCTCCTGCGCTGGCCCGTGTGCCCGGCAGCTGGCCTGGCCACGGCTCGCGGTCACTACCTCCTGGCAGAGGCTCTGTGCTCGGGGCTTAGGTCGTCCTCCACGACGCTGTGCAGGCCGTCCTTCTCCACGCAGTCCCTGACCGCCTGCAGCACGACGCGCAGCCGCCGGTCCAGAGCCTCCAGGTGCGGCTGGTACAGGACGGGGGCCACGCGGTCCCCGCGCAGGGACTCGGCCATCAGCAGACTCAGCTTGTGCTCCTCCTTAGCCAGGAGCTGCAGCCGCAGGTACGTGGACCTCCTGATCCTGCAGGGAGAACGACGTCAGGCCGGCACTGGGAGGAGGAGCCTGGCCGTCAGCTGCAGCTGCCCCGAGCAGGGGCGCCGGCTCGGCCCCGGCCCACTCCAGCCCCGGCCTCTCAGAAGCACGCGGTGAGGGTCCTGCCTCCAAGAGGGGCCCGTGTGGGCCCAGCGGTGTCCCACGGTCCCCCGTTATTCCCGGCAGATGGTTGGGGGAGGGAGGCAGCCTCAGCTTGGCTTGCTCGTTGTCTGGGCCGGGCGACACGGAGCTGCCCCGGAGCCGAGCAGGTGTTTAGCCCCACAGCCTGTTTCCCCATCTGCTAAAGGAGGGGCTGGGTTGGGAGCCCCGAGAAGGGTGGCAGAGTGGGAGCCCGGGGCTTCGGTGTCTTCCTCTGCAAGGTGGGCTATTACGGTGACAAGGAGCTGGGTCCTGGGAGGAGCTCTGGGAACTGCCGGGGTGGGGACGGGAAGGCTTGGCCTGATCTGCGGCCGCGGCAGCGTCTGGCCTCCTGCGCAGTGACAGGGCCAGCCCAGGGGTGGGGCCCTCGGGGAGGGGCAGAGCCGCACCTGCAGCACTGCTGTAAAGGCACCAGGATGGAAAGCTCATCATGGGAGTATTTTCCAAACCTGCGGGAAGAAGAGCAGAGCTGTGGAGAGGCCGCCCGCAGGGGGACACCGTGCGCAGAGCCCAAGCACGGGGACAGGAGCATCAGAGCAGGCGGTACCCGCGTGGGCCCTGCCAGGCTGCGAGGTCCGTGGGGGCCTGGCAGTGCGGCCTGGCCCCTGCTGTCCAGCCCCAGGTGCAGGGCCTGGGACGAGGCAGGTGCCTGAAAGCAGCCTGACCTTCTGGCCACTGGAGCGAGCAGAAGTTCAAAAGTGAGAGGTCCTGGGCAGGCTGAGTGGAGAAGGCTCGAGGGCGGGTCAGCCTAGGGTCTAGCTGCAGGGGCATCTTTTACAGCTGGGAACGAGTGACCCACAGACGTAACTGCCTAGGTGCCCAGAGCTGATTCCCCTGAGACGTCTGAGAACTTGCAGTTCTGACCACTGGAGTGGCCTGTCCCCTGCACACACACCCACTCCAGGCCTCAGTCTCCCCAGCTCACAGGCTCACAGGAGTCCTGGCCAGAACCCTGTGTCACATAGGGGGGCCTTTGGGGGCTGTGCCGTCCCTCCCCACGGAGCGCCCGCTCCCCCAGGCCTGGGTGGGGACACGGCCAGCCCTTCCCTGCGTCTGGAAGGACTCACCCTCTCCCATTGTCCAAGTGGATGATAAACGTCTTGTTCCCAAACTTCTCGAAGGTCTCATAGTGATGGCGGTCCATGTTGCCTGTAGGGACAAGCCTGCTGGGAGCCTGTGTGCAGCTCAGAAGCGTCCCCTCCCTCCCCCGTCTGGCCTCCAAGCCTGGGGAACCGGGTACGAGCAGGACCACAGTGGCTGGATCTGTGCCAGGTGTTCCCAGGGCAGGCCGGTGGCCCTGGACGTACCCATGAGGAAGTCGAAGATGGTCATGTCCATGACGTCCAGGATGCGGTGGCTGCTGTCGTAGGGCGGCGTCTGCTTCACCTCCTCGCAGTAGTCAGGGTCTACTTCCCACCTGCAGGGGAGCCGGCATGAGAGGCGCAGGCTCCTCTGTAGACAAGGAGGACCCAACCAGCCTCTGGGGCTGCCCGGCTCAGTACACCGGGTTCACGGGGCAGCAAGAGGGACCGGGTGAGAAAAGGTGTCACCGCAGAACAAAGTGTCTGCAGATGACACCCGCCAGCGGTGGGCTGAGGCTGCGTTAACAGGAGCATGGGGCTGGGAGGTGATGGAGCCACACCACGCGGAGGCCACGTGTTTGCGGGGGGGGGGGGGGTGGGGGCTGGACAGCACACTTGCAAGGACGTCTCCGTGGCTGGAGGGACTGTGTCTCTCTTGCAAGAAGAGCAGGGGTCTGAAGCCTCGTCCTAACACGGAGAGATCCCAGTGGCCAGTGAGCACCCAGTTCCCAAGCGAGGGGCCCATCTGAGCATCTGCTCCCACACACTTGGCCCCGCCGCTCCTCACACCGAGCTTGTTCCCTGTTGCAGGTCGGGCAGAAGCCAGCCCTCTGGAGATCCCGGGGAGTCAGGATCCTGGAGTCCCCGGCCCAACGTGCCCCCGACTCACTCTGCCTTCTTGCGCTTGTGGTATGAGCGTCGCCAGGGGTTCCGCCAGGTCTTCCTCTTGGCCAGGGACAGGTCAGGCAGAAAGGCAGCCAGCGAGCCCTCGATCTGGTCTGGCTTCCCGCACAGGGCATGCTCCGTGGAGCAGTAGTAGGAACACTCCCCGTAGAAGCAGATGTTGTTGGCTGTGGGTGGGGGACACGCCGTCAGCGGGGCCCCTCGGGCAGCGTCCCCGTGCCGGCCTCCCCCGGGCACCCGTCCTGGGCCAGCGTGTCTGCACCACATCCGACTCGTCCCTCCCCTGGGCAGGGCTCACCCACGCTTGACCTCAGCCGCCTGCTCCAACCCCGCATCACAGACCACGGGGCCACACAGCTCGGGACTTAGAGCTCGGATCTGAACCCGAGCTCTTTCTCGGCACCCTCGAAACTAAGTCTGGAGTCTGTGGAGATTCTGTCCAGTGGCTTGAAAAAGGCCCTCATACCAAGAAAAAAAAGAGACTCAGCCGGGGGGGAGATGCTCGCAAACCGTAAGCATCCAGTATTTGCACACAGAAGGGCTCCTACGTCTCAGTAACGAAAAGATGAACAACCCAATCAATAAAGAGCTCCTATGTCTCAGTAACGAAAAAATGGACAACCCAATCAATAAAGAGCTCCTACGTCTCAGTAACGAAAAGATGAACAACCCAATCAATAAATGGGCAAAGGAGCTCAAAGGGTATTTCTCCAAAGAAAATATAGATATGGCCAACAAGGACACGAAAAGATGCTCGACGCCGTTAGTTACCAGGGAAATGCAAATCTGATCCACAATTTCTCAACCAGTAGGATAGTTTTGATCAAAAGAACAGATAATAACTAGTGTGTTGAGGGTGTGGAGAAATTGGATCCCTACCACAGTGCTGGTGGGAATGTCAAATGGTGCAGCTGCTGTGAAAAACAGTCAGAAAGTTGGACACAGAACTACCACGTGACCCGGCCATCCCACTCCCAGGCACACGCCCGAGAGGAATGAAGACACACATCCACACGGACACTTGCACACAGGTGTTCACAACAGGCCATTCCGGCAGTCAGAGGGGAACCAGCCCACATGCTCGTCAAGGGATGGGCAGATCAACACAGTGTGGTTCATCCATAAAATGGAACAATATTAAACCACAAAAGGAATGAAGTGTAACACCTGCTACCACGTGGATGAACCATGAGCATTATGCCCAGTGGCTGAAGCCAGACACCGCTTACGTGCAACACTGGGAACAGGCAAATCCACGCGGAAACACTGGCGGCTGCCAGGGCAGGGTGGGGGTGACTTTGAATAGGGACGGGGTTTCTCTTGGGGTGAGCAAATGTCCTGGAATCAGAGAGTAGTGACTTGCACAGCACTGAGAATGTACTAAAAACCACTGAACGGCACACTTCAAATGTTGGGTTTACGACGTGTGGATTATATCCCCACAAAGAAGAGTGATTTGAGAAGCATTGGGCGGGGAGCAGGCCGCAGCCATGCCTCAGTGCTGGGCGCGGTGGGTCTGTCCGTGCATTTACCAACGGAACCATGTTCTCAGGGTCAATCACTTCCTTCCTTTGCTGGGGAAACAAACCCCGAGACTGGGGTGTGCAGAAATACAGGGCCAGAGCCCCAGGCACCACTGCAAGCCCCCTTCCCTGTGCGAATGGCTGGTTTCCAGGCCAGGGGTCCCCCCTCCTGCTGCACATCCTGCCCGAGTGACACTTGTGACCTTCTCTGGCTACAGGCAGCAGTCACACCCCTTGGAATGGAAGCACAGGCTTGGCGGTTCCTCTGAACACTCAAGAGTCTCAGCCAGGTCAGGACACGGGGATGGGAGCCAGCTCCCACACACCCCGCTTCCCCCACCTCAGGGTCTCGCAGCTGCTGCTGAGTCATGACTATCGGGCGATCAAAGGAAGATCAGCCTGAGATCTCGTCTGTGTAGACACAGTTCAATCTCAGCCCATTTTCAGGAGGAAAATACTTTTCTGAGCCCTGGAATTTGTCCCTCTAATAGCCTAAGCTGGCTTTAGATGGATTCATGTGAAAAGAGAGGCAGTCCCTTGGGCCCACGGCCTCTTCCTCATCAGAGACCCAAATCCAGTCTCTAAAGGGACGTCCAGGGTGGGGCTCCGATAGCCCATAGCCTCTCGCTTCTCAGCTGTGCAGCCTCGGGGGAGGCCCTTCACCTCTCTGTGCCTCGGTCTCCTCTGAACGGGGACTGCAGCAGTTTTGAGGCTGAGTGTTAAACTTGTGACCCGAGGGAGGAGTGAGGGGCCGGTCACGGCAGCGCCCTGCACGTGGAGAGAAGGGGGCTTGAGGAGGTAGTCCTGGCTCATCTTAATAATGACACTCAAGACAGACAGCTCGGGGTGGCCGGGGCCAGGTCACCAGGAGGGCCTGCCTGCTCCAGCCCCCAGAGGACTTGGATGAGATGCGCTGCCTGGGCAGGCAGCCTCGTCTCGGAGAGGATCAGGAGGTCCCAACACCCGCCAGCCTGAGGGTCCCGGAGGCTCCAGGCACGCCCTTCTCTGAATGTTTCAGGGGTCTGCCGGCTGGAGGTTGCCAAGATGTCATGTGGGGCAGGGCTTCTGGGGAGGGGCCTGAGGATGCCCGGGTGCAGTTCTGGGAACCCCTCTGGCCCTCAGTGGGACTCTGGACACTGACCACAGTGTGTGGACAGAGGCCCAGTGACCACCCAGCCAGACAGCGGCCGACATGGCAGGAAAAGAGCCGATTTACAAGTGGGGCTGAGTGGCTGGGAGGGGGCAGGAGAGGCTCCTGGGGGGTTCACACGGGGCCCCTGTAGAAGCCCACAGATTTGCACAGGAGGACGCGGGCTGAGCTCGGGATATGAGGCACGTCCATAGATATCTGCCGGGAAAGCACAAGAAACGTGTTCCGTAGAAGACGTGGGCTCCAGCTGCTGGCCTCCGCGCAGCCCCACAGTGGCAGGCACTCAGCTGTCCCACAGCCCAACGTAGCCCTGCACCTCCGGCCACTCACTGCTGCCCCGGGCCCACCGGCAGGAGGGCCGCCTCCACCTCTCACCCCCTCGGGCTCCCTGCCCTCCACTCAGGCCCCTGGAGGCGGAAGGGAGTTGGCGTGGATTAAAGTCTCCAGGGAAGCTCGGCATCTGTGGCGATTTTGGCCTCCGATGGGTGCAGAAGTGCAAGCAGAGCCAAAGTGGTCCAAATGAATCCCAACAGATTTCATTTTCCAAAATGAGATCAAAGCTGGCTCCTGTTATCCTGCTGCTTAAGAGAAAACCAAACCTTTCGCAGGGCTTTCAGGAAGAAATCTGGCTGACAGAGCAGGGGCGGTGGGAACAGAAACAGTCTGGTCAGAGCGGGTGGTGTCAGGAGTGGCAGGCCAAGCTGCTCAGAGGAGAGGGTTCAGGAGCGCGACCCAGGCGGGGAGCTCGGGCGCCAAGCAGGATTCTCGGATAAACCCGCGGGGCCTGGGAGAGCAGCTGGGAGCTGGGAACCTGAGTGGGTCCAGCTGTCGGGACCGACCGCAGAGTGACGGCTCTGCTCAGGGTGAGGAAGGCTGTCGGCATCAGGCCGTGTACGCGGGGACAACCAGGGAGACCGACAGTCACGATTCGTGCGGAGGACAGGGTGGGACGCCCGCATCTCAGCTCATCTGCTTAGGCTAACCACTGACTCCATCTTCTGGTTGTAGAAAGGAGTCCCCACTCAAAGCCCAGGCTAAGGCTGCCTTTCCCCAGGAGAACACGGCGCGGGCATCAGCTTGGAGGCCCCTCTGCCCCAGAGGAAGTGAAATCCAGCACAGAAACCCCTTGATTTGTGTCCCTTTCTCGAGATTTCAAACTTCAATCCTTCCCTCTCCTTGTGGCAAGTTACATCATCCCTTCTGCTTAGGGCCCTCAACTGTCGGGACAGAGCTCAGAAATGAAAGAGAAAACGTGGGGACAGGCAACAGTGTGGGTGACTCTCAAAATAACCACGTCGAGGGAAAGACAAAGAACATGCCCAACGCCACCCACCCTCCACTGGCAGAAGCAACACAGATAGAAGGTGGGTCCCAGGCCATCTGGGGGATGCAGGGGCGGGAGGGGACTCCGGGGGACAGACACGGTCACCATCTCGACCATGGGGATAGTTCAGACTCCAAACGTCAGTTAAGCCATTTAAAAATGGGGATGTGGAAACGACGGGCCACCCCAGGGCCTGAGCGAGGAATCCCACGCCGGTGCTCGGCGAGGCTGGGGCTCCTGCCGCTGTGGCTGCGTCACCTGAACCCTCCCACCTGTGCCACGACGGAGGCAGGGGCACACGCCCCCGGACAGGCCTGTCCCACCCATCCACGCAGCTCGGGCACGGGCAAGGCGACCGGAAAGCCCTCAGAGACCCCTCCCGACACAAAGGCTCTCACCTTGCCCTTTGCTTTCTGGTCACATGGGTGAGACACTGACGCAAAAGGGAATGAAAACCCTCCTGCCTCGGGCGGGTGGGTGGGTTTCTGCCCTACTTTCCTCTCTTTATGGGCGCTGAGAGGAGGAACCAGTCGAGGCTCTCGGTGGGCACTGGATGACAAGGATGGGGCTTCATGAAATTAAGGACGTGTGGGCCTCAATTCTGATGAATTTAGGAATGCAGCCGGGAAGCGTGCCGAGTGTGTCAATCCGAACATCAATCTATGAGAAAGGAGCTTCTGGGCTGGGCTTTTATTCGCCAGCAGGTCCTCAGACACAGACAATCCAGGGCCTCATGTGGCTTCTGTCGGCATGTACTAACTGGGGTGGGTGCCAGGCACGGCCGAGGCATTCCTGCAGGGGCGCGGGGGGCGAGGTCCACTCTCTGTGGATCTCGGTGTCCCAGCTGGGCCACTCCACTCTGCTTTGCCGGTGTCACCGGGACAACTCAAAATGTTCCAGGATGAAATACAAGAGAGTTCCCCACGGCTCAAGCCTAGTGAGTGTGGGCACCTGGGGCAGCTCAGCGCAGGGCCTGGCGCAAAGGAAGTGCTTGGGAAAGGGACGGGCGGATCGTGGAGCCCCAAGTGCCACATCTGCACAGGCTGGGGCAGGTAACTCAGCAGAGCGAGACTTGCGTTTATGTGTGCATTTAAGGTTTATAATATGAAGTCTTGGAGGTTTTCATAGACGTCAGCACCTCATGGTACATGGAGCGTGCAGGGTACCCGAGTGCGAGGGGAACCAGGGCCAACCCTCCAGGGGACCAGGTGAAGTTGCTGCTCCCCGCCGGCACTTGCCACTGTGGGAGGGCCTTTCCGGGATGTTTTAAATCTGGGGGAGTCCAAAGAACGGAGTTCCCCTCTCGCTGGACCACCTGCAGGACACCCCCCAAGAGGCTGAGGATTTCCTTTTGCCTTTGGTAGAAACAGCACCTATGCCAGCCCAGGGGGCAGAGTCAGGAATGATCAAGACCCTTCTGGCAACTTTTAGACTTAGGGTGTGTGGCACGCGGTGACTTGGAACACAGCAGCTGAAGCCAGCGCCGCACGTGGTGCAGGGGCAGGTTTTACCTGGGGAGTGAGGTTACCTGGGGAGTGAGGTTACCTGGGGAGATGAAGAAGGTTCTCCACAGCTTCTTGTCCCGCGTGACGTCCCGGATCTCCTTGGTCATGTTGACCATCCTGCCGGCCACGGGAGGGACCCGGCGGAAGTCCAGGATCCTGGCAGAAGGACAGGGAAAGGAGTCCTCACCTCCGTACCCTCCAGCCGCTCCCACCGGAGCTGAGTGGACACCTCACTCTCCTCCGTTAGTCCCAGACCCCTGACGTTGGCTGCCTACCCTCCTCCCCAGCAGCAAGGGGCCTGTGAGGCCAGAAGGAATTTGCGTTCTGCTGGCAGAGCTGCCCTGAGACAGGTGATCATGGAGGGAAGGAGCCCAGTTTTGTGAGACTCATGACCTTCGGTCTTGCTAGAGAGGCTGATGCCCTGTGAGTCTCCTCTTTTCTCTCCTTTATTCCCGACGGCCGGCTCTCTACCCTGGGTCACCTGGGCAACTCCTGTCGGCCAGGCACACAGCAGGGCACGGCCATGGGGTGACAATGCCACGAGGGTGCCGGCGGGAGGGCTCACCTGTCCAGGTGGAAGGCAGCGATCTCTGCGTTGTGCCTCTCGTAATCAGAGAAATAGAAGAAGTCAGGGGGTGTCTCCTGCTCCCTCGTTTGCCTGGAGAAAATGGAACAAAACGGGAGTTTATCATAGGGAAATCCTCCCAGTGGAAGGGGGCGTGGGGCTCGTACCAACTCCGGGGAGCTGACTGTCAAATTCCCAAGGATTCTGGGAACAAGTCGTTAGATGTAGTCATCGTTAAAAATTAAATTATATAGGGAATTCCCAGGTGGTCCAATGGTTGGGACTCCAAGCTTTCACTGCCGAGGGTGCGGGTTCAATCCCTGGTTGGGGAAGTAAGATCCCACAAGCTGTGTGGCACGGCCAAAAAAAAAAAAAAAAATTAAACCTACAGCTAAATAAGTTGCATTTAAGAATAACCACTTAGATCTCACGATGTCCCAGCTATTTCCTGAGCTGAGGCTGCTCCTCTTGTCTGCAGGTGGAAACCCGTGCTGGGACACCTGTTCCCAGCCCACCTCTGCGACCTCGTGCTGGGAGCCTGAAGCCTGGAAGTGTCTGCACTGTGGAAACAGGCAGACTCTGCCCATCAGGCTTTAATAACCACAGGGGCTGGTCATTAAATGATGATCAACACCCCCCACCACCGCCCACCATCCAGGCCACCAAACGCAGATTTCTCAGGACAGGCTGCTGGCGAGGGTGGCCAGGCAGCAGAGGACCCGCCCTGAGCAAGCGACTTCCCCGGGTGTGAGCCGGGGCCCGGGTCAGGTTGTGCAAACTGACCCCAACCTGCTCTCGCTGCCCGGCCGCTGCCTGGACAGAGGGCTCCCCGGGGGTGTGCAGGAGGCACGAGGACTGCAGGACCCGTCTCTGAAGCCCACGAGGTGACCGCTGTCCGTGTCCCCAGGGCACCCTGGCATTCAAGACGAGTGACCTGCCTCCGCCCCTGCCCTGGGTCTCACCATGTCCCTGAGTGGAGGTGAGGTCACCACACTGTCTCCTGGGCCTCTGCTCTGAGGCCTCCGCTCCGCTGTTCCATCTGCCTGGAAAAACCTTCCCTCCATGTCTCCCAGCGGCTCAGTCGGCGTTCCCAAATGTGTGTCCCACCCCACCAGGCCCGCAGGCGCCCAGCACAAAAGGAGTCCTCAGTCAAAGGAGTTCGGAGTCTGGGTAACGGCCCCGCTGGAGCGCACGTGAGCACCGTGAAGGCTCACCAGCGCTGCAGCCTCGCCCACGGGCTTCGCAGCACAGCGCCATGCTCTGCACTGTGAGGGCTGCTGGCTAAGCTCTCAGCGCACGTCCCCCCGCCGCCCGAGGCAGCTCCTTCACAAGCCTTCCACGGCGCCACGGTGAGCACGGCCACCGCTGGTCCCTCCCCTCCCAGGCTGGTGAGCAGACAGCCGTGTGCTCCGCCCCACACCACCTCCGGGAAGCCCTGCGCTGCACTGGCCGCCCCCGTCGCAGTGTGTGTGGGCAGGGGGGCACCGCCTGGCCCTCCCCGGACTCCACGTCCCCCCAGGATGTAAGGACTAAGGAGCGCCAGGAGCCTGTCGGCTCTAATGTGCCGGGCCCCACCGTGAGCGGCAGACAGCCCCTCCGCCCGGCCAAGGGGCAGGAGGCCACGTGCAGGGCTCTGCTGAAGGGTGGACGTCACCCTGTAAACATCAGTGCTTAGCAGGCGCCTGGGGGCAAACACGGTGAGGGCCAGTGTTTGACCTCACATTTTGGGACGTGTGCCCACTGTCCAAAGTCATCTGGGAGCAAACACGCTCCCTGCATGAGATCCAGGTCCGTTCCGTGCCCTGCCTCCACCGCCAGGGACGATTTCCCCAGGTGGCCACCTGGCGGCACCCAGGGAGGAAACCCAACCCTCAACCTCATAAGAATTTACCAAATGCCAGCGATCTTCCGAGCTGGGAAACACAGATCGGGCGAGAGTCAAGGCCTCACATGACCTGGCCCACACCTCCCACTCAAGGCGGAGGCTGTCCAGTATGGGCCTGAATGCGCCAGCGACAGGAGACTCACCACATTTCCCCAGGTAACTCTCCCAGCCTGTCTTCCCTGAGTCCTTACTCTCCAAAATGCAGCTCGAGTTGGCCAGAGACCCCCCGACCCCGAGCATCTGGACCCAACTGCCAGCCGACGTCACTGCTAAACACACTTGCACACGCACAGGTACTGAGTACTGGAGAGCCACCCTCAGGAAACTGAGGCCACGCGGGGAGGACCAGACCCAGGCCTCAGTCCAGCGGGCTGCACGTCCACTGGGGGGGTCCCTCGCTCCCTGTGCTCTCAGAGCTCCTGACGGGACGAGCCCCTTTCCCCGTGCTTCCCCAAACGTCACCTGAATCAGCCTTTCCAGGAACCAGCTTGTGGCTCTGCGAACAGACCAGCGTTCACAGTTCCAGCCGGCGTAACTCTGGCTGGGGACAACCCTGGCCTTGCACCAGTCCCCTCGTGAGCCACTTAGGGATACGCTGCAGATGGCCGCTGGTGACCGAGGCACAGGCCACCTAGTCACCCGGCTGAGCTGGAGATGGCTGGCGTGCACTTCCCGGTCGCAGACCCTGCAGGGGGCTGGCACCCAGGGCGGGGACTGCTCGGCGCCCGGGAGAAGGGAAGGCCGCGCTGGCCAGGGCTCCTGAGACATCAAGGAGACCGAGTCCCGGCTTCCTGGTGGAATCTCCTGGCTTTTAAAATGCCGGCAAGTAAATTTCCTTTTTTAAAAAACACTGGGGGTCGAATTAAATATGTGAGCCTCCCTCACTGGAAGCCACCCATGCCCTGGGTCTGCAACGGCTGGAGGGCTGGGTATTTCTGAGATTGAAGGTGGTGGTTGGCTCAACTGAGAATCCCTGGTCGAGCCAAGCACTGTCTACACAACACTGGTTCTACGGACTTTGACGTTTTAAGTGGAAAAGGGCTGCTGCAGATTTAAGCCAGATTTCTTCCCTGCACACCCCAGAACAGCCCTCCCCGCAAGGCAGCGTCTCCCAATTGCACAGCCTGCAAACCCCACCCGATACGTCCCCGGCCTTTTATTTTTTCAGTCTGTCGTGGAATTAAGAATTATTTTCGTTGGAAAATACATCACAACTCACCACCAGCTCCTGGGGCAGAGCCCCTGAAAGAGAACCCTACAAAAATGTACGAAGCTGTGGGCCCTCAGAGGCCCCGGAGCCATGCCCGGGGCTGGCAGCACAGCTCTCGCCTATGCCGTCAGGGGATCAGCCATCCTCGCCCCACCCAGGGGCTCCGGGTCACTGACTCTGCTTCTCGGTGTGGTCTGCACTGCCCTCCCCAGCCCAGCAGGACTTTCCTCAGCGATGGACATGCTCTATACCTCACAGGCACACCCAGATGTTGGACACAGGACCCGACTTTCACATTTTATTTTAATTAACTTACACATTAACAGGCACATGTGGCTTGTGGCTACTGTCCTGGACAGTGCAGATTTAGCGGACGGCCTTTCTGAGGCCTCTGCTCCCTCTGACCGTCCCTCTGTCTGCCCGTATATCCTCACTGGGTGGAAGGTGGGGCCTGGGTCCTTCTCTGCCCTCTGTCTCCCAGGCTCTGCCTCTCCACTTAGCTCATGGCTCCCCTGACCCAACAGGGCTCTGCCTGCCCTCCCAGTGGACCTTCCTTCCTCCACTTTCTCGGCCAGGCCATCATCACCATCTCCATCATCACCATCACCAGTGCTTTGGCCTTTGTTCCCTCTCCCTCACCCTGGCCCACCCCTCTGAGCAGGTCACACACGTGGAATGCAGGTGGCTCTGAGCCCTGCTGCTCTGGGAAAAGCCGCCACTTCCTGAAGGCACTGTGACCAGGTTCCAGAACAGTTCCTGGTTCCTTCCCATCTCCCGCCTTGGGGTTTTCCGGTGACCTCCGTCCCCGGGCCATTCACAGGAAGGCAGCTCTGCTTACCTCCTGGCGGAGGTCCTTACCAGCCAGTTCACGCCTGGGACAACTCAGGGAGTCTCAGAGTTCTGTTTATCTGCCGTGGGGAGGACGCTGGCACACCTCAGGGCCCAGGTGCTGAGCAAGGGACAACCTGGGAGCGTCTGTGGGATGCCAGGGGCCAGGGGCACCGGTCCCACTGGGGAGGCTGGGACTTCTTTCCTTGCACTGAGTAGGGAGAAGGTGGACCATGAGCCCCTCCATGGGGGGCCGGCCACCTTCCTGCCGCTTCCTGGGCTGCACTGGGGAACAGCAGGTACTTTGGAAAACTACTGAACCCAAAGCACCGGGCAGGAGACTGGACTTGGCTGAACCGGGTCACCTGGCAGCCTCTTCTTCCTCCAGGTGTCCCGGCGGAAGGTGCGCTCAGGTGCAGGAGGGCAGGTGTGGGGTGTGGCCCGCCCCAGGCTTCTTCCTGGGAGGGGGGCATGGAGATGTGAAAAGGAGATGCTATCGGACCCTCTGGAGTTGGCTGAGCACCCAGGGCTCGCCCTGACGAGGGGTGGGGAGCCCAGGGGCCAGGGACCAGCACTTCCCGGAACGGCACCTGGAGCCCAGGAGTCACGGCCCTCCCCCACTGACTGAGAGGGAGCAAGGCCGGTGGCAGCCCCTCCCCTGGGATACACTGAGACCTCACGGGAGGAGCCTCCCGGGGCCCACTGCCCTCACACGTGGAGCAGCCAGCACCTGGAGGCCCCCTCCCGCTGCCTCGGAGCTCAGTGGGGCACCCTGGCCTTGGGACTGCAAGGCAGGAAAATGAAAAGGTGTTAAGGCTGACTTCCTGGTCAAACAGCAGCTGAGGAATGAGGCAAACCACAGATTAGGTGCCTGTTGAAGTGAAAGATGGCTTTGGCAACGGCAACTGGGGTTAAAAAGGGAAGAAAGGTAGAAACTGGTGGAAGTGGGAAGGGCCAGGGTCCGAGGAAGGTTCGCGTCCACTCCTCCTCTCAGGAAGGCCCTGGAACTTCACACTCCGCCTGGCTCAGACAGTCAGATGGAGCCCCAAGGCCACCAGAAAGCAGGCACTGGAGGGCGGTCCCTGATACCCTCAAAGCCCAGACCCGCTAAACCCTAGTGAGAGGCTGCTTGGTACCAGTTCTCAGGGCCTCCTGCATGTCCCTCTCTCCTTCCTCTCCAGAGCTGACCACACCCAAACCCCCTTCCTTTAGAGGGACTTCCCTTAGCTCGGAAGGAAGCACAACACTACCTGATTGTGGTTATTCACACTAAAGTGAGAATGACTGCTATGTTGACCTCTCCCAGGAAATCTGTGATCTAAATCCCCAGAATCTGTGAATACGGGTACCTTAAATGGCAAGAGGAACTTTGCAGATGTGATTTAGTTAAGGATCTTGAGATGAGGAGATTATCCTGGATTATCTGCATGGACCCTATGTCATCAAAAGGGTCCTTATAAGAGAGGGAAGCACAGGGAGATTTGAAGGCAGAAGAGGCTACACTGGAGGCCCCGAAGATGGAGGCTCTGGGGGGGAATCTGTTTCCTTTTTAGCTTCTAGAGGCGCCTGCATTCCTCGGCAGGAAGCCAACTCCAGAGCCTCCAGAAGCCCACAGCCCACAGATCCATTTTAGATTTCGGACCTCCAGAACCGTAAGAGACCAAGCTTGTGTCGCTTTAAGCCACTAAATTTGTGGTAATTTTTTTACCGCAGCAACAGGAAAGGCGTATGGAATCTTTGGCAACACCAAAGCAGCACAAAGGACACAGTGATTTAGCAACCTTGGAGAGGTTGTGAAATTCCGTCTGTTTCCTCCAGATCTGGTCACGCTGAAATGCACTACACTTTTAAGAAGTGACGCAGAATGTTTTGAGAGAAGTACCTCTGTTTTCACATAAGCCGAGGGGGCAGAATCCAACGCACATCGTGTGTCCTCCCTGGGCAGCACGATTTGTCCTTGGGGCGCCCCTCAAGGCTCTGATCTTTGCCCCTGTTTTAATGACACAGACGTCTGAGGTTGGGAAAGGGGGAGGGACGTCTGCAGAATCACACGGCTGGAAATGGCCGGCCCTGGGTCAGGACCCGGGTGTCTGACCCAGTCCTAGGCTCTTTCTTTAGGCCCCAAGGTCAGACATGGCTCTGGGCGTGGGTCTCGAAAGCCTGCGTTTCCTCTGGGATCAGAACCACCTCTGCGCACAGCAAGGCCGGAGGACGCTGGCTGCCGGCCGCCAGGTCAGGTGCCTAGGCTCACAGGGGACAAGGGGCTGCAGCCCCAGAGGTGCGGCTGCAAGAACCGCCCCCACGTCCCCAAGAAAGGTCCTGGCTCCTGGTGGGAGGAAGGGCCCACCAGCGTGTCCAGTTCCTGCCAGACGCTTGGCCCAGCCCCCAGCAGGTCTGCACCGCTGCACCCCTCTTAACAGCTGTCAGACCCTCGTCCCCTCCCATAGACCAACAGCCCCCCTGCTGGTCTCACTGCTACTGTCAACATCTCAGCATTCTTTAACTTGTGGGAAAACAGAAAACTTGCTCTGATTAAAAACAGAGTAAATTGGCAGCTTATGACCAAAACCCATGAAGGAATAAAAGCCAACATTTTTCCGGCTCTTACTCTGAGCTGAGTGCCTTGCTGAGCGCTTTCCGTGCGTTCACTCCCTGGGTCCTCACGACCCCTGTGAAGTGTCCCCATCCTACAGACGTCCTACAGACCTCTACACAGCCAGTGAGAGGTTTCAGCTCACAAACAGAGGGGTCCCGATACAGGGCCCAGCACTGGGGTCCAAGGCCCTGCTTTAGTCCAAGGGGACCCCTGGATTGAGATGGGGGGACGGGGGTGGGGAGTGGGCTGGGCCATATTCTCTCCACTGGACACCTTGGGAGCACAGCTGGTGGGGAAGGGTCTGCTCACACAGGCCTGCCCTGGCTGCCACCCTCTCCAGGCCGACGGAGCAGGTGCGCCCTTGGTGCCTCTGTGAAGTGGGGCAGGTAAGACGGCTCAGGGGTGACGCCGCCAGGGGAGCAGAGCCCCGCCATACCCCCTGCTGCTGGCTGCCCCACCAACGTGTGCAGAGACGGACTTGCCGAGCTGCACACGGCGAGCCAAGGCCAGCTGAATGGGGATGCGGGAGCCAGGAGAGAGAACAGCAAACCGTCGGGTGAAACTTTGGAAAAGGGGCAACTGTGCAATTTGCCCAGGGCACACACAGCTGTCACAAGGCTTTTCCGTGTCCTCGTCAGAGCTAAGGGCCCCCGAGATCCCTGAGCCCAGACGGGAAACTGAGGCCCAGAGAGAGGTGGGCCACACATACACCTTTTGTGTGTCATGCAGAAGGACCGGCATCCCAGACCCAGCAAGACAGAGGCAGAAAGAATGAGAGCACTTCCAAGACCACGTGAGAATCGCGAAAGGCACACCTTCAGGTGTCACTGCAGGTTAGCCCGCTCGGCCCTGGAGACGCCCCCAGACAGACGGCGGTGCTCCCGAGGGTCCGACCCTGGGTCCCCGTGCACCCAGCCTCCTCTGACCCTCTTCTATCCATTATTCAGTAAGCTACTGATGACAGCAAACCCTCCTGTAGAACTTTCTAGCACCCGGCTCTGCTGTCAGCGTTCCACCCACACTGACGCACACAGGTCAGGACTCTGGAAGGCAGGCAGTGTGACTAGACCCACCTCACGGGTGAGGCACTGTAGCCGGGTCACCCGCTGGGAAGCGGCAAAGCCGGGCGAGGCACGTGGACCGGAGAGCCTGGCGGCGTCTGTATCCCCACCGCCTCCTGGGATGGCTCCTCCTAGTTCCAGGAGCTGGGGGCCCAGGAGGCACGTGGATGGGTGTCCTGCAGCCACTGTAACAGATGACCGCAGACGTGCTTCACACAGCAGGAGTTCATCCCTCACCGTTCTGAGGACTAGGATCCAAAATCAGGGCGTGGGCGGGTCACACTCCCCCCAGGGGCTCCGGGGGTGGGGGGTCCCCCCAGCCTCTCCCAGCTTCCTCGGCCCCAGCTCTGCCTCCATCACCACATCCCTCCTCTGGTTTCTCTGTGTCCAAACCAAGGACACACGTGACTGCATTTCGGGCCCATCCAGGAGTCCAAGGTGACCACCTCACCCCAAGATCCTGACTCCATCACTTCTGCAAAGACCCTTGTCCTAACCAAGTGGCCTGATGTCCCGGGGGCAGAGGCCACCGCGGGAACGAGGCTCTGGCTCCCGCCCCCAGGCCAACCTCAGGGGCAAAACACCCGAGGAGACAGACACTTGCTCGTTCCTCCAAGACGCGCAGTGGATCCGGACTCACCCGGCGCAGGCAAGGAGGCAGAAATCAGCCCTTCTGTCTCGGACAATCTTCCCATCACGCACACGGCAGACAGCGAGCACCTTGTCATTAAGGAGATATATTAAGCTGTTTAATATCAGGTTTTCGGCTGGTAGACGTTCTGGAAGGGAGAGGAGGCCGCTCCCTGGCAGTTACCTCGGCGAGACCTTCCCGTCAGTATCTCCTGCCAGTTTTGGCAACGCTTGTCCTGGCCCCTGCGGGGGTGGGGATCTGTTTGGTAAAGCATGCTGTCTTCCTATTCAGAACCTCCAGCACCTGTTGTTCACTCCTACCAACCTATTTTCTTTTGGGGGAGGATTTCCCTGAAGGCTATGGGCCTCATAATGACCACACTCAAGGAGGGGTTCCCCCAGCAACTTGTTACTCGCCCACAGACCTGCCCATGCCCCGACCGGCCACGCCGTGAGCCACAGCCAGAGCATCAGGACCAGTCAGTGATCTGCCGCCATCAGGTGATCACGAGGGGCCTTCACACCCGCTGATCCCCCTCCCCTTGGGTCTCCAAGAGACACAGCAACAGCTGTTCAAAGTAGGACACAGGGGACAAGTTGCTCACTTATGGTTGGGTGGAAAAATTAACTCAGAAGAGACTCAAACCTCTTATGGTCAATTTCATGAAAACCAATTTAAAAGCAATTCAAAGATCTGTAACTGCAAAGAAAGTCTGAAGTCGTTTCCATTTAAAAATAATTGCAGTGACTCAGACTTGCGTTCCAAAGCAAAGGGTCGGGGCCGGGGGGGAAAGAGATTTGCTTGAAAGTTTAAGATCTACTGTGTTTTAAATACTTTTCTGCCAGCTCATCCGGAATTTGGGGACGTGACTAAGGAATGAAATTAGAGTGGAAATGAATGCTCTGTCCCTGGCAACCATGAGCACAGGCCCCTAGTTCTTCTTTCTGTATTTAAGCCTCCGTCACTCATCTTTTTATTCAAGGTAAAACAAGATGCTCAAATCTACTAAACCGTGTATTAAATATTTAGCACCAAGGCTACTGCTGTGATGTTGTTTTTCCTGCTGAACGAAAAACAAACTCAATCCCGAGCGTAGGGGTCGATTCCAGCTTATTTTCGAGGCTTTTTAAGGAGATGTCAGGTCTGCAAAATTTCCTTTTAGGGTGTAAAAAACAACCAGCTGATCAAACTGCTCTTGAGGTGCCCGACTTGGTTTCTTCTCTGGCATGTGGGAATGAAGACCAGAGTTTCTTTCCTTCTTTTCACCTTCTTCCCCTTTCACGATAGCTCAGGGACGGCCCCCAGAGACCCTAACACCAGGGAGAATCTCCACGCTGCCGTTCAGGAGGATGTTTGCAGAAAAAAATGACTTGCTTGCTTTGATTTGAACAAAGGGGATAATCTTTTCCAGAAGCTCCCAAGGAAACATTTGTCATGGTCAGCTGGGGCGGGCGTCCAGACGAGGCTGGGGGCGCTGGGAGCCGGCACAGCCCCCCACCTGCTCGATGGGGGCAAAGCAGGGCGCGGGGGCCAGAACTGCGCTCTCTGCAGGTTTTACTGACTTCTTACCATTTACCCATTTCCCTGCCTGCTTCCCTGCTACTGTTATAGAATTGTTAATAATTTCCTTTTTCTTTTATTTTGTCAAGCAAAGGAATTCCCAGCTGCAGGAGCAGCCGAAGACAGTGAACTCCTGTGGTTGCCCAAATCAGGCAGTTTTGGCCGACGGTGAAACAGCAGGGTGTTTGGGGAGCCGGAGTGACCGTGCCCTGGCCACTCGAGCCCATGGACAGTAGCGGCCCAGCATCACGGCCAGGCCAGCCGCACGGAGCCACCCGGGAGCCCGGGGCAGGCGGTTCCCTTGGCCACGACGCTGGCCTCGCAGCTCTGTGGGCGGCCATTCCCTCCCTGAGGCTCTGGGTCCTGTCTGAACGGGCGAGGATGACGAGCCCCCGGGGCTGCAGTGGGGACCAACTAAGAGAATCCTCCCAGCGCTCAAGTGTGCCAGCGCCCACGGCACGTGGGAGGCGGTGGTGCTGTGCTGTTCTCGAGGTCCCCCTGCCTCGGACCCTTGGGAGCCCCTGACTGGGCAGCACCAGGCCAGCCTTTCCTGGGGGCTTAATAGCTCAGCTGGACAGGGGCAACCATGTCCTCCACATGGGGACGTGGGGACGCTTGGACCCCGGGGAGAAGGCTTGCAGTGGACCCTGGAAGCGAAGCAAGGATTGGAGCGGGAGAAGCCCCTTCTCCAGCGACCCTTCCCCGAGGCCTGGCACCACGCTCCTCAGGCAACAACCCCCCACATCTCAGGCGAGCCCCTCTGTCCCCCAGAGTCTTCTCCTGGCCTCTCGTTTCCTCAAGACACTTACTCTCAGTGATGGTGGATCTCGAAGGTGGACAGCTGGCTCCCGATGGTGCCGTCGGGCAGAGAGCCCAGGGTGGCCGTGCAGCCTCAGCCGGGGTCCCGGCTGCTCTGCCCCGAGCCTCCACTGGGCCAACAGCTCCGCCCCGCTGCTGACAAGCTCGGGAGAGTCTCTCAAAAGCCTGTGATGGGTTGTTACTTGTTTTTCAATTAATAAAGTCCACGGCTTTCTGACTATAAAAGTAACCCATGAAACTGGAGACAACCTAAGTGCCCTACAACTGGGGGCCTGCAAGGTGATCAACCACGTGAGACTTGGTGTCTGTTCATCACTCCCAGTGGCGTGGGGGTGGGGGTGGGGGCGCCGTGGAGATGCACCAAAGACCAAGGACTGGACCTGGAGTAGCTGCTGGAGAGCCCCCTGCATGCTCAGACCCTCACAGGTCAACCGCAGGACCCGTCCACCCCCCCCGACCCCGGCACAGGGCCTGTGCTGGCTGAGGAGGACCCCCTGGGCCTGGCGCACCGGGCGCTGCCGCTCTGGACGTTTTCTGTTTGCACCACCCGCAGAGGCCAGGACGGCCCTCAGAGGCCCTGCTCCTTCAGGCAGGGGCCACGTGGAGACACCGGGTGCTGCTCTGAGCCCATGGGAGCCCCGCACGGCGTCCCTGCTGGGCTGCACATGTTAACTGCAGGAGTTTGGAGCCCGAAGCTCCCCTGGGTCCACTAGGCCCTGTGCTTACTGGAGACATAGATGGGTCACACCCAGGGCTCGGTGGGGGGGGTCAACTGAGGTTGTGGACAAACTGCAGGGCACTGGGCAGCCCCGGATACGGAGCGGAGGTGGGGCCCTCCCCCGAGGTAAGTGCAGGAAGGGGACTCTGGGCACCAGCGACCAGCTGAGGTGATGAGACCAGGCCAGAGGGGTGCAGAGTTCCAGAACGACCCAGCGACCCCATCTGTACTTAAATCCCACAGTGGCTCAGGGAGGAAACAGCCAGCCCGGCTGCCCTGCTGTGTTCCTGGTGTGCCCCCTGTTACAGGCGGGGACGTCGAGGCCCAGGGGAGCTCAGGGCCCACAGGAGGTGGCACCTGCCTCTCTCAGCAAAGGAGACAGCTCTGCGGCTCACAGCCCAGCCCCCGCCGTACAGGACCCATGCGGCATGTCTGACGGGAGCATCAAAAGAGATTAAATATAGGAGAGGCGCTGTTTGACTCATATATAAATTGGTCCTGGAGACCAACACGCAGTACAGGGTCATGGACAACAAAACTGCATTTTACACATTAATCTGGGACGGCCGCTAACCATGCAGGGCTGTAGCAGCAGTTGTGCTGCAGTGTAAGCGTGGCCATGGCTCCCTCTTTGGCGGCCAGGGGAGCACAGCATTTCATTGGAGCCTCTTTAAATCCTCTCCTCGTAAAAGTGATGAGTGGAAATAGCGTGCAATGGTTTCATGCTTTGATAACGAGGCACAGAGCCCCAGGTCCACCGACGCGGTGGCCACGTGGGGACCACGGAGAACGCCACCGTAGCCCCTCTGCCTGCCAGCCCTGGAGGGAGGGGGGAGGGAGGAGGTGTCAGGGAAGAGCCAGCCCCTCCTGTCGCCTCCCACATCGGACAACTGTTCCAGGGACAGATAACCTCACAGAGTCAAGTCCCTTGTGACTCCTGCCCTGTGTTGGCCCCGGAGAAGCTCACCTCATGAGGTTGTAGCGAGTGGGCTCCCCTGGGCCGGTGCTCACGACAGCTGGATGCGGTCCTAGTGCGGAGGCGCCCCAGCGAGGGGCAGGGCCAGCTCAGGGCCCGGCAGCGGGTCTGGACCACCGTGTCACTAACCAGAGGCAGTGTGAGCACTGGGAAGACAGCCGAGAGGGCGCCCGTCTGAGCGCCACTCCCAGCTGGACACACTGGTCATGGGGGGGGGGGGCGGCCTTGGCGGGGCCTGGAGGGCAGGCAGTTCAGTGAGGCTGCCCGCTCACGCCCCTGGGCCCCAGCCCGGGGCCTGAGCGGGGCTCAGCAGGCTGAGGTCGAAATCACCAGGGGAGGCCCTGCCCTCCAGCGCTTCCTGTTCTCAGGCCCGCGCTGCCCCCTGGCGGGCCAGGCTGGTGTTGGGGGGCGGCTCTGGTTTCTGCGGGGAGAAAGGCTGGCTGGCCAGAAGGTGTTTCTGCAGCTGCCTCTGTGTGTGCATCTCGGCTACGAGGAACTCCTGGGCCTCCAAACAGCTGCTCAGGGATGGTTTCTCCGGGAGATGCGCGCGTGCACACACACGCACACACACACGCGCACACACACATACACCCCTGTTCTTTGCAGAAGTAGTGCAGGTACTTAGAGCCTCTTCACGTGCGACGCCTCCGGGAGGAGTGGGCAGCATGGCGCCTCCCCAGCAGAGACCCCGGGTCCAGGGTCCCCGGCCGGCCGAGCCCCGGCCTGACGGTGCCTGACAGGCCTGGGACCTGATGTCCGAGAGCCTGGAACCAAGCCCTGGCCGGCCTCCCACTCCCGATTCACCTTTAAACCCTCGGAGCCTCAATTTCCTCCTCCTTGAAGGAGAGCTGGTGATAAAAGTAAAACGCGACGTGTCAGCTACAGGGGCACTGGCTTCGCCGGCCAGAGTGGAGGCTGTCAAACCCTAACAAGCCTGGGCAGGTGTGGGAACAGCTTCACTGGGGGGCAGAGCCGCGGCCGAGCGTGGCAGCCGCAGGGGGACCAGGCCGTGGCACGAACAAGGGGCGCGTGGTGGGCAGAGGCGGCCGTGTGTCCCTGCAGGGCGGGCAGCAGCCCCCGGACGGACGTGCAGACACAGGCCCCTCCCCCCGCAAGGCCACACACACGGCTGTCCCTCCAGACCAAGGCGCCCAGAGCTGGACAGAGGGGAGCTGCTGCCCGCAAACAAAGGGAGTGAGGCCCCAAGGGCCAGACGTGGGGTTAGGCCTGGCCTGGTCCACAGGGACAGGGCATTCACAGCCTGTGACCTGTCCAGGCTCTGTGTACGGCCATCACAGACATTGGCGTCCAGCCTGGGCACCACACCCTGCCCGGGAATGAGCTGCTGGAGTGTAGACCACAGGATGGCTGCCCCGGACAGCAGCGCTACTGAAGCCAAGCTGACCAGAGCCCGACCGTGCCACCCAGCACTGTGCTCCTGGCACAGCCCTGCCCCCAGATGAGCCCTCAGAAGTACGAGAGCGGGCAGGGCAGCTCCACTGACAACATCCTTTCACTGAAACCGCCCACAAGTCCATCAACAGGAAAGGGAAGAAGAAACCGGAGGTTTTCACACAACGGAATGTGGCTTGGCCACGAGAACAATGGGCCACGGGAGAGGCATCTCTCAGACGCGTGGGCAGCATGGACGGGGGCAGGGGGTGGGGATGCACTCGCTGGGAACCGGGGGGCAGGAGCCACCCTGGGAGGAGGAAACTGCAGGGGCCACAGGGGTCTGGGGGCTGTCAGTTGGTCCTGACCTGGTGTTGGTTACCTGGTCACCTGGTTACTGGCGTGTGTTGTAAACATCCGCTTACCATCTGTGTGCATTTCCATATGAATGTTACAACTCAACAGAAACGTACATTTTAGGAAGGTGGGAAAGTGGGGAATTACAAGTGTCGGTAAAGCTAAAATTGTATTGGATTTTACCAGCACTGATAATATTTGCCCTTGATCTAACTGACGCTCCTCATACAACATACAGAGGAGACCAAGGCAGGCGGGGTGGCGGGTGAACCCATCAACAGTGAAGATGAAAACTCTTTCCTACCTTCGTCACCCAGGCACTGGGAAGAGGTGTGGGTATACACGGAATATAGTCTTACCTGGACGTTGGAAAGGGTTGAATTGTGTTCCCCAAAAATGGTATGTTGAAGTCCTAACCCTGGGGACCTGTGACTGTGGCCTTATTTGGAAATAGGGACTTGGCAGATGGGATTCATTAAGAAAAGGTCATAGTGGGTCAGGGTGGCCCTGAGTCCAGTGACTGGTGTCCTTATAAGAAGAGGGGAATTTGGACACAGACCCGCAGGAGAGGCCATGTGACAACAGAGGCAGAAGAGGGAGTGACCTGGCCACAAGCCACAGAACGCTAAGGATCGACAGCCACGCCCAGAAGCTGGAAGAGGCAGGAAGGACCCTCCAGAAGCCTTCGGGGGAGGCAGTCCTGCGACACCATGGTTTCTGCTGTGGCCTCCGGAGCTGAGGAAGAAGAGCTTCCTGATTCTCTAAGCTGCCCAGGTCGTGATGCTTCCCGACGGCAGCCCGGGACGCTCACGCAGTGTGGACGCATAGGCTTAGAGCTCAACTGTTGTTACGAATTAAGGAACCAGAAATGAACCCACATGTTAATGACATCAAAGACGATGATGGCCACTGCTTTGAGATCCGAGTAGGGACAGTGCAGTGGCTGCTCCAGCCACATCTACTGCTGGCCGGTGCCCCTAGGGGCCCTCGGGCACTCTGAGCTTCAGTCTCCTTGTCCACAACAAGGTCTACGGGGTGACAGTGGCCTCCTTGTCTGGGTCCGAGAGGCACTGTGCCTGGCGTGGCGCCCTTTCCTGCACCCACGACCTCGGCCCCATCTGCCTCCAGGCTGGGGGGGTGCCTTCTTTGGGGGCGCCTTTCACTGTCCCCCCAGCTCCTGAGCCCTGGATAACAAGTGCTCAGTAAGCCAGACTCGAAATGACCCATTCCAGACTCACTGAGCCCGGCCCGCGGGGTTTTCCTCCTTTTCTTCTGCTTTGCGAGCGATGCCAGGTCTGTGTAGCACCAGCGACCGGCCCGTCTGCACTGCAGGTGTCGTCCTGCTGCTGGAGTTATTTTCCCCTCAAAGCTACCGCGGGGGCAGGTGTGCTTTCCTTCCCTCCCTGCGTCTGAACACGCTTTGGATCCCAAAACACACACAGCACAGAGGGCGCTGTAGCTCCGGATTCCAAACGCTCAGGAGGCAGCCCAGCTGTTTTGGTGAAGACGGACCGTTAAAGCAGCCTCGCCAGGCCGCGGGGAGCGACGGGTCGCCTGCTGGCAAGTGACCTGAGCAGAAGCGCGGCTGCAGCTCCGTTTCCAGCCTGCGTTCAGCTGTTGCGCCCTAAATAGCCACTGTTCAAGTGCACCAAATATTCCTCATCCCTCGACTGTCTGCAAGTCAAAATTGCAAACTCCAGCACACCCAGACAATCAACGAGCAAGGACTGACTCGGGGAGGGGACTGCAATGGCTCCTGGAGCCCCACCGGTGCTGAACTTACTGTCTTCCTTACCGGAGATACAGAGGTCCCAGAAGGGCAGGGTCCCGAAGCCTCCTGTAATCCAGTCTCGTGCAGCGTAAGGCAACCGAGGCCCAGAGAGGGGAGGGAGTGTTGCAAGGTCACACAGCAAGGATACTCTCTATGGCTAGGCCTCACCTTCTAGGTGCCTCCACGTGCACCTGCTCCCTGCCTGGACCGCCCCCCGCCCCACACACGGCCCCGCAGGCCACTGGCACCTAGGTCGGAAGCCTTCACTCTCTCAGCCCCGACCACGTCCGTCACTGTGCCCAGGGGGTCTGCCTCTCCCAAGCGTCTCTAAGAGCCACGCTCATCCCCCATCCTCACGCCTCCTCAGGCGCAGACGCCAGCACCTCTCATCTGACAACCGATAAGCCCTCCCACCCTCCCCACCTCCATCCCCGCATAACGTGGCTGACTGACTCTCCTGGAAAAAATCCAAACATCCAGGCCCAGATGCCCTGCAGAGTCTGGCCCCTGCCCCTCTCCAGCTGCCTGGACTCGTCCCCCCTCGAGTTCTGCGCTCAAACACAGAACTGTCCCACAGAACTTTCTGTGATGCTGGGCGTGTCCAACACGGCACCGCCAGTTACATGCAGCCACTGATGCCTCAGGTGTGGCTGGTGTGACCGAGAGACTAGGTTGTCACTTCATCTCACTTAAATTAACCTCAGTATAAACAGCCACATGATGGAGTCCTCTGCACAACAGCACTGGTCCTCCAGACTGTAGAAGCCACCCGGTCCTGGAATGTGCCGCCTCCTCCAGGCTGGCCTTCTGGCCTGGGGTGGTGTCCACCTGACCGTCACACTTGTGCTCAGGCCTCAGCTGGAGGTCACTTCTGAGAAACCTTCCAGCTGCCTCCCAAGTGCTCACCAGCCCTCAGTCTCCCGTCTGCCGTCAGTGGCTCGTTCTCTAGTTCGTTCTGCAGACGTATGTGTAGCACCAACTGAGGACCAGGCCCTGCGCGGTGGGGCAGACACACTGCTCTCTGTCCCGCCCTGAGCAGCAGTGCCGGGCCTGAGTCACGCCTGCATTCCCTGCGCCTGGCAGGAGGCCAGGCCGGGCTCAGTGTTAGTGGGGTGGCTGAACGCAGATTTCTGCCAGGAGGTGGTCACAGCTAGTGCTATGAGCACACCTGGAAGCTTCCTTTCCAAGAAGCAGGTTGAATCCTGTTGCAAAGCCCGCACACTCCGGTGTATCTGCCCAGCCCCACCCCGACTTGCCAAACACCAGCTCCTCCCGGCTTCCTTCTGTAAACTTGGTGCCCTGCGTCCTAAACCAATCCAATAGAGTTTAGAACTCACACCTCTTCCTACAATGCCTTTGTTGACAGATGGATAAACTGAGTCCCAGTAAGGGGGAATGAATTTACTGGAGGTCACACAACAATGGCCTTGCCAGGCCTGCTGTCTCTGTGGATACACCAATGCTTCTAAACTTCAGCCACACACATCACCTGCACCACTATTACCCAGCGTGTACATTTTTCGATATTAAAATCTAAATACTACACCAAAAGCACGAGCAACAACAACAACATAATAGTTAAATCCAACATCCTCAAAATGAGAAACTTGTGCCTCAAAGGACACCACGTATGTGATAAGGGTCTTATATCCAAAATATATAAAGAACTCTTACAACTTACTAATGGAAAGACAACCAACTAAACAACGGTAAAAGATCTGAACAGACATTTCTCCAAAGAAGATCTAAATGACCAACAAAGACATGAAAAGACACTCGACACCATTAGTCAGTAGAGAACTATGAGTCAGAACCTCAAGGAGACACCATCTCACACACCCACCAGGGTGGCGAGGACCAAAAAGGTGGATAAAGACAAGTACTGACGAGCAGCGCGTGGAGACGGCTGGTGGGACTACCCGTTGCGCAGCCGCCGAGGAAAAGCGTCTGCAGCTCTTCAAACAGTTACACTTAGTTATGATGTGACCCAGCAATTCCACTCCCAGGCATACAGCCGGGAGAAATGAAAACGTATGTCCACCCAAAAACCTGTACATGAATGTTCATACAGCATTATTCATACAGCCAAAAAGTGGAAATAACTCAAATGCCCATTAACGGATGAAAGTACAAGTAAAATGTGGTCCATCCACACAGTAGAGTATTGTTCGGCCACAGAAAGGAAGGAAGCTCTGACACTGCCCACAACGTGGATGAACCTTGAACACATGATGCTCAGTGAGAGACGCAGACACAAAGAATCAGATAGTGTGTGATTCTGTTTACGTGAAACTCCAAGATGGGCAAGTCCACAGAGACAGAAAGTAGGCTAGTGGTTGTCCAGGCCTGGAGGCAGGGCAACATCGGACAAGGTTTTTTTCTGGAGTAACGAAAAGGTTCTAAAATTGTGGTGATGGATGCACCGTTCCGTGAATATACTGAAAGCTATTGAATTGTAGACTTTAAGTGGCTGAATTATGAAATATGTAAATTACATCTTGATAAAGCTGTTAAAAAATCTTACTTTAACACTAAAGCAAGAATACTCAGCAACTCATGGGCTAATGTGCTATTTAAATATTTTTCAACGTCTATTAAAAATATATACCCATTAAACTTTAAGTGGTGGGGCTTCCCTGGTGGCACGGTGGTTAAGAATCCGCCTGCCAACGCAAGGGACACAGGTTCGAGGCCTGGTCCGGGAAGATCCCACATGTCGCGGAGCAACTAGGCCCGCGCGCCACAACTACCGAAGCCCGCACTCTAGAGCCCGCGAGCCACAGCTACTGAAGCCTGCACGCGCTTAGAGCCTGCGCACAGCAACGAAGACCCAACGCAGCCAAAAACAAAAATAAATAAATTTAAAAAAAAAAACAACTTTAAATGGTCATGCACATACCACGTAAATTACACTCTGCAGGCCCCCCAGGCTCTACCTCCCACCTCAGGGCTGTTCCTCTCTAGACGCTCTCAGCATACATCCTTCAAGATCTCAGAGGAAAAATACTACCACCTAATTAATTCAGAATCTTCAACTTACAAAGCTCTGGGCGCACCTGGAGACGACTTACTGGACTGTGGACAATACACCACCAAGACGGGGGGCCTGTGTGGCCGACGGGGCAACAAAGACACTGTCGTTTTCGGCTATTGTCCCGGATTCCTGCCAGGGAGGGGTCCAGGCCCACCTGTCACCTGGCCGTCCATGCAGCATCCGAGCTCGACCCTGCCTGGCACACCCTCCTCCCCGCACAGATCCATACTCACTGTTGGCGACACCAAGAGGCCTGGAAGGGGCCCCTCTACTCCAGCTACAGTCTGAGAGGGCACAGAGGAGCCCACGGTGGCCAGAAAGTTCTATGAGGAGCCCCCTCCCCTCCAGAACCTTCCCCAAGGAGCCCACGTGCAGCCTAGGCCTCACCTTGCCCATATCACCCCTCATGAATGTTGGGGTTCTGTGTGAACGCTGGGGTTCTGTCCTGTGTCAACCAGGCTGGCTGTCCACCCTGGTCACGGATAGCTGCTCCTTCTGGGGGGGCCCATGCCCTGGAGCTCTGCCGCAGTCCCTACCCAGCCCAGCAGCCCCACATGACCTGAATGGCCTCATGGGCTTTTGGGGGTGCAACCCATGCTTTAAAAACAATGAACCGTCTCAACAGTGCAAAAATGGCCCTGTTTGAAACTAACCACAGATGGCAAACAACCTCGGCCCATGCGGGACAAGCAAGTGCCAGGACCATCAGAGTGGACACCACAAGCCACAGGTGCTCATTTCGGGAGTAGCCTGGCTTCCAAACGTTCCTTCTCCACCATCCCCACAGTTTTCAGATGCCACTGAGGGGTTCACTTTGATTTTTGTAGCACAGTTTCTATTTTATCTAGAATAGGGATCAGGGGTCAAATCAGCTGACCCACTAGTTTTAGAAATAAAGTTTTACGGGCACGGCTATGCGCATTCACAGACATAGAGTCTGGCTGCTCTCGGGCGAGGAGAGCAGAGCTGAGAGGCTGAGACACAGATCACACGACCTGCGCACTCCCGACCACAGCCCCTCACACCTGACCCCCACCGGCCCGGCACTTACTTCATGGGTTTGAACAGTGCTTGCCCGTAGTTCTGGAAGGTCATGATGAGCTTGAGTTGTGTGCCCCCCGACTTCATGGCTGCAATAGGAGGGAAAGAATACAGGGTCACCTGCTGCCTCGGGGCAGGCCCGTGAGCTTGATGATGCACTGCTCCAGGGTCTGGGGGGACCCCTGGGTAGCGGTGACCTGAGGCTGTGGGGTTAGGTCGGGGTATGGGTGCAAATGTGAGGGTCGTGGCAGTGGAGTGGTGAGGGTCCGCGACCAAGGCCTGGGGCAGGCAGATGTTTCAGGGTCAGGAAGCGCCAACCAGGGGCCAGAGCAGCCGTGCTAAGGAGGGTGGACGGGGCCTGGGAAAATGGGCCGACGGCAGAGGTGGCGGGAGGGTGCCACACTGGAGGGTTGGGTCTGCGGTGGCCCCAGCTGGCGCCCTAGACGGTGTTTCCGCTTGCCCCGACCTCGGGCCCCTCTGTTGAAGGGGGCTCAGCACACCCACCCAGCCTCCCCCATGGGGCTGGGGCCAGGGCTGAGACCCACTGGTCGGTGCCTCAGGGGACTCAGGTGAGCACGGGACGCGTTGCACCCTCTCCCGGGGTTGCTCTCATGGTGACCGGGGTCACGCTAGTGAAGCACCTGGAACAGCGTCGGGCATGTTCAGGTCAGCGGACTTCAGGGGCGAGAGAGGCAGGACCTCAAGGTCCAAGTTCCCAGATGTTTCAGGGGCTGCAGGGCTCCATGGGCGCCGAGGCCAGACCTGTCCTCCAGGTCCCCGGCCACCTGCCTGACTCCTGCTGTCAGGTCAGCAGCTCCATCTGAAGGGGCCCTGGACTCAGCATCGGAGACAGTGTGACCCAGGTCTGTGGGTGAAGCTTCCCGAGCCTGTACCCTCCCCATTCCTAACAAGATCCCTGACCCGCATTTGGATGGGCCACCCTGACTTTAAATGAATGAACTCCGTCTTCTGGAGACTGGTGGACCACACAGACACCTCCGTGTGGGAGGTGCTGCCAGGTGCCAGCAGGGCCAATGACGTTGTGCCCTCGGCCTCGGACAGTTCATCTGTGAAGTAGGACCAACGTCTGTCCTTAGGGGTCACGGTCAGGACTCTGGTCCAGCTGTTTTCACAGCCCCTGCCTTGATTTAAGGGTCAGAAGAAGCGAGGCCTGGCCCAAGGATGGCTCAGATTTGGAGAATGTGACACCAGGAGCAGCTGGGTTCTCTGTTCTCCCCGCCACCCCACAGCCACGGAGAAAGGCGAGAGCGCGTCCATTTACAGGCACTGAGGGGCCAGCCCCGTGGGCACCTGCCCCACGTAAGCCTGTGCTCCGGCCTGGGTCCTCGGCCCAACTCAGGGGTGCGGCCCAGACTTCAGTGCGTGACACAGGCCCCAGGATGTCTGAGAAGCAACAGTTTCCAGCCTGGAGTACGACTGACGCCGTGATTTGCTACAACCCAGCGCACCCCTCCTGGGGGAGTTCTGCTTCTTGAAAGGGAAACCACAGCACTGCCCCAGGTGGAAACCAGCTCCCGCCCTGGACTTAGACGGAGCCCAGCCGGAACACACGCCTGCTGGATTCCGGAGCCGTGGCTGCCAACGGTTCAAAATGGAGAAAGCAAGCGCTGGGGGGTGCAGCTGGGTCAGCACCGCACAGGCTTTGTTTTTGACCTTCAACCCGACAGCGGAGAGAGATGAGGAGGAACTCAGCTCTTCACCACCTTCTCCGGGTCCCCTGGGGTGGCCTTTGTCCTTCCTCCAGGATGACTGAAGGCCCCTCCGGCCCTGGGCTTGGGCGTCCAGCTTACTGGGCATTTTCAGTTCCCTTCCTCCAGGTCAGTCGAGCCAGGCTCCTGGGACTGGGGCCCGAAGCGGTGGTGTCCCCGGGGTAGGAGGGGGACTGCAGCCTTTCTGGGCCCAGAGCCACCTTCCTGAGGAGCCCACTCATTAGGCAGGGCGGCCCTACGGCCCCCAGGGCTGCTGTCCTAGCAGGTCAGTGAGCGCCCAGGACTTCTGTCCTGTGGAGCCGTCTCCACTGCTCAGCACCCCCATTGGCTTTGTCCTGATCTGGATGAGCAACTGTGGGGTCTGTGCTTCAGGCCAGAGGCTGCCCGAATCCTCTCCTGCTGAGTGACTTCTTTTTAAGTAACTCCAAGTACAGAGTAGTTAATTGTGTCATTTATTCTTTGCATCCATGGTTGTGCACAATAGTGATTTAATTATCAACACTATCACTGGCCCAGCCAAACCCTCCGCAGGCCTGGCTTCAGGGTCCCGAGCCTCTTTAAAGGCGGCTAATAGCCATTACCAAGCAGCCGGGAGCCCAGCTCTAAAGAAATCTCCGCTGGCCACATGCGTTTTGTGAGTGGATCAAGGGGTCTGAACGGGAGCCTTGACGGAACTGTTCTGAGGGAAAGCATCGGGGGCCTTGCAGGACCCGTTCTCATCGCCACACCATTTCTGGGCTCACGTTCCAAGACTGAAGTGACCGCTTGGGTCCAGACACAGCCCAGAGCTGGGGGCAGAGATGTGTTGACCGTGGGCAAGCCTGCCCTCCCGGAAGCCTGTTCCCTGATTTGCAGGATGGGGTTGGGAGATCGGCTGGATTTCTAGCTCTTCCATTTTAAGCTCAAAAGGATGGCGCTGCTGAACCCTGACTCCCAAGGCAGGTTCCCGGCTCCCATGGGGCCTCCGAGGGCTGCGCCCCCGCAGGTCGCAGCAGTGCCAGGGGCGGGGCCTCCAGCAGCAGACAGCTCTCGTCCAGGGACCCCGGTCTGCAAACCCACCCAGTGGCTCTGCTAAGCCAAGGGCCCAGTCAGAGGCTGCTGTCTCAGCAGCTGGGTGTTCAACAAAAACGACCAGCTGGATGTGGGGGCAGACACCCCCGGGAAGGTGTGCATCCCCGGGGACGCCTGCAGCCTGGCTGGGCCAGCCCCTCTCCTGCTCCCCGCCCAGCAGGATCCTGGGCCTGGACACTTGCAGCCATGCTCCCGGAGGCTGCACTGGGCTCCAGGTGAGAAGATGTCCTGCTTCCTCAGGAAGAGGGCCTCCTCTCAAGTGTGAACTTGCTGGGAGCACCTCCAGGCACCTCCAGGCCCAAGGCCGCACATAGCGGGGCTGAGCGTCCGGTCGAGGCCTTCAGCAGGCTCCAGCTTGCCCAGTGCTGGCCGCCCCACGCAGAGGTGACCAGCGGGGTCGCTGCCTAGCCTCTGCTCCTACCTCTTCCTCTTCCTCTTCCTCACCAAAACCTCCCAACAGCCCCGTGAGGCAGGTTTCACGGGTCCACACCCGTCTTCAAAATCTCTGGAGCAGAAATGTTCAGGGGTTTAAAAAATTTCAGATGACAAGAGTTGCAGGTGGTGTATCCATCCCCCCAGATTCTGTAGCCCTGAGCGGGTCGGGGGAGAACCCCGGAATTAAATGCACTCCATGGGAACATTCACTCCAAGTGAGAAAAATAAGGGTTTATAAACAGTTTCTCATTTTAGGTTTTGCCTCCATGTCCATTCATGTTGGGTCAGGTTTTGCTGTCAAATGGGTTATGATTTCAGATTTGCAAGCTGGAGATTACAGGGTCGAGGATATGACCACCTCTGTGATCCACAGGAGACGCGGGGAGGTCCACAGAAGTTAACCCACCTGCCCAGAGTCACGCTGGCTCGTGACTGGGGCAGCTAGGACACACCAGGCCTGCTGTTCGCTGTGCATCTGCCCAGAGCCACGCTGGCTCGTGACTGGGGCAGCTAGGACACACCAGGCCTGCTGTTCGCTGTGCATCTGCCCAGAGTCACGCTGGCTCGTGACTGGGGCAGCTAGGACACACCAGGCCTGCTGTTCGCTGTGCATCTGCCCAGAGCCACGCTGGCTCGTGACTGGGGCAGCTAGGACACACCAGGCCTGCTGTTCGCTGTGGGTGATGACACCCGGTCCCATCAAGTCAACCTTACCATGCTCATCAGGCACCCGTGAAAGCCAGCCTGGGCTCTGACCGGCCCATGCTCCATTCGGACCAGCTAGGCCAGGGTAGTCCAGCGGGTGAGAGCAGCTCAAACAGCCCACAGGGCACAGATGGGCAGGCACTCACCCCAGGTCACCCTGCCAGGCGCAGAGCAAGCCAGAACTCTGGGACGTCAGGCAGCCTAGGCACCACTGCCCAGGACAGTTGGACCAAAGGGGGTGGGGGTGCCCCAAGGCCAGGCCCCCGGCAGAACAGGGGAGGAGGGTGCCCAGGGCGGGCAAAGCTGCCTGTGAGCCCCCAAGGCCTGTCCTCTGCCTCCAGCGGCTCCCTGGGCTCCTGGGCTCTGCTCTCCGCACGGGGCAACGTCCAGTGAGAGCTGGGAGGCTGTCTGTCCCCTGAGGGGTATGGTGAGCCCGGCTGGCCTGTGGGATCCTTGCAGCCCTGCCCCTAACCAAGACCCTGCACAAAGCCGGAGTTAATACTCTACAAGCCTGGGTGCACTGTCCATCTTCTTGACATAAGACGCAATGTGCCTGAGCCCACTTGACAGATGGGACACCGGGGCAGACAGCAGCCTGCAAGCATGAATGCTGCACTTCCCTAAACCCTAATTTTAAAACGCTGTTGTCATTTTCCCGAAAGGCCCACGCTCCCTGCCCCCTTCCATCACGAAAGCCTTCGCCCCATTCAAGACCTGGTCCTCCCAGGTGGAGGTCACCTCCTCGCTAATCACTCTCGACTTTATCTGTCCATCAGCATGTGCAGGTCAGGATGCAGCAGAAGCTTGTTGAGGCTGGATTCACCCCCAACTCCCACTGCCCAGAAAGGGGCCCTGAGATGCAGGAGGTGCTCAAGAGAATCCACTGAACAGACGACAAATGGTCATCGCATTGGATGTTTCTCTAACAGCCTCGTCTACTCAGGAGAGAAGGGGACACCCCAGCTGTGGCCTCTCCCATGCGGTCCTCGTCGTCCACACGGATTGCCTTCCAGCACAGGAGGAGGGCTGGGTGGGGCTGGGGGCCGGGAGGCACTCAGAGCCCTCCTGGGCAGCAAGAAGGAGGGGAGACCACCGTCGTGCCCCGGCGAGTTCTCTCTCCCAGGGTGAACAACTATATGCTAGGGAGAGGGTGGTGCTGGCAAACAGCTCAGCGCCGGGCGGAGACACCCAACACAGCCTCTAAAGAGCTCTGGAAACCCAGGCGCCAGCCTCGCAGGCAACCCCCAGCTCCCTGGCCTCAGCCCAGGTTAGCAGAGCCCTTTCAGCCTCAGGATGGCCCAGACACCAGTAAGACAGTGCCTGGAACCCCCTGCTCCCAGCACTCAAGCTCCTGGGGCCTCCCTCCACCCTACGCGCCTCCTGGGACTGTTCCTCCCACCCAGGGCCTCTGCCCACCCCCTCTGCCCTTGGAGCTACTAGTGACTAATCGGGACCTTCACAAACAATTGCCTGCAGGCCTGAGAACAATGGCATCAAACCTCCACACTCAGAAACCACTGCCGACACATTTTCCTGAAATCAGTAACTGGATGCCCTGAAACTTCTGATTCAGCAGATCCCAAAGTACTCAGAGATGTCTCCTCCGAACTACTCAGTGTATGGGGCTCTGCCCTGGATAGAGTTGAGCCCTTGTCACTCCCCGCCCACACGAATCCCAGGGGCACCTGGGGGGCTCTGAGGCAGAGCCTCCCCAAACAACCAGAAGATGCTGAGCTCTCCAAGGCGTCTCCCTGCAGCTGCCAGGGGTGCCTCTTCTTAACCCGCGGTGGGGCCCCGTGGTGCGCCCCCCACAGCAGAACAACAGGACTGGCCGGGCGGCGTCTTGCCCTGCCTTGCTCATCTTGCAACAGCAGAAAGCAGCCTCCCGCTGCCCCCAGATACCGACAGCATCGAAGGCCTGCAGGCGCCTCCTCTGGGAAGGCTGCCAGTACAACTCGCCCACGAGGTGATGCTCCTGCAAGGAGAGCTGGCCGGGCAGGGAGGGCACCTACCGACACTGGTGATCTCCTGGGCGCTGAGGTCACGCAGCAGGGCCTCCACCGCCGGGTTGTGCCGAGAGTACAACTCATAGCGGTTGATGCCGATGTGGAATTTGAGCCAGTTGGGATAGGAGTCCACGGCCGCGTCCCCCGTGGGTAGGAATTCATCCTCAGGACCTTCGTGTGGCCTGCACAAATGAAGGTGACCCAGGTCAACAGGGGAAGAACAGAACAGCAAGGTCTCGAGATGGATGGGGGAGTTGGCATCGACGCCAAGGTTTTCACTTTGAATCCAAACAAATATAGATCTATTCAGAGGTGCCTCTACTCAAACGCGACCCTGCGACGGCCGCACTTTTTCTGTGGCTGTTGTTCCACCAACTAACAATATATTTGAAGGCCTGTAATTCTCACTTACCCTTGGGAGACGCCACAGACAGCTATAACTAAAGCAGACCAAACCCAGACCGTCAGCGCTAGGCCCCGCCGCGTCTGTCCCAGGGTCACTGACACAGCCTGACAAGCGTGATGTCAGCCTGGGGTGCTAGGGGCTGCCGGCTTCCTGGGGGCAGATGAGCCCAGTCTGGCGGAAACCTTCGCTGGGTGCTCTGCTTTGGGGCAGCAATGATGCAAAAGGCTAAATTTGATTTTCAGGAAGCAGCCTTGGGTGGGGAGAGAGGAAAGTGGCACTCACTCCAGCCGAGGCCCAAATCGAGGACCTGCTGCCAACATGGCCCATCCTTGTCTCTTGAGCCAAAGGGCCAGTCTGGGGGAGGACAGGCCCTGTTTGCTGCTGGAGGTAAAAGCGGAACTTGTCTAAGCGCTAATTCACCTACAAGTGAGGCCTTTTCAGCCCCAAGTTCTGCCCACAACGGACACGATGGGCTACGAGAAGTTGCCCAAGGGCCCCATCCCTGACCAGTGGCTCTGGGCTGTCTCTCCTGCAGAGAGGCCCAGGCCTAGCACACTGCTCAGCCTCTCACATTTCTGAGCATTTCCGTGAACCTGGCCAGCAGACAAAGCTCAGAGGCCACCAAACACCTTGGTGTGTTTAGACAGAAAACACTGGGTCTGGTCCAACTGCAAAGGAGAAAGGATTTTTGAGATGTTTTGGAAACCTGGCCTCTTCCCCTCTGTTGCTTGTGTAACCTTTGCAGGTACTTATTTATCCTGGCCTTGCTGTTGGTTAATATTTCACCACCCAGGGCGGCAGCATCTGCTTATTTTGATCTGTGTGGCTGAGGAGGGCCTTGGGGGAGGAGTTTAAACCAGGACAGTTTAAAGAGATGCTCCTGGGGGCTGCTACTCGCCTCTTAGGAAGCTGTCACCCCCTTGCAGCCTGGGCGGGGGCAGAACCCCCTGGTTATGCCTCACGGGGGCCAGCATGCCCCTCTGGTAATTTTTTCTCAGGGACTGGTTTACAAGGCTCATTAGGCCTCTCCAGACCTTCCCGACATGTCCACCAGGGCGGTGTTGCCACGCACCGGCAGGCAGCAGCTTCCCAAGGAAGCACCTTCACTCACTGCCTGAGTCCCTTTGTGAGCCTGTGACCAGGGCCTTGCAGGCCAGCACTGCTTTCCTGCAAATGCAGAGCTGACTCTTCCCGGCTCCTGCCTGCCCATGTCTGCCTTCCAGGCCAGTGGCCACAGGAAACAGCTCCCAAACCACCCAGCAGCCCTTCTCAGGGAGGCAGTCATTCTGGAGACAAAGGCAGTGCCCAGAGCCTGCACGCTGCCTGCCCCGCAAAGCTCCCCTTCCTGCGGCCTCTGCCACGGGGTCCACGCCCTCTGTGAGTCTCTGACCCTGAGCCTCTTTACCCAGCGCCTGGGATGTGCAAGGGCACTTTCTGGGAAGGGGCACTGGGGTGGATCTTTATTCTCACGGGGCGCATGGCTGCCTTGGGGGTCGGGCCTGCCAGCACCCACCTCAGCAGCCGCAGCCCCACTCACCAGTCTGGGTTCTCTGCTGCCGCCGCCTTGGGGTTGAACCTGATGTCGCTGTTCACGTTGAAGAGGACGTCGTCCTCCGTTAGCGGCGGAATGGCTACCTGGTACAGTGGGTGCTGGAACAGCCTGGCCAGGAGGGAGCCGTCCCCGCTCGGGCCGGGGGGCGGCACAGGTCCACGCGGACCGGGGTCTCTGAGCAGCGGCCGGTGAGCGGAGTCTAAGGGTCGCAGGGCGCCGGGATCCTGCCCCGGCAAGGCGCCCTCGGCCGGTTCGGCTGCGGGTGGCAGTTTCTCAAGCGAGTGGGACGTGAGGTTGGAGGAAGGGTCGGAGCTGAAGTCCTGCAGGATGCGCAGTGTGTGCTTGTTGGGCCAGCCCGCGTCGCCGGCGGCGGAGGCTGCAGCCGGGGGCTCCCCCGGGCGTCCGCGCGCCTGGGCCCAGCCGGGTGCCGCCGCCTCGGCCGCGGGCTGCGCGCAGGAGCAGCCGGGTTCCCCCGAGGGCTGCGCTCCGCTCCGCTCCAGCTTGGGCAGCAGATCCAGCACGATGTGCAGCGCGCAGGCCACCAGGAACGCCATCAGGATGAGCACGCGGAACCTGCGCACCAGGATCATCTTCATGGCCCGGCGGGCGAGCGGGGCCTGGAACTCCGGGCGCCCCCAGAGCGCGCTCCGCCCGTGCCCTTCTAGTCTTGGCTTGGCACGAACGCGGTGCCGCGGCGCGGATCAAGGTCCATCTGGCGTCGGCCAGCTACTCGTCCCGGGGCTGTCCCACGCGTAGGGCGCCCACCGCCAAAGCGCCCGCTCGCCGGGCCATTTCGGGGCCGTTCCCTCTCGCCTCTCCGGAGCGGCCGCGCCCTCAGCCGGCCGGGCCCAGCGGCCCTCGTCCGCGAAGCTGGGGGCGCAGCTCGGGGAGGCCCCGCGCACGTAGCGGCCCGCTTGGGTCTCCGGGGCCGCGGCCGCGCTCATCAGGCGCTCAGGGGCCGGACACTTAGGCCCATCCCGGCCAAGGCGCGGCGGCCGGGGGTGGGGGTGGGGGTGGGGGGTGGCGGCGACCGCGCGGCGCAATCCGATCCGAGGCTCGGCGCAGTCTCTTGCGCTGCTCCGTGGGCCGCGCTAGGCGCCGGGCCGGCCGGGCGGAGAAGGGGCGGCTCCTTCGGGCAGGGCTCGGTTCTCTCACGCTGCGGCCCGCAGGCGGGGACCTGGAGGGGAATGAGGGCGCAGGGCCGCGGGGACCGAGGAGGGGGCGGGAGCGGGGGGTGGCGCACGGAGCGTCCGGCGAAGTCCCCGGGCAGGTGCACCGGCCGTCCCCGGAGCGCAGCCCCCGCACAGCCGAGCCTCTCCCCGGGCGGTCAGATATCCGAGCGCCGCGGAGCCGCCCCCCGCGTCAGCGCCCGCAGATTGGCGGAGCCGCAGCCCCGCGAGCCCGGGCCTACGCTGCTCCCTCTGTTTTCTCCTCCCCTCGGCCGCGCCCCGCGATGCTCTGCAGCTCCCGGCCCGCTAAAGGGAGGGCGCTTTCTTCCCGCGGTTTGACCAGAGAAGACAGAGAGGAAAGCAGACGGCGCTGATCCCGCGCTACGGGTTCTGCCGAGAAGGGCTCCCCGGCCTGGCTGCTGCGCCCAGGACCTCGGCCCGCCCGGGGCAAGCCGCCGCCAGCTGCAGCCTCTCGGCTCCTCCCCGATAAGCCGAGGGCCAGAACCCAGGCCAAGTCCCTCCCCGGAGGCGCTGGGCGTCTGCGCCGCCGGATGAGCTCCCTCTGGGCGGCGACCTTATGCCCCACGCCCCCGCCTCGGGCGGGTGCCGCGCCCCAGGCGGCCGGCGAAGGGGAGGAGGAGGGGGCGTTGGGGTCGCCACCGCTGGAGACGATGAGAGGAGCGGGGTGTTGGCCCAAACCCCGAGGGGAGGCCCGCACCGGGGCGAGGCTCCTGCACGCTGGGGCCCCATCCCACCTCGAGGGGACCACGCCTGCGCCTTAACTATGGCGGCGCCGGCGCCCCAGTTAGAATTCGCTTGGCACAGAGAGGTGCCCGGTGTGTGCGAGAGGTGGCACCTCCCTCGCTTTGGGCGGGACTCTGTGTGTGTGTGTGTGTGTGTGTGTGTGTGTGTGTTTGTGTGTGTATCAACTGGCCTCGCCAGATGCGCAAAATTGGCCACCTACAGCCAGGGGCGCGGTACTTCTGTGCCCACACAGCTTCTGGACCCCCAGCCCCCAATAGGGAATAGTTTTTAAAAATTTATTTATTTAATTTATTTATTTTTGACTGCGTTAGGTCTTTGTTGCTGCACACAGGCTTTCTCCAGTTGTGGCGAGCGGGGGCTACTCTTTGTTGAGGTGCATGGGCTTCTCATTGCAGTGGCTTCTCTTGTTGCTGAGCTCGGGCTCTAGGCGCGCGTGCTTCAGTAGTTGTGGCCCACGGGCTTAGTTGCTCTGTGGCATGTGAGGTCTTCCCGGACCAGGGCTGGAACCCGTGTCCCCTGCATTGGCAGGCGGATTCTTAACCACTGAGCCACCAGGGAAACCCCCCAGTAGGGAATACTAATGTGCATTTCAGCCTAAAGTCATAGTTGGGAAGGTAAGTGAACCTGGCCAAAGGAGACGGTCACAAACACACCTACCACCAGGCTCACTGCCCCCTGCCCTTCAGGGGCTGCAAGTTTCCAAGGACGAAACCTCTCTGGCAGGACTGAGGGGAGGCCAGTCTCTGGTGGGAGACCTGGGGTGGGACCCCTAGTCTCCCATTGACTGTACTGCCTTCTCAGGACTGCAGTTTTCTCCTGCATGAATTCAGGGTCCATTTTCCGTGAGACTCACCATTGAATCTCAGTGCCTGGCCCAGTGCCTGACATTCAGAAGGCGCCCATTAGATACCTGGGGTGAAGGAGGGGAGTCCCAGCCCAGCAAGTCAGTGAAATAGATGTTTCTGAGGCCATCTGAAGTAAGTGAAGGGCTGGGCCCTCCTGGAACTGGATCTGGAGGATGTGTTGGGGCCAGGGCCGGGGGTGGGTGGGGACCAGAGGGTGAAGGTGGATTTGACTGGAAATGGAGCATTTGGGGGCATTTTCATCCCCTGGAGATGGAGCTCCTCCCTACCTCCCTCTCACACTGACAGCACCATTTGTGTGCAGAAGAGGTAACTTTGGACAGGGTTACTCAGAGAGGCCAAGGAGGTGCTGTGCAAACTGAGATGGAGGTTGAGAAGCACCCCCCCCCATCTGGGGGAGGGGGAACCAGGCAGGAAGGAGCTTAGGTCTGTGGTCACCACAGTGTCTCCCTTGGCCTTGGGGTTCTATAGGCTCCAGCACCCCACCCACCCACCCGGGCCTCCCATGTTCAGTGTCCTTAGGGTGGACGTGGGGTGGGCGGATCCCATGAACCATGGACATTAAGAGTGGGGGCCTCACTGGGGCTCCCTGTGCAGTTAGGTTACCTCTCCCCCCACCCCCATCATTCTCTTGGGACATATATTATTTGGACCTCACCACTGGATGGCTCCCGTGCACAGTTCTTGCTTTATCTCAACTATCACCTTGGAAAATCATTGTCTCACTAGCCTCACCCCACTTCCTCTCATCCCACCACTCTAATTATTTTCCCAGCAACGCCATCACCATGTGAAGATACTGTACCGTCTTCTGTTCTCATTTATGGTTTGTATCCCCTAAAATGCACATGCTCCACTAAGATCAGTGCCTTGTTCACACCCGTGCCCTGGGCAGATGTAGGGCATGTGTCAAAGAAGGGACCACAAGCCACCATCCAGCTTGGGGTCAGGTGTCAAGAGGCAAAGGTGACATGAAAAAAGCCTTTGAAAACAGAGCACTCACCACAGGAGGTCAGAGTATGGAAAACTCTTGGCCAGGTCTTTCTGCCTGGTTCCTTATATTTTGCTCTGAGCAGTAATTTGATTTGGTTTAATGGACTCATCCAAGGAAATATACACATACACACACAGACATGCACAGATGCACACATACACATGCCCACACAGAGAGGCACAGCCACAGACAAATACACACACACACTCGGAGACATACACACAGGTACACACACACGCACGCAAATGCGCAGGGTCCGAAGCTCCCTTAGGCCTCTGCTGTACTGTCCCTGGGCAGAGGCCAGGACAGGTGGGGTTACTCCAGGAAGGGCACCAGGGGGTTAAACACGGCCTCATCCAAGACTGAGGAGTAGCACTGGGAGCTTTTTCCTCCCAAAGGCTGGCGCTCCGATAAACCAGTGTTAAATATGCCGGGTGGTGCCAGGAATTACGTAGGAAAATAAGGTTGGTACCACAGAGAGGGAATAATGCACGTTCTGGGTGAGGGGACTGCTATTTACAGGGGGACGGCCCCTGAGAAAAGGACATTTGACTAGAAACCTGCATGGGAGGGAATAAGCAACTTGGAGGTGTGTGGGGCTGGAGTCCTTGGCAGGACCGGCCCTGGTCCTGAGTGGGGTCACCTGGATGTTGAGCCTTGCGTTTGTTGAGGACCCTGGGCAGGAGCCACTTTCTCCACTGTGTGGCCTCACCTGGGCTTATCCAAGGAAATCCGACCTGAGGCCCCGGCTCGAGGCGCAGCAGCTGCCCTGCAAGGACAGGAGGAGGATACTGGGGCTGCAGGGGTGGGTGCACCTCACAGGAGGTGCTGGGACTGGGCCAGAGGACAAATGGGGGTTCCCAGTGAGGAGGAGTGTTCCAGGCAGAGAGAGGTGAGGTCCCTGGGGACAGACACAGGGGAGACGCCACCTGCCTCTTACCCGTTTAGGGCCCCTGGTTCCCCCACGTGCCAGGTGCTCCTTCCACCCAAAATCTCCCCAGGCCGTGGGGAGCCGCCAGTGGGCCTGGCTCAGGGGGCTCCGTTAGTCTTTTCAAGCAGAAAGGGCTGCCGGGGGCGCCTGGAGACGGGAGAACAGGACAGTGGCTGCTTTTGTGCAGAAGGGGAGAGGTGCACACACTCGCTTGTGGGTGTCATGTGAGGGGTGTGGGACCAGCACTGGAGCCTAATCCAGTGTCACCTGTGAAGTGGCACCCGGAAACCTGGGACAGGCTGGGAAGAGACTTGGACCGTGAAGTTCGAGTGTGCATTTGGGGCGGGAGGGGGAGGACTGTCCCAGAACCTGTGGGCCGACAGCTGCAGGGTGACAGTTGTCCTGCAGGGCTGGGGAACATTCCAGGAGGGCCCAGGACCCTCCTTCCTGAGTTGGGGGGGTAGAAAGGGGAGCAACATAGCCTGCAAGTTGGCATGCCTCCTCCTTCTGGGACACCAAGCCTGCCTTCCCCACTGCAGCCCCTCTGTACCCGGCCAGCCCGTGTCCAGCCTGGAGTGGACGAAGGAGGGCTGGAGGGACCCGCCCACCAGCTCAGGTCCCAGTCACACCCCTGTGTTTTCCTAAGGATGACTCATCCCAGACCCACCAGGGAGGCTCCTGGGCTGTTTACCACAGGCCAGCCCTGGCCGCAGGCTATTCTGGGAGCTGGGGGTGGGGCTAGCTGGGCTGGTGGAGGAGGCTTGTCTCTGGGCAGCTGGGGGGGGACATCCACGTGTGCCCAGGTATCACGGGGTTTGGGGTTTTAACCCTTGTCAGGGGGAACTAGAAAACATGGAAAGATTCTTGCCCTCCCTCGCCTGCCTGGGACTTGGGGCCGTTGGGGTAATGGGCCTGGCGAGAGGGATTTACACTGACCGCTAGCAGGAGGGACGCCTCCATAGGAGAGGGGGACAATAAGACCAGTGTTATCTGTGCTGGGCTTGGGGGACTCTGAGGGGCGGCCGCAGTGGGGTTAGCGTCCTGTGGACGAACCTGGCCCCACTGGCCCCACCAGCCAGCCCATTGAGTGCCTCCTGCTGGGACTCTGGCCCATTCATTCTCCTGTCCTCATCCTCACAGCCACAGCCTGAGGGGTCTTTGGAAAACAGAGCCCCTTTGTTCTAATTAAAAATGACAGACCAAGAAGCCAAAACAACGAGCAAATTAAACAATAAAAAAGCTTGACTTTATTTTGCACATTTTGTATCTCTCAAATACATAATATGTTATTTTCTATCATATATGGAATAGCCACCCAAAACTGACCATCTACTGACTATAAGGAAAATGGTCAAGAAATTCCAAAGGAAGAAAATCTACAGTCTGTTCACTGAGTATGTGTGTGTGTATGTGTGTGTATGCACACAGACACATGTACATACAGATACATAAGCATATATAATCTACAGTTGGTTCATGGAGTATGTACGTATATATACCATATACATATATACAGATACATATGCATACATCGTCTACAGTCTGTTCACTGAACACAGTGCAGTTTAATAAAAAAAAAAAAAAGCTAAGCTTTAAAAATATTTCTACCTGGAAATTAATACCACAAATAAAAGCACTGCTATATATAATTTGGGGGTTATGAAGGAAACCAAAAGGCAAACTAGACCATTTAAAAATGAACACAAATGAGAACGGCACCTATTAAAACCTGTAGGATGCCACCTAAGGGGTACTCAGAGGAAACTTGGAGTGATAACCGCATTTGTTAAAAAATGATAATGACTAAAAATAAGCGAACTAAGCTTCCAGTTAGAGAAACTAGGAAAAGAACAGTAAACTAAGCCCAAATAAAGAAGGAATGGATTCCTACAGAACAAAGCAAAAACAAATGCCATAGAAAACAAACAACAGTGGAGATGGTAAATAAAACAAGAAGACATTTCTTTGAAAAGACCAGTGGAAGAGTCAAAATGCTGTGAAATCTGATGGAGAGGAAAGAGAAGAAAAAGAGGCCTCTAAGCGAAGGGGCGGCGTGCCTAGGGGAGTGAGTTCTGGTCCCGCAGATCTGTGGCCTCGGGAGAAGCAGGGGAGAAGGCGGAGTGCTCGGAATCTGGTGGTGTAAGATCTCCCGTGCCCAGGGAGCATGGCGGGGCGGGGGCCGGGGCCGCTCCACGAGGGCCCCGCAGGGTGGGGGATCTGGCAGATTGAGAAGAAGGGGACAGTTACTGGGCAGAGCGTCCAGGGCACCTGGGGCAGAAGTGGATCTCTTGAGGGCGTCTGCAGCACCCATCTCCCAGAAGCTCTGGTGCAGGTTTTGTGGGTCTGGGTGCTGGCTGGGCACTGTTTGCTGTATTGGTCCAGCTGTGGTGTCCAGCTGGCACCATAGTGCACTCTGTCCTGTGAACACACAGATATCACAACGCAGGCGCCTTCAGATCGAAACGGAAAGGCATGCAAGAGTATTTGGGGTGCTGCTTTGGGACCACCTGAATCATCCAGGGCCATGGCCCCCGGGATGGCAGGGTCTGGGCAGGATGAGGACACAGTAATTAGAGACGTTATTAATTTAGTTGTCTCTTTCCTTTCAATAATTGGGGGATAATAGATGTCCACTGCTAACCTGAATAGCAGAAGCCAAAATTGATAAGACTTACTAAATATTTTTGTCTCCAAGTTACCAGTGACACCATTTTGTCTTTTCCGGGGTGTAGGGGAATAATTTTAGAAGGAGGCATTTTGTGAAATTAAAAGGCCTTCACCAAACATTATTTTATGCATGAATGTAATTTACAGGTTTAATGATTAGAGATGAAAATGCAAATATCAGACAAATAAGATTTGATATTTAAAGGCAAATGCAAGATTCAAGTGAGAGAATAAATTACAGCAAAAATTCTTATTCAGAGCTACCAAATTTCTGGATCTGGAGCAAAAACCTCACGCTGACAAGCCACATGGTGAGACGTCAGGTCCTCCCTGGGGGAACAGCCTGCTGTGGGGCCCATTGACCCCACCCCAGCTTCAGGTGCACCCTGGTGGCCCCATCCAACACCCCTGTTGCCACAGTGATGACTTCCAGTAATCAGCCCTTTTTGAGAACTCCATCTCCTCCTCCGCCAACCCATGAAGATTCCACGTCTCCTCTGGTGTCGGGGGGCAAGCCCCAGGCTCTGCCCTTGGCGGGGCATGGCCAGAGGGGTCCCCTCACAGCCCTGGCCAGGGAGGACCCCCTGAGTTAGGGTTTCACGTCCAACCCAGACAAAACCTGCTGTTCTTTATGGTGCCATAGAAACGGATACAGGACAGAGCTCAGCTCCTCCTCCCTGGCAAGTTGGAGATCGCTGGCATTTCTGGCCCTGCCTGCCAATGCGTCTGGGGGCAAAGGGCACAGGAGCACAGCTCTGCCACTTGTCACTCAGAGGGACAGTGGCCTGTGCTCCCGAGACTGCTTGCAGGACCACAGGGGAGGGTTTAGGAAGGGTCAGACAGTGAACACGGTAAAAGTCAGGGGTGTAAAATGGTTTCACGTAAATAATCTGGAAACAGCTGCCTAGAATGTTCTTTACATTGGAAAGTATGCTTTGAGGTGATTATTCAGGATTTTATAGGCCATTGCTTGCCTGAGCCCCAGGCTGGCTTCTGGCTTTGCAGAAAAGTGATGTCGTGTTTTACGAGTGGCAGATGGCTTTTATCACACCTCTGCATCATCGCTATGGTGACAGGGCTGTGTGCTGCCCTGGGACGGGGTACCGCATGGCTGCACGCGGGCAGACTCTGCAGATCGGGCCTTGAGCAGGGGCCCCTGGACGAGGCCTGACCAAGTGCGTTCCTCTCTGCAGCTTCCCGGCCGGTCACGCGGCTGCAGCAAGGACAGCGCCCGTGCCCCCTGCCCCACCCCCGCAGGGATGGCATCCACTCCAGGGCCCACGGAGGCCTCTGGCCTCCTTTATCCCCACTTTGCTCTGCAGTCACCTGCACAAACTTCCTTGGCCAAACCCCACTCTCTTTATCAGAAGACAACAAAAGCAATTCTTCTTCTTCATCTGCGCCCCTCCAGTCCAGGCCCTCATCGAGGGGTAAAGGCCAAAGCCTCACTCCCCTCTGCTCGCTCCCACTGGACGCGAGGTCGACGGATGCCTGCCTCCCGGGGGCTCCCGTAAGCTTGACCTGCTCCAGCCTCCCAGGCGCTGCAACAGAATTTGGAAAGAAGGACCGAGTTCACTCCAGGGAAATCACTGTGTTTGATCCAAAGAGGCAACAGCTTCAACTTCCCCTCAAAGCTTTGGCTCCTCGTCGCCACTCTCTCCAGAGATTAAAGGAAAACTTGGGCCCACCAGAGGGGGCCCAGCACCCAGGACCCCAGCTGAGCCTCCAGGATGAGGAGTCAGAGAAAGGCTCAGAAGCGTCGGCCAGGGCAGGTGAGGCAGGGCGGAGCCCCGGGGAAAGAATGGTCCAAAGCCAGGGGCAGAGGGACTGAGGCGGCAGAGATGTGAGTAGGGGGTCCAGACCATTCTCTAAAGGATGCCAACAGCCCAAGCCCATGTCTCCAGCTCACAGGAGGGAGGAGAACCGGGCGTCAAGCTGGCCCACTTCCCTCGGGCGCTCTGTGATCTGAGTGACCACCGAGTGGACCCTGTGCCTCCCAGGCCGCACTCCCCACCCCACCCCTGTGCCTCCCAGGCCGCACTCCCCACCCCACCCCTGTGCCTCCCAGGCCACACTCCCCACCCCACCCCTATGCCTCTGAGCAGAGCCCACTACAGGCTGCTGCCCCCAGACAGGATCTGACTGTGGTCCACGCTGGTGCCATGCAGAGTGGTCTTTATTTTCTCAGAGGAGCCAGGGAGGGGCCCCTGAGAGGCTGTGGGGACGCTGAGTTCTCTTTAGAAAGCACCCCCCCCCCACCCCGGACTGGCCCTAGGCCTCAGGGGACTTGGAGGGGATGGGACCCTTCCCTGGGACGCAGCCTCTGCAATGGTCTGTGCTCCCCCATCATGTCTGACTCTCAGCCTGGCCTCTCATTTCAGAAGGCAGGTGTGGAGGAGATCTGAACGATGTTTTCAGACGCCTCAGCAGTTTGGACTAAAAATAGGGTCAACGAGAAGTGGAGAAGCAGGAGCCGAAGGCTGGACAAGCACTAGTGGCCACAGCGACGCAAAGCAATGGAACTTTCCAGAAATCCCACCCTGCAGTCCTGGAGCCTTCGCCCCAGTGCTGAAGTCCCCTGCCCGATCCATATCCTTCACTCTGCAGAATGGTTGGGGTAGCCCCCAGCACTGGGGTTCCCCCAGCAGCCTCCCAAGGCCCCGCATCGCCTACAGTGGGGTGTGGCCTCCCCGGAACACAGGGATCTGGAATTGCTCCCCCGGATTCTGGGCACAAGGCCAGCACTACCAGGCAGCAGGGGGCCAGGTGTGACTGGAGGGACATTGTCAATCCTGAGTCCCCGGGAAGTGACCTCTTGGACAAAGTCACCAGGCTCCCAAAGGGCTGATGTCGCCCTCGGAGGCCTGCGGGCCTGGAGCCACGCCCGCCGTGAACCCAATCCAGTGTCTTAGGACCAAGAACAAAGTGAATATTTGGGGTGTGGCTAATGTTATTCTAAATACCCATGGAACCAGCTGATCTAAAAACAAAACCGTTTTCTGAAAGCACTGAGCTCAAAGCAGCCGAGTATTCCTTCCCCTCCCACCAGGGGGCCCGGCTCCGCCTCCCTCATGGTCGCTGCAGGGGGCGGGAGGGGTCGGGTGGGCTGGGGGCCTGTGTCCACCTCCCTTCAGCTCCCTCCGTCCACACAGGTCTCACAGGGTGGTCAGGCGAGTTTATCAGAAACACCACAGCCTGGGCGGCTTAAGTAACATTTATTTCTCAGTCAGGAGGCTGGAAGTCGAGATCAAGGCGCCGGCATATTTGGCATCTGGTGACGCCTCACTTTCTGGTCACTAGCCGGCTGCCTTCTCACTGTATCCTCGTGGCTGAAAGGGAAAAGAGCTCTCTGGGGTCTCTTCTCACCAGGGCCCTGATCCCACTCATGAGGCCTCCACCCCCGGGACCTCATCACCCCCCAAAGGCCCACCTCCTGCAATAGTCATGTTGGGCATCAGGTTTCAATACACGAATTTTGGCAGGGACCCAAATGTTCAGTCTACAGCAGAAGTGGTGCAGGACCTGCCTGGGTCTCATCTCATCCCAGAGTCCAAATCCTTTGGCAAAACAGAAGGGGAACTGACCCCTGCCTGGACCAGCCACCAGCCCGCCCGCCCTCCCAGTGGACGGCACACGGCTTGGGAAGAGCTGGGAGGGGAGGCTGAAGGGGAGGGGACAGCCAGCAAGCTCCTCTCCCAGCAGAGAGACCCTGGGAGACCCTGGAGGACCCCTGCCAGCCCAGCTGTTGGCCCAGGCCCCGTCCATCTGAGGCCCGACCTCCACCCTCTGCCCGCACCCTGCATGCCCGGCCCGGCTCAAGGAGAGCGCGGCCACTGCATTCACACTCACACCATCTGCAAACCCCTGGCCATTTCTTCATCCACGTGGGGGCCGTCCAGCTGGCCTCCAGGCCTCGGTGCTCAAAGCAGTGTCTGCTCCAGCCATGATCCAGCGGCCTCCTGGGCAAGTTATTCCCAGTCCCTGGGATCCATCATCTCTCTTCTGCCAGGAGGACCTGGAGAACCAAGGATGCTTGGCTTCCTAGCCTCGTCGGGCTCTGCCCCAGCCCTCCATGCAAGCCCAACACAGGAAGTCGGGGTGTCTGGAGCGGAAGAGGGCGTGGTCTGTGACACGGAACATTTTAGCCTCTGCGGGTGTAGCTGGTGGGAGGCTGGGCCCAATAACACTTTATTATGGACACTGAAATTTAAATTTCATATAATTTGCACGTCAAGAAATATTCTTCTTTATATTTTTTCCCAACCACTTAAAAATACAAAAATCATTTCAGTTTGCTGGTAAGCAAAGATGGAGGCAGAACAGGGGCTCAGATCTGCAGTTTTCTGCCCTGGCCTTAGATGGTTCTTTTTAAAGAGACCCTTTGAAAGAGACCCTTTGGTTTCCATATTTTAAATACAGAATATTTTATAAAGTTTCCATTTATACACATTTTTAAAAAATGTTACTCTAGGACCACACTTGCCACTTGGTTTGGAATTCGTAGATTCTGTCCTACACTTCTGGGCCTGAAGCCCCGCCCCAGGCAGCCAGTCCCGAGAGCCTTGGGGAGGCAACTCCTGAGACCGCAGCCCCTGGCTCACACGTATACATGGGGCAGGGCACCCCCCCATCCACCCTCCCACAGCTCGTTCCATCCGAAGGACCCAGGACGCCTGGAACCTCGCAGCAACCCCCAAGGCCAAGGGGGTGTCCACCAGCTGAGGGAGGCCAGCGGTCGCCCAGGCTCCAAGTGAGGTTCAGAAACATCGGTTTTCCGGGTCAAGCTCTGCTCGCTCTGGACCTTGTATATAGAGGTGTGCATACACCTCAGAAACACAGGGCCTGGGCTGGGGGCCGGTACACAGCCATATGCAGGTGTGGGGACAAGAAGACAGTCCCAGGCCTTGGCCCCGGGTCCTTGCAGACGTCCTTCTGATTCAGGAGCCCAGTGGGGCCTCGGGAGAGTGGGGAAGGGTCAGTGTGTCCCACATCGCAAATTTCAAATGGACACCAAAGCAAGGCCGGGAGGACGGTAGGTATGACGTCCATGCCTGAGTGTCCCACTGACACACGGCCTCCCATGGGTGCTGGAGGATCCCCGGCCTTCTCGGTCCCTGTGCAGGGGGATGGGTGCAGCTTGGGGGCAGGGAAGTGGGGGGTCGTTCCCCTAATACCCCCAGATGTGTGGTAGGGACACACTGGCTTCTGGCCAGCATAGGAGGGGTGAGACCCCCGATCCCCTGGGACGGGGTCCGCACAGCGTTTCCAGGCAGAGAACCGCCACAAAAGACCAGACACAGAGGTTAGGCCTGAAGCACTTTTCCAGCCTCCCCCCACAAAGAGAAAAAAAGGCAGAAACTTTCTCTCTAGGCCAAGGATAAATTAGCCGAGGGCAAACACAGCACAATGATCATTTATCATCTTGAGCCAGAGGGGGTACTGGGAATCCTGTCCTGGCCTCAGGACTCAAGGTCAGAGCTTCTGCTTTCCCTCATTATTTCTATTTTTAAATATTGTGCTCAGGTCTCTTGCAAAAATAGCAAGAGGTGAGGACATGTCAAGCGCTAACATGCCTCCCCTTTGTCAGAAAACTGCAGGGATGCAGGAAAAACCAGCCAGGATCTGGGCAAGTGGCATCGCGTCGTCCACCACCAGGGTTGGTGGCCCCCCTGCTCGCTGCACAAGTGAGTAAACTGAGGTCCCCCAGGGCAGGCACACACCAGGGTCAGTCCAGGAGTAAGGCCCTGGAGCCATGGGTACTGGTCCCTCTGAAACACTGGCCCAGGCGGCCAGAAGGCCCAGGTCCTGGGGTCCTGATGGCAGGGGAGCAGCGAGAGCAGGGCTGCCCACTTGTAGGGCCCCGACCTCTCTGCTCTGACCATAGGGCAGGGCCTTCCCAAGCAGTGCCTGAGAGCTTAGATGCTGGACATTCAGTCCCATCACAAGGAAGTTAGGATGTGCCCCTTTGGGAAGAGCTGAGGGACAAGGAACACACATGTGTGCACACACAGACGTGGGTGAGTGTGTACACGTGTACACGCATTCGTGTGTGGATGTGCGCGCGCACATGTGTGTGTGATGCGTGTACACGTGTGTTCGTGTGTTCAAGTGCATGTGCACACACGTGCGTGTTAGTATGTATATGCGTGTGCACAGCCCCCTTCCAGGCCTGGAGGAGCAGGGATTCTTGAAAGGGCCAGGAAGCCCCTGCTCCTCTCCACCCAGAAGGCTAGGCATCAGCCCCCATCCTGGAGCAGCTCCGTGGAGGTGAGTAAACCCAGGGCAGCGGGCCCTGCTGTACCTGACGTTAGAATCACCAGAGCAGGTCCAAGTCCGCTGGGCCCTGCGAGTCTGGAAAGGGTCACCCTCAGCTGACGCTCCGGGGCCACACTCCACCTCTCCTTTTCTGTCTCCATCTAGAATGCAGCATCTGGCTCCAGGCCCGGAGGCAGACCGGTGGCCGTGGAAAGAGAACAGAGAAGCAGCAGCAGGACGGCCGTCTGCTCTGTCCTCCCGCAAGCCCCCCGAAGGCCCCCGACCCACCCACTCGGAGCCACGTTGGCAGGCTGGGGCTCCTTGGAAAGGACCCTCTGGGGCTGACTGGGGACCTGCCTTACACAGAGGCCTTGTTTAACCCTCTGATCTACTCACCCCTTCGTTAACTGAACACACATCCCAAAGTGCCCACAGGGAGCCAGGCTCTGTCCTCCGCCCTCGAGTGTGGTGCGTCCAGGACGAAGAGTAAGAGGGACGGGGGCTCCCGTCCTTCCTGGGCCCAGGGCTCCCACTCATCGCCAGGAGACCAGCGGCATCGCTGCATCTCCCCTGGGGGTGGGTGGGAGCCCCAGGGTCACTTTCCCAAAGGCCTCATGACCCCCTTGCAGGACAGAGGCTGCTTTCTACACCAGAGCCCTGGGGAGTTGGTGTGCAGACAGCCCTGGGCCAACACGACATTGCAGAGCAAGGGGTAGCTGCAGGGCAGGCTGACTGGGGGAGATGGCTGTGTGGACCCCTGACAAAGGGAAAGGCACTGCACCATAAAGTGGTCCAAAGCCGGTGCTACTTACCAAATTGCCCAGGACCCAGCATCATAATATGACAGCATTTGGCTTCTCATGTTTTCTGTGGTCAGGGGATCTGGCGGCCTGGCTGTGTCTTCAGCCTTGAGGACTGTCAGGGGGTGGGTTAGGGGTGCCATGGGTGCCCCCAGTCCATGTCATGTGGGCCCCTCTGCCTCTTCATTGGCTGCTCACAGCAGGGCAGCAGCCTTTCTAGAGGGAGAGAGAGAGAGAGAGAGAGAGAGGTCAGAGCCCTTATTCCCTGATCTCTGAGGAAGAGCCCTCTATCCCCACACTCTCCCATTAGAACCTAGACCTGGGTCCTGGCTACACACACAGTGAGGGGGGTGCACAAGGGTGGCTACTGTCTGGGGTGATAACACTGAGACGTGACACCTTAAGGGGAGGGGACCCCACCTGACCCCAGAGCCGCGCCTGCCCCTTGTTCCAAGTGTCCTGCCTGCCATGGCTCAGTTCTGAGGACCCACCCAGGTCTCCACCGAGTGCAAGTGTCGCAGCCCTGCAGTCTGCACAACCTTTTTGAAAGTCAAGACCCTTAAAGCTAGGGACTTCCCTGGTGGCGCAGTGGTTAAGAATCCGCCTGCCAATGTAGGGGACACGGGTTCAAGCCCTGGTCCGGGAAGATCCCACATGCCGCGGAGCAACTAAGCCCGTGCGCCACAACTACTGAGCCTGCGCTCTAGAGCCCGCAGGCCACAACTACTGAAGCCCGTGTGCCTAGAGCCCGTGCTCCGCAACAAGAGAAGCCACCACAACGAGAAGCAGGCCCACCACAACGAAGAGTAGCTCCCACTCTCAGCAACAAGAGAAAGCCCGTGAGCAGCAATGAAGACCCAACGCAGCAAAAAATAAATAAATAAAATATAAATAAATTTATATATATAAAAAAAGACCCTTAAAGCTATTCATACCATCGACCCAGAAGGAAATTACTCAGCTGAAGGACAAACAAATAAAAACATAATAGCAACAAAAAAAGGCTTCCATTCCTGAAGATATTTGTGACATTACGTGTAAAATATACACATGGAGGAAAAGAACATTTTAGCATTCAAGTGATGGGAGGTGAATCATGGCTGATGAAGTTACTGGAATATGATTGTGTTACGACAGGTTTCAGCATGACTTAGATCCTGAGAAAATAGTGCCAATTATGTGTTAAAACAAGGTGGTTTGTGCACTGAGACAGAGGCCACGTGGAATGTCCACATTAGTGCTGAAAATGGTAGTAGGTGTGAGCAAATGTGAAAAAGAATGTGCTAAAGTAACAGGATTATGGGTGTGTGTTTTCCTCAGATTTCTCTTTAACAGAATGATCCAGGTTTTGCTAACATAGAGGAGATGAGAGGTCAGGGCAGGGGCTCCTTGCTGAGCCAGAAGAGCCTGGGCGGGTGGGGGGCCCAGGGGCGTGGGAGGTGGAACAGGTGGGTCTGAGGAGGGAGAGGTGGGGAGAGGGTCGGGGTGAAGAGGCCCGGCCTCTGGGAACCTCTCAGTCAGGCTCATCGTAATTAAAGAAAGGAAGATTAATGGTGTTAACATTCTCCCAAAATGATGATGGAGAAACTAGGTACTGAAAAAAAAATTTAAGATAATGGGAAATGAGGTGTGTGCATATAAATATTTTCCCTTTAGTCAGTTGTGATCAAGGAAGGCAGTGCCTCGGGCTCTTGTGACAAGATACGTCCCTCCCGCCACCGTCCTGGCCGGCTGTCACTCAAGCTGGGGCTTGAAGGTGAGAAGCAATTGCCCACCGGCTCATTTTATGGCTCATTAAGCAAGCACAGCAGATGCCTAGTCCTGCTTTCGGCCTTGAGGAGAGTTTGAATGTCTGCACTGCTAATGATGCTGGACTTAGCAAAGGTCAGAGCGAACATTCATGGAATCTGTATCCGAACAGAGTCAGGGGCCTGTTTCCTCCTCCTGCAATCCTGTGGGTGTGACTAAAAGCCAGGCTGAAACCCACACAATGAGGAAATTGCATGACTACCTAAGGCACTGGGGAGGGAGTGGCAGGAGTCTGCAAGGGACAGACACACCTGCGTCCCGGGCATCGGGACAGGAGCAGCCCTGACTTAATGAGTCTTTTTTTGAACCAAGGCCACATTTAAGGATTTCATAGGAAGCGGGGTCTTCCCCTGAGACAGGGAGCAGCTCAAGTCCATTTTCCCTTTGAAATAGTCCTCTTGATTTTTAACATACAAGTGGTTTAGATTCAATGATTTTATACTTGTTAAAAAATATATGTGGACGTGTAAATAAAAGTGGATAAAGGGATTAGTCTCTGAAATTTACAAACAGCTCATTTGGCTCAATATCAAAAAAAAACACACAACCCAATCAAAAAATGGGCAGATGACCTAAATAGACATTTCTCCAAAGAAGACATACAGATGGCCAAGAAGCACATGAAAAGATGCTCAACATTGCTAATTATTAGAGAAATGCAAATCAAAACTACAATGAGATATCACCCCACACCAGTCAGAATGGCCGTCATCAAAAACATCTCCAAACAACAAATGCTGGAGATGGTGTGGAGAAAAGGGAACCCTCCTACACTGTTGATGGGAATGTAAATTGGTGCAGCCACTACGGAGGAGGACAGTACGGACGTTCCTTAAGAAACTAAAAATAGAGCTACTGTATGATCCAGCAATCCCACTCCTGGGCGTGTATCCAGAGAAAAACATGGTTCGAAAGGATACATGCACCCCAATATTCATAGCAGCGCTGTTACGATAGCCAATACATGGAAGCAACCTAAATGTCCATTGAGAGATGAATGGATAAAGAATATGTGGTACATATGTACAATGGAATATTACTCAGCCATTAAAAAGAATGACATAATGCCATTTGCAGCAACATAGGTGGGCCTGAAGATTATCATACTAAGTGAAGTAAGTCAGACAGAGAAAGACAAATATCATATGATATTGCTTATATGCAGAACCTTTAAAAAACGATACAAATGAACTTATTTACAAAACAGAAACTGACTCACAGACTTAGAGAACGAACTTATGGTTACCGGGGAGAAGGGTGGGAGGGAGGGATAGATTGGGAGTTTGGGATTGACACGTACACACTGCTATTTATAAAATAGATAACCAACAAGGACCTACTGTATAGCACAGGGAATGCTGCTCAATATTCTGTAATAACCTAAATGGGAAAAGAATTTGAAAAAAAATAGATACATGTATAGGTATAACTGAATCACTTTGCTGTACACCTGAAACTAACACAACATTGTTAATCAACTATGTTCTGATATAAAATAAAAAAAAATTAAAGTTCAGCGCTTGATTAATTGAATGAATAAATAAATAACAAAAAATATGAGGATATGTAAATAAAAGTGGATAAAACATCAAAATGCAGCTGCTGAAGGAGTTGCAAGGGGTAGGGGACCTGGAATCCCTCGACCCTGGTCTTGGAGGGGCCAGGGACACCCCGACAACTCTGCAGGATCTGAGGGACCCCACTGGAGACCCTGGATCCTTTAGATTGGGAGCAGCCAGGCCGACCACGCAGGCGGCTCCACAGGGGTGCTCCCTGCAAGCAGACTCCAGTTTGGGAGGCTGGCTGGTCTGGCTCGGAGCGTGGTACCCACGGCCAAGAGGACTGTGCTGCTTGAGAGGTCACTGAACCACGGACATTGTGTGGCCAGAGAGACAGCTGTCGGTGGTGGGTGGTGGATGAGTGATTCTCACACACAGACCGGAGGGCGGCACCTGAGGCCACGGAGAGACCCTCTAGAACTTGCTTCTTCTGTCAGTGCTTGCTCCCATCAGGGAGGCTAGGACACCTCTGCCTGCCCCCAGAGTCCAGGGGAAAGGTGGCCAGTCACAGAGATCCCACTGGCCTGGTCCCCCCTGGCTCCGACTGTCGGGACCAGGAACTGAATAGCCCCACTGATGCCTGCAGTGCAGGGGGGGGCTAGATGGCCACATCCACGGCGATGCTGTGCACACCACCCCCTGCCCCATGCTGGTGTCATGGGAACCCACGTGGCCGCGGAGACCGTGTCCGAGCAGCCGGTCCACAAGACTACACCTGGATTGGGAAGATTGTGTGAAGCTGGTGATGACGTGACACGAAACCATCTGCTTTCAAGAAGAAAGAGTGGGGAACAGTGGGCGCCATCAAAAGCGGCTGTGCGTTTGCAGGTTGCTTGGGAACTTTCCTGCAAACATTTCTGTGGCAGAGTAGGCCAGTGTGTGCAGGCCAGGGTGGGAGTGAGGACCTGTAGGGTTGACTTAGCCCCTCCTGGAATGCCCACCAAAATTCCTGGGACGTGAAGCTTGTTCTGAGCACCACGATTTGAAAACCCCTGGCTTGTCCTCTGGGCTGGAGGGCAGCTGCTGTGGACCTGGATGTTCACCTAAGCAACTGCCCTGAGGACTGCTCACACTCCGGGGTGGCGCTGAGCGGACCCCTCAGGGCCTTGAGCGGCCCTCCACGGTGGCGGGGGGCAGCCCTGCTAGCATCTGGCTGGGGGACATTCAGCCTGTCTGGGGTAGAGGGCACAGCAGTGGTGAGAGCTGAGGCCGGAAGCTCGTCCTTCCTGCTGGCATTTCTCTCGAGTAAGCGGGGTCAGGAGGTACAGGGGGAAGATGGCAGGGTCATGAGAGGCACTTGACAACTGGCCAGAAGCAATATCCGGCCCTCATCCCTCCAGCTCCTCAGAGAAGCAGATTCTGTCTGGGGGGCAAGGGAAGTTGTCTGGTCACCGGCTGGAGCTCCTGATGACCGCGTCTGCCAGGCTCTGGTGCCCAGAGTCCCTCCACAATTTAACCTCACAGCTCAGGAACCCACTGTCGTCTGTTACCAGGATGGGAAAGCACCGTTTCCTCTAAGAAAGCCTACTGTTCAGACCCATGATTTTTATCAGATGGTTAAACTGGGAGCTGATGAGGAACTGTTGGTCCACCTCAGCTTTACTGCCGAGACCTGGCCCCCTGGTATCACACCGTGAGCCAAGGATGACGGGACGTGAGGGCAGACCCTCAGGTCTGCATGCACAATAGCATCTGCTCAGAGCTTGTAGGAGAGGGTCCTTGTCGTGGACCCAAAGCTAAGGAGAGCTCTACGCGGGCCGCGGTGGGAATCGGGATGTTGAGCCAGTGACCGTGACGCTGTTCCCTGAGCCCCGAGGAACTACCTTCCTAAAAGCTGAATTGGACGCGAATGAAACCACACCTGTGTGGCCAGGTGAGGGTTGTGTCCAGGCCCCGACAGACGCCCACAGGATCAGCGCCACTGGCCCCAGGAGAGGTTCTGGGAAGTGTGGCTCTCCTGTTCTGACCGGAGGGTTCCTTCCGTCAACACCCATTGCGTATGTGTCCCTCCGGACCTTCCTTCAAGGTAAATGTCAGCACCTTGTGGGGCCAGCCAACAAAAACAGCAGCTGAGGGAAATGTCCCTGAGACTCTTCCCCGAGGAAACCTTCAACATTTTCAATGGGTACTTTATTCAAGTTTGAACACTGTGCTGCCCTTGACGATGGGATTTCTTTGTCTTCTGGCAAACAGCGACCAGGGGCTTTTGTTTCTACTTTCCAGAATAGAAGCCTGCTCAGGGAATCCTTCCCCAGAGCACCCAGTACAGTCTCTCCATGCGCGTGGGGAGCTGCACACACTCTGCGAGGTCTCTGCCTGACACCTGATGCCCCGGCAGGGATGGGACGTCCACCTGCGGAGCCGGGAGAGCTGGTATTAGATGTGAATGAGAGAGCTAAGAGGACTGTTCTGCTTTTGCTCTGACACCACCTGCTCGGGTCCCGTGTCCTAGAAGCAGCCAGGGCCGTGCAGAACCGTGAATGTGACACAGGACACGTCTACCAGGGGCTGGACCGGGAGAGCGCTCGTTCTGAGAGATGCAGGCCGTGTCATTCACAGGCACAAGCTCACCAACTTCTTCCTGTACGGAAGGCCGGCTGTGGGTTTTGTCGGAAGCCTCACATGAGCTCTGCTGGTGAGCTGCATTTTCTTTCCCTGGATCTGGTGAGATCTGGTGGGATTTGGTGGGCAGGCACCTGGCTGAGGCTGGCCAGCCCGAGCCCCTGGTCCCTCTGATGTGTGATGGGCCCAGGGTGAGCACGACCCCACGGTCTCGGAGACCACCTTGCAGGCTGATGTGAACTCAAGTGTGGAGCAGAGAGAAGAGGTCTGTTTCTCAAGATCACCAGCTTGAGGGAGAGGTAAGCCCAGAATGGGTCTTGGTGACATTTGTGGAGGAGCTTCTGGAGAGCGAAGCCGCACTCAGGGAGCAGTTCTGGAGACGAGCGAGGGAGGGAGGGAGGGAGGGAGGGTCCAGCGACTCTGTGGGTCTCTAAGTCCATCTGTCTGCCAGAGTCCAACTCCTGGACGTTTTCAATGACCTGAGCTAATAAAATTATGTTTAATTTTTATTTTGCCTGATTTAATTTGGCTTTGATTTCTATTACTTTAAACAAAAAGAATCTTAGAGAGATGCTACTTCAGTCTGCAAAAGAGAAATTTGAGGCTTAGGTGATGCAAGGACTGAATGTTTGTGTCCTCCCCAGATTCATATGGGGAAATCCTAATGCCCAATGGGATGGCGTTTGGGGTTGGAGCCTTCGGGAGGCGACTAGGTCATGAGGGCAGAGCCCTCATGAAAGGGATTAGTGCCCTTGTAAGAAGAGACTGGGGTCCCCTCGGCCCCTTCCACCAAGTGAGGCCATGGCAAGGAGATAGCCATCCCTGAACCAGGAAGTGGGCCCTCTCCCGACCGTGCTGGCACCCTGATCTTGGACCTGCAGAACTGTGAGAAATAAATACCAGTCTGTGGTATCTTTGGTCGGGCAGCCAGAAGGGCCCGGACAGATGGGCAGGGAGGTGTCCAGGGTCGCCTGTCTGGGAACAGGGGCAGTCTTACTCAGCTCCCATTGCTTTAATCACCAATAATTTGGTTCTCAAGCTCCAATGAACATGGGATTCACTGAGGGAGCTTGTTAAATGCAGACTGAAGGGCCTCCACCACAGATTCTACTCAACAGGTCCCAGGAATCTGCATTTTCCACAGAAGTCCCAGGTGATTCTGGCACAGACCACATCTTAGTGAAGATAAAATCTACTCTGCGGGACTTCCCTGATGGTCCAGTGGTTAAGACTCTGCGCTCCCACTGCAGGGGGCACGGGTTTGATCCCTGGTCGGGGAAGCTCCGCGTGCTGCACAGTGTGCCACCTCCCCCCCCACCCCCAAAAAAATCTACTCTGCGATACTGGCTGTCCTTGTTCATCCCTGATAGCATCTGTACCCAAATCCTCACCTAGAATCACAGACTTTAGCACTGTCGTCACGTCTCAACGGGCGGAGCTCGGCCCCTGAACAGGCCTGTGTGTCTGACCTCGGGGCTGGCCCTCCAGACCCTGTTAGGGACACAGGTGTGCCCCCTCCTCCCGCAGGGCCTTTTGTACAGAAAGCCCAGGTGACAGGCCCGTCCCTTCTCACACTGTGGGACTTTGGTCTCGTGACGAATCGTGGACGAGATCTTAGTACCCTCACAGGCAGACGCGTGGCTCTGGCAACCGGACAGTGATCCAGGGGGAAATTCTGCTGTGCAGACGTGTCCTGCAGCGTTCTGTCTTCCTTGGCTCTGTGCCCCACGCTCTGCCGCCTGTGCATTTCCTCAGGGCCCTCGGTGGGCCCAGCCTGGACCGAGGAGGGCATCAGGACAGACCAGCTTGAACCCCCTCCACACACACCCACAGAGAAGGAGTTCTGTTCAGACCTGAAAACTCTGCTGCAAGTGAACAGCCCCAATGATCAAAACTTCACCAGTAAAATTCATATTTCTTGGGCTCTTTCTGAGGAAAAGGGAAATAGGCAATTAGGGTAAATTGTGACCCCTCTATGTCACCAAGGGGTGGAGCAGGAGGCAGGAGGCCCTCCAGCGACCCCAGTGGAACCGCAGCCCTCAGTTTAGGGAATTTTTGAACTATGTGGACCAGCTGGCGGCTGTGCTCACAGGGGCTGCCCACGCCGGTCTACCCAGCACCACGCTCCCTCCCGTGGCCATGGCATGGCGCGGCCCTTCCCTGTCGCCCTCTAATTCTCCTGACCGGCCACAGATCCCACTCCTTCCTGAAACACTTCCCCATCTGGCTCCCACTCACCACATTTTCCTGTTTTCGTTGGTCCACCCGGCCTCACCAGCCTCCTTCGCACGGCGTCACCGTCCTGGCTCCATCCTGGCACTGCTCTCCCCCGCGTCGCTGTCCTGCTCGTGACCGCGACCTCTCGGCTCTGAGCATCGGCCTCTGATCCCCAGCCCCAGCCCCAGCCCCTGGTCTGAATCCAGGTCCACATGCCCTACAGCCTGGGGAACCTCTCCTACGGGTCGTGTGATAGGCCGACCATGTCCTCTCACACCTGCCGTGAGCCTGCCCTCTGAAGTCAAGGGTTCTGTCCATCCCCTCTGCCCTCCCTCTGTCTACCTCACATCTGTCTCGGACCCCTTCTCCCTGCCCCCACCTTTCCCCACGGTCAGAGCTGCTGCCCCTCCCGAAGGCACGACCGAGGCCCCTCCCCACTCACCTCCTTCCTCCTTCCCGCAGTAATTGGGCCGTCACCTCCTCTCAGGGAGCTTGTACTTTCCATCAGAAGAGCAGCAAAAAAAAAAAAGGAGGAGAATTTATGAATACCTGTGACAAAGATTGCTAGTTCGAGCTGAGGTCTAGAAAAAGCCCCTGCTTTCCTGAGTCACACTCACCCCCTGCACCAAAAGAGTGGGTTTTCCCCGCACCAGCTGGGCACCCTATGGTGCCCTCAGTTCTGACAGATCCCATGGGTGATGGGTCAACCCCTGGGATGGCCCCCACTCAGGTGCCAGGTCTAGGTTGTTACCTGTGCTTCTGACCAACCAGCTATAACACAGGGGGTCCCCTGACCTCCTCTTTGGGTTCAGTAATCTGCTACAGTGGCTCACAGAACGCAGGGAAACACTCCTTACGTTTACTGGTTTATCATAGTAAAGGATGTGATCTAGGAACTGGGCCGCACAGCAGGAGGTGAGCGGCAGGCGAGGGAGGGAAGCTTCATCCGCCGCTCCTGATGGCGCGCATGACTGCCTGAACCATTCCCCACCACCCGTCCGTGGAAAAATGATCTTCCACAAAGCCGGCCCCTGGGGGCAAAATGGTTGGGTACTGCTGATCTAGGATACAAATGCCCAACTTTCAGGTGGGCACATGGTCACCTGAACTATTGATGCCTTTCCCAGACTCTGCTGCAGCCGGTATAGGTGGACAGGTAAGCTGGAGTTGAAGATGTATAAGCAGGAGTGGTGTCTGAGAGCTTCTGGAAATCTCCTTGCAAGCTGGGGAGTGGGCAGATATGAAGGCTGGAGCTCCAGCAGCCACTTTGGGAGGGAGAAGGGAAGCCATGAGCAATGGGGTAGAAGCATTCCTGGTCACTAGTGACCCGGGTGTGAATTTCTTGTCAGCTGGGAATGCCAACCTCTGTGCTTCCTTAACATGGAATAAAATGCATTTCTGACTTGTTTTAGCCACTGTTATTTTGGGTTTCTGTTTACGCAGCTGAACCTAATCATGGGAATAACAAACAACACTGGCCACATCTGTGATTATTCCGAGGCAGCTGCTGCTACAGTAACACACAGAGCCCTTGTCAGCATCCTCTGCCACATCCACGTTCTCATCGTGGCCCTCAGTCCCAGGCTGCTAAGAGGAACTGACCGCTCTGACCCTGCTCAGGAGGCAGCTTTCGCCTGCTCCGGGAAACCCGTGACTCAGTGTCCACCGCTCATCACAGCGTCCTGCCGCCACTGGTTAACATAAAGTCCCTCCTTTCTGATCTTGTCACCTGTCAGCAGGTAAGACCTCCTGGACCAGGGTCTTCTGCCCTGCAGACCACGCCCTCTGTCACAGCTTCCGGGCTGCCTGTCGTGCTGAGATGCGAACAGAAAGGGAACAGGGAGGCAGAGGTCTCCAGAGGGGCCTAGAGAGGGACACGTGCAGCAGCCACCTGCCCTTGGGCCGGTTCGAGGAGGCGCTGCACGCTCGGCATCTCTTTACACTGTGCCATGTGGTGCCCTCTGTGGTGGATGGCATGACCCCAGCTCTGGAGATGGGGGGGAGGTGACCATCCAAGGTCACGCAGCAGGTGCGCTTCAGATCCACCCAAACCCAACCTCTTGTCTTAACCGCCTGCTGTGTGTGAACAGGCTTCGGATGTAAACCATGTACAGCCTGTGCCCAGATACTGCTGTCAATTCCTCGGCACCTGAAACTTCTGTGCCCCCAAGGGAGTGTGTCACCTGCCCACGAGGCCTGAACCTCGTGTGGGAGGAGCTGAGCCAGTCTGGTCACCTGCAGTTGGTTCCCAAAATGCAGCCACGCAACTGCTCCAGACAAACAGGTCCTGTATAGAAGGCAGATCCCGGAGGTACCAGAGCACCAGGAGTGGGACAGGAAGGAAAAAGAAACAAAGGCTCTGGAGAAAATCCATGTTCTCAGGGCAAGGTTGCTGGGAAAGGCCAGGCCCTCCTTCTAGGCCTATCGTGTCAGCAATCAAGCAGCTGCTTTATGAACCATTAAGCTGACTGTGCTCACTGGTGATATTTTAGGTTTTGTTGAAATTTCTAAGCTTGTCCATCTTTCATAATAATCCAACAACGGGTCATCCATCATGGTTACAGCTTCAGAAAGAGAGGGCAGCAAGTGTCATGTCCTATAATGTCCCCAGCGATGTTTATTTTTTCTTTAATTAATCTCCAGTGCTGCCTGGAGAGCAGCACTGCCCATGTGGATGGTGGACAGTTCGTGGGGAGGGCTCGTGTAGCTGCTGATGGGATCTGAATGGGAGGCCACACCGGCGGCCTCTTTATTTCAAGGAAGATCCAACGATGACCAGAAAGCCCTGTGCCTTCCTTCCCTCTGGGCCACCACACATATGGTGGGCCAGGGCCAAGAGGAGGCTGGCCGCAGGACCACAGCATGTGGCTGTACAACCCTCCCACCACCACCCGTTTGATGTCTCTGGGATGATCCTGTCACTTAAACCTATTGTCACAGACACACCCTCTGTGTACTATGTGGGGGGTTCCATTCAGAAGCAGCTCGGGCAAGTAGTCCATACTGAAATGCTCGAGGTCCTCCACCCCTGCTCCGGCCGGGGAGGTGGCCCACCCAGCCCAGGGTCGGCATTTGCAGAGGTGACCCTAGCCACCCATCCACACTGTGTCCTGGGACTAATCACCTGCCTTCAGGGCCAGCCTTCTGTCCCTTCAGGAGTGCCCATGACAACCCCAAATGTCTCTAGAAGCATCAGACCCCTGAGGTGTAGCTTCAGGACCCGCTCAGCTCCGGAGTGAGCCCAGGTGTGGAGCAGAGCAGGTCCAAGACCAGGAGGGAAGAGGGCTCGGCGATGGTGGCCACAGGGAGGGGCCCTGGAGAGTCATGACCATGAGAGAGGAGGGACGGGGTCGCCGGCGAGGACTAGCCTCTTAGACACTGCTGAGGAGAAGGAGGTTGTCTTGTGTCTCTTGGCTTTTCTGTAAGTACCTGGGAATCTGCTATGACCCTCACAGGGTCTCACTCGGGTCTAACCTCTTGAGGACCAGGACAGCATCCTTGGCCATGATGTGCTCAGCACAGACCACAGGGCATTTGCTGAGTAAATGCACAACTTGCCACAATTATAAGAGTCAAATAGAATCACTGAAAACCACCAAAATCTATGCAGAAATGGGTGCATCATGCAGTAAGTAAATCTCCTTGTATCTGAACTTTGCATAACTGCAGGTATAAAAACTGCAAGAATTTGACGGAATAAGAAATGAAGGTTGACCCATCCCAGGGCAGAACGCCGCTGGTGGCCATGACTGTGGGTAAAGGTCTAACAGCTGGCTCTCAGGAACAAAAACATATGCATGTACGTACGTGTACAAGCCTATTGTAAATTCTAGTAAAGCGTCTGGAGCACATAGTTTACAAGTAATTTAAAAAATACACAATACTCTTCATTGTAATTTCCAAACAACCAATTGATTCTCACAGAATACTTCTGTTGATTTTTGGCAAACTCTTGTCTCTACAGGTAACCCATGCCTGTAATTGATCAGCGAGGGTCCTTCCCACGCCCATGTTGGTGGATTTTTTTTTTTTTTTTTTTTTTTGCATTAACGGGTACGACAAAAATGAAGCCACAAAACTCAGTCTGATCCTCTCTTGTTTGTCAACGACTTATTGACTGAACTGGATTCTAGTTTTCTAATACTAAAAGAATATTTCCTCCATTTTCTTGTGCTGTTCACACTGTATTGGCTTCAACACAGTATTAAGTTTAATCTGCACTGTTAACGTTTTCTCTATCCTTTTATTGAGTCAAGACACTCTGCAAAGCAATAAATCAAGTGCTGCTTTGCAGGTATGCCCACATCTGGGGTGTAAACATTCCTGCTACGACCTAGTTCAAGCCACACCTCACAGGACTGACACAGAGTGGGAGCAATGGTCAGCGGTAATTGTGGGTGGAACTAGGAAAGGGGAGACACAGTGTGTGGGGTGTCTTAGGCACACACACTGTGCACCCGACACCAAGACCAGGGATTTAATTATGGTTACAGAACAAAAGGCATACGTATCAGCTTCACAAATAAAAATACCCATTTGATAGGAGCTGGGAGATGAAAGGGGGAGGGAGAGGCAAAGGGGCAGGCAGGGCACCCACCTCACCTTGCAGGACTAGAAAGAGGCCTGCCCATATTGGCTTAAACCAGCTTCTGAGGCTGCTGCTGACTTCTCTCCTCACGGGAGGTCCAGGAACGGGCACCTGGCTGTCTGCTGCCCTGCGTTCACTTCTGTCTGGTTCCCGGCTGCTCCCTCTGGGCCCTGGGGGTCCCCTCACCTGTTAGTCTCCTCTCCACTCCTCTTCTTTGCCGAGCCCCTCTTACAACACAGCACTCTAAAATAGCTTTTCTTTATTAAAATCCATGTATTCTAAAGCTCTTAGGCAGCATTATGAATACTGGTTTTAAACATCAGCCAGAGGATTACAGATAAAATAGAAACTATTTCTCAAAGAAATTTCATCTAAAAATATACCAGTTTCTGCTCTCACCTTATTTTACTGAAGCGCATCAGAGGGAATGCTGGACCTGTGTCCAGGTGAAGGTCACTTATGCCTCGTCATGTTATTCCCAGGAATTACTCAAGAATAGATGGAAAAAGATAGAGGGGAGTTGTCTAAAAAGAGATGTCCATGTAAACAGGCCTTCCCAGCCAGGGAAAAAGAGTTTTCTGCATAAATAATTCAAATAAACCAGGACAAAAGGTGTACCGACCCTGAGGGGGCTCAGGACCCTGCCATCTGGCTGGATGTTACTGCTCACGGAGCTTGAAAAGCCTGTACTGAAGAGTTCTGTGAGCTGTTTCATTTGCCTGTCATTCTTCCCTTGATCTCTGAAAGCCTTTCTCTCCCAAAATTCAGTTAGTCGTTCTGGAAGAAGCTGCGGAGACAGCCCGACTGACTGGGCTACTTAACTCCGTTCAAGTTACTGAAGATGAACAGGTCGCTTTAGTGTCACGGGTACTTGATTTCATTCTCCATTTGCAACAGTGAAAACTGCATGATGGCATGGTAAAATACCCCCAAATTATAATTAATTCTAATTAGCCAATAAAACCTTAGTGCACTAAAATCTTCATTAACCAGAACTGAAGTAGCCAGAATTGCCATGCTGTATTCCATTTATTTATAAGAGAGAGACAGATCAAGTAGAAATATAATCTAAAACCAAATTATAATACAAATTTCAGGCAACATTCTGGGATTGGTCTAGCACTGCCCTCACCTGTAATGCAGGCCACATTCAAATTTGCCCATGGGGACCATGCTTTGGTTGGCCCCTCCATCCGTCCTGCCAGGCCCAAGTCCCCTCGCCCCTCCACACCCTGGGGGTGTCAGGTCCTCCCCTCTTCTTCCTGGAGGCCTTCCTCCCAGCCTACATTTCTGCCTGGGCCCAGCCACTCGTGCTCATTTGAAACGCTGGGCTGTAGGCTTAGCCGACATTCCCTCCTTGACCTTTGTTTTCACTGCCTTTCACGAATACATCACTCCTGCCTACGAGAGTTTAGGACAGGACATACCTTCCACCCACCCCCGTCCCAACACCCATGGACCTCACTGCCACAGCCCCCAAATCTCAGGAAACAGAACTCAAGGGGTGTGGGGAGAGGTGAGTGGGTGGGCTGTCTGGGAGCTAAGGGGCACCTCCCAGGCGGGCAAAGCATGAACAGGAAAGGCCTCTGTTACCCCACCTGGCCCGCCTCTCACACAAGGGGGAAAGGAGGCATCACTCTCACCCCTCAGCCCAGACTGCATGGAGCTTGTCTGGCTATGGCAGCCCTTCTCTCCCCATTACTGGGCAGGTTAACTTCACGGGGAGGGGGTGACACCACCCATCTGAAAGTGGAAATGACCCCCAGAAACCCTTGTGGTGCGAAGACCTTCAGCGAACTGACCAGGCCAGGGCCACCCACTCCTGTCTCTGAGGCGTCTCAGCCTATTTCCCAGGGGCTCCTTCCCCCAACTCTTCCCTGGTCTCCTGACCCCACACTCCCTTTGACCCCCCGCACTCCCTGCAGAGCCCTGGGCTGGACAAGGGGCGGAGTCCCGGCAGCCAAGGTCCCCGCGGAGAAACGTACCTCCCCCCCACCCCCGACCCCCAAACAAAGCAAAAAAAAATCTAACAAGGAAGCGAGGACCTTAGTTGGCCGCGGGCCTTTAGAACCCAAACGAAGCCAAGACGGACAGCAGAACCGAGGCCATTTGGACATGTTAAAGTGATGACCGTCCCTTCTTGATCATTAGTATTCACTTAGAAAATCGTAATTCCCATGACGTCCCTGTTAGAGAAAACCTTAGGCTGAAGATGAAGAACTACATTTTGTGTCCGTGTGGGCGATAACCCGCACTTAGAAGCTTAAAGCCGGCTGGGAATTGCGAGGGGCCCCGCGCAGGCGCAGAGCTGAGCGCCAGATCACCGCACGTCTTCGCCGCCAGGAGAGGTGAGGGTTCGGTGAGAGAGGAGAGGTGGTAGCGGACATTCGGGGGTTAAGGGTCAAGATGATGGTCAGATGAGCTGAGGGGTGGGCCTTCTGCCGGCTGGAAACCCGAGTAGAGCGTATGCCTTCGAACTGGGCAGGCCGAGAAGGCCTCGACCGGAGCAGCCGGGAGCATACAGGGACTCGCAGGCGCCTGAGGGGCGACGAAGACGGCGCTGCGCAGGCGCGGTGTGACCAGCGGGGCCGCGCAGGCGCAGTCTGGCGGCGGCCCCTGAGCACGCGCGGAGTGGGCGCCCGTGGTCGGCAGGCGGGTTGAGGAGGCTCGTCTACTGTGTCAGGTGTGTCTCGCCCGTCTCCTTCGCCTGTCATGCTTTCCGCAGGGGCGTTTGTGGTGTGCGGCCGCCGCCCTGTAGGAGCCTCGGCAGGGAGCCGGCCCTGCCTTTCGCGCGGCGCGGCTCAGGCCTGGTCTCCCCTCGGCGCGCATCGGGGCGACGCGCTCTGCCCTTCTAGCCCGCGCCGGCCGGTGACGCCATCGGAAGGCGACCGGAAGAGCCGGCGCCGCGTGTCCGTCCGACTATGGCTCCGCGTCACCTTCGCCCCCTCCCCTCTCTCTGTGTCCCCTCTCCGTATCCCGTCCCTTTTTCCCTTCTCTGACTGCAAAGTGGGCCTCTTTAACCTGTTTCTCGGCCCCGTGGGGAAGGATGAGAAGCAGAGTAGGAGGCGAGGGAGCAAGGAGCGAAGGAAGGTCCTCCCTGCAGATTGTCTGCAGTCAGGCCACACTTTGGTTGGAGTAGGTGCACGGATGAATTGGTCTCTTTCAAGTAAACAGGTGTTTAATAACGGTTTCACATTTATATTTAGTGTGTTGTCATCACTGCTCAGAGTAGAGACCTCCCTGGCCAGCAAGGGGAGCACCCAGGATGACCCACCTTCCAGGGGCTCGGGACTGGGTGCCCTGTGGGAGAGCTGGGGCCAGGCAGGCTTCTCCTGGGGTCCTGCAAGGAGGGGTTGGCGAGGGTGTGTGCCTGGCCTCTGCCCTCACCTCCTTCTTCTCCCAACCCCTCTTAGCTAAGGTCCTCCAGCTCAGACGTTACTGTGTAGATTTAGCCTCTCCGACTTCTTCCTGTTGTTTAGTCACTCGTGACCTCGTGCACCAAGAGGAAGGCGTTCTGGAGCTGCATTCTTCCTGCGTGGGCCATGGGGACGTGAGTGGGAGGAGTGAGTAAGACTATGGGCGTTCGTGCAAAATAAACGTGTTGAAATGTTAGCCGTGTGTGTTCACTTTATGTTTTTCCTTTCACCCTCATTTCAAGCCTATGGTTTATGTAAGTCATTGTTCGAAGGATTTTAGTTTGTTCTAAATCAGAATTACTCTGAAGTTAATACGTAAGCAGATTCTCATGAAAGAAAAAAAACTAGGTGGGGAAGGGGATGCAAGGAGAGTGCTTATGAGAAGTTCTGATCTAAAAATATATCCAGAACGACCATTTCTTGCCACCTCCCCAGGGTAATTGATACATATTGTGGGGGAGTTGCTTTGAGGCTATGCCAGCATCCTGTTTCTCCTCAGATTTTTGCCCAATTTCTGGAAACAATTATTACAGGGTTGTTTGCCTAATGGTGGTATTCCATTTCCCTCATTCCTTCCTTATGTATTTATTTATTATTGGCTGTTCCTGGAGGCACGCAGGATGTTAGTTCCCTGACCAGGGATTGAACCCGTGTCCCCTGCATTGGGAGCTTGGAGTCTTAACCACTGGACTGCGAGGGAGGTACCCCCTTCCTCATTTTTTTTAAATTTTAAATATTTATTTGGTTGCACCGGGTCTTAGTTGCGGCTTACCGGCTCCTTAGTTGTGGCATGCGAACTCTTAGTTGCAGCATACATGTGGGATCTAGTTCCCTGACCAGGGATTGAACCTGGGCCCCCTGCATTGGGACCGTGGAGTCCTAACCACTGTGCCACCAGGGAAGCCGCTTCCTCATTTGTTAATAACATTTTTTTCTGTAGGAAAACACTTTCTTCTTCCACATTTATTTATTTGAATATTTATATGAGTATGGACTGAGACCTTTTGGTCTATGGGAGATTAGCCAATACTGTCATTATTAATTAATGGCACACTCATTATATTAATAAGTAAAGATTACATTTTCCTCAAATCATTCCAGCTCTGGCCATTAGGAGCCCTTGATATCAGACTCCTTGATATTTACTCCGTGAAGTCCTCAAGGCTGTCCTTCTCTCCAACATCCTGTTTGCAGGTGGAGATGTGGGGTCAGTTTGCAAGGAAAAAGAAGTCGTTCAGACGGCTGGTCCCTGGAGAGGCGATTTCCTGCATAAATGGCGAAATCGAAGGATGAACACTGATGGTGGCAGTGATGGTAATGTGGCCACTTGTCGGGTGTATTGGGTAGTGGGTGAAGCATTTGGGACACGTTTTTTTATTACACCCTCATCGTAAACCTAAGCCTCACCTTCGCTATCCTGGTTTTACCCACGAGGAGTTTGAGTCTGGGAGCCTCAGGGCCTGAGCTGGGTTCACTCTGCGTAAGAAGAGGAGGCGGTGTTCCAGGGAGTCCGTCCTTCCCCATTTGCTGGGCATCCACGCTTGGAGGGAATCCCCACCGGGCAGAGCAGTGCTGCGCTTGCCTGCGTCCTTTGCGACGGCTCCATCCTTGCAGGGCAGCTGATAAAAAGGGCCCTTTCTGTGTGCACATGGGCACATGTTACACCCATTCCCAGTGGAGCTCCAGGGGCTAAAAATAACCACGTGTTTTCTGTTTTATCCAGAAAAGAGGAAATGTGCAGTGTTATTCCGTAACGTTTACTATTTTGGAAAACTTGAATTTTTTCCGCACGTATTTTTAAAATGTCTTTGGAGCTGTCCTTGGAGGAAAAGACATGATGCAGATTTCACCAAGGGTCCGTCTGCTTTGTTGTCCACATCTTCAGGAAACAGCTCCGTGGAGAAGGGGAACCATCCCTCAACACACATGGCCAAGGGATGGACTTGCAAGCAACCCCCGAGATCAGGTCACGGGGGTCATAGGAGGAAAGCCAGCTCTTAAGGGGCCTTGGGACCTCACAGCCCAGGCCAGAGGGGAGAAGGGACCTGCCCAGGGTCCCTTGGCATGGCCTGTTCTGTGTAGAAGGGGAGGCGTGCTGTCCCACGGCCACTGGCTGCCTGCGAGAGAGCCAGGCTTCATGGTCCAGGCTCAGCATCGGACCTTCCCCTGACCCACCTCGGGCTTCGTGCGGCCTTTGTTTCTTGAGGCTTGTTTGCTCCTTATGTGAGCCAGCACCGCTGAGACACTGTCCCAGTTGTTTCTAAGGCTCCCCTGTAGGAGGCTACCAGGCTGATGGTCACGAGCTGGTACCAGTGCAGCTCCCCGCCCTTCTCCCTGAGACTCTGGAAAGTTAAGAAATATGGAAAGAACAAACAAAGTAAAGGAGACACAAGTCGCCCACAGCACAGGAAGCTGGGAATGTGGGTGTGTAATCACTGAGACCATACAGGTATTTCTGGCGAGCCAAGGGCAGAAGGACTATGGGCAGGTGTGGGTATGGCTGGACCTGCAGGAGCGCCCTTCCTACCCAGACCCCTGTTGCTGCATATGCAGCCTTGAGCAGAGGCACTGGCATGGAGCTGGGAGGTAAGTGGTAGAATATGTGGAAAGAACAGAGAACACAAATATGTGGAATGAACACGTCTCCTATAGCTATTCAGTGGTAATTTGAAAATGTAACGGACAAACTGAGACCTGATCTCAATAGGACAAGCTAGGAACAAACTCATCCAGGAAGGCAGAGGCTTAATGTGAGAAAGCTCAGTGTCACTGAGGTTATAAAAATGGTGTGACCAAGGCAGAGACAGCTGTGCCCTGGAGAGCAGATTAATTCTTCTGGGTTTTAAGGACTCAGGATAAGTCAAAGCAAAAATACATCTGGATCTTTCTAAACCCACTGTATGGTTGCCCCCCAACCAAGACGGAGGTTCTCTTGCTCTATGGACGCCCCCTGGTCGTCCAGTCCCTGCCTGACCTACACCCACTCACGTGACTGACTTTCCCTTTTCATCCTAGAGCCTAATCAGCAAAATGCCTACATGCTTGCCCCTGGTCCCCCCTAGCTAGTGACTTCTAATCTTTAGAGCTAAACATCTCCACGTTGATAGCTTATCACAGGGACAGGGAGGGCCGTGCTCCTCCACTGGTTTCCCTGGTAACTGATGAGCCAACCTGACGTCATTTCCCCCTGTAACTGGTAACGCCCCCTCCCTCCAGGAGGGAAGACAGTCCCCACCTTGCTTCAGGCGCATAAGGTCCCTGTCCATTAAGCCACTGATGTCTCTGCCGCTGACTCCAGGCTCTCTGGTCTTGAGGCTGGGCAAGGACATGGCTCGTAGGCCTGCAGGGGGCAGCCCACCACCTACTAATGTGATTCAAAGGTTCATCTGGGCGGATAGGTGGGCAGGAAGAACCCCAGTGTTTTAAGCGAAGAGTGTCAAGTGCAGAGACCCTTTATGAGATCCTGAACTGGCACACGTGCCCGCCGGGGAGTCCAGACAGGACTGAGCTCTTCTGGCTCCAGAGGGTCCACGGCTCAGGAACCTGAGCTGGATCCTTGGCAGGGCTGCGTGGTGCTGACGGTTAGAGGGGCGGAGTGAAGCGGGGTTATCACTCCGTCGCTTCCTGGCGTGGTTTTGACACAGCAGGGTCCTGGTTTGCAGGGAAAATGGGGGGGTTATGGAGCCTTCGGGTCAGCAACACACTTTCACAGCAGCTAGGAAAACACCCTCACGCTGTACTTCTACTCCATGGGTTTGAGATTGTCGCACACACAGCCTTGGAAGTAAACACACAGGCTCTTTGGCCCAGCAGTTCTACTTTGGGAATCTATCCTCGCAAAATAATGAGTGACCCCAGCCAAGCTACGTGCAGAAAGATGTTTACTTCTATGTAAAACATCAGAAACAATGTAAGTACCTACCAGTCAGGAGATACATTACGATACAATCATATGGTGAAGTATCATTTTGTGTTGAGTTGTGTTTGTGGCAGTGGAATATTTATTTCTGAGGTATAATTTCATGGGGGTAAGTTTACAGAATAGTATGTACAGGAAAAATAGTACAGCTCAAAGAAAAAAATGCACAGAAAAACCTGGAAGGCAGGGAGGTTTAGGAAAGGAGGCTGACTTTGTATGAAAGTAGGTCATGTGGAGGGAGGCAAGGAGGGAGGGACGAGGGGTTCCAGCAAATCCAGGGAAGAAGCTTGTGGAAGACAGGGGACCCTTCCCGCCCCTTAACCCCTTCCTGACATTTCTGTACTGTGGCTTGGCCTTCCCTTAGGACACCAGCCCCAGGATTAGTTCAGGAGCCCAGTGGCCTTTGGACTTCCAAAGCTGGCCCGAGCCTGCCAGATTTCCAGGGCAGCTGGGCTGCCGGTGGGGCGCTCAGGGCAGTTCCCCAGGCTGGACCGCGGGCTCCACTACTCTACTCGCCCGCTCCTTCCCCACGCAGGCCTCCCAGAAAGGACAGTCGTTCTCCTCCAGACCTCTCCGTTGCCCTCCTGTCCTCAGCGGGGACCCCATCACCCTGTGGAAGGGAGGTCCTTGCAGCCCAGAAGCAGGCCCAGCCCTCAGGGTGCCCCGGCCACAGTGGGCTCTGTCTGGGAAGGAAGTTCCACCCACAGGCCCAGCTAGTGGCCAGGGCAGGGCCATGCTGACAGCATGGCGGACAGTGTCTTATGTCACTGGGCCTGCACGTCTTGGGCCTTGCCTGTGCCAGCCTGTCGTTTGCCGGGAACTGGAGACGCACAGGTTCTGAAATGAGACGGCAGTTGTCGCCTCCATCAACCCATTTTCCGGGGGCTGTGCTGCTTCTACTTGGGGTCTCTGGGTTCAGTGTGTGTGATGGGGGGACCTGACGGAGGGTTCCAGGTGTAAGAGAAGCAGCCCCACCAAGTGTCTTGCTGCAGCCTGGTGGTGCCTGTGAGCCTGGGGTCAGAACCTGGCCCTCAACCTCTCGGTGCCTGGGCGTCTCCATCTCTGAAATGGATATGATAACAGCAGCTATTTCGTAGACCTATTATGAGATATTAGCAACTAACACACGTAGACACACCTAGAACACAGGGTGGCGTGTGGGAAGCACTCCAACGTGTCAGCTTGCTGTAAAGACCAGTCTTCTGTCCTGACGGTAGAAGCAGGCAGCAGGCTGCCTCTAGTGGCCTGGGGTCACCAGCAGGGCCGGTGCAGGACTCAGGGCCGGAGCTCTGCCATTGCCCATCAATGACACAGCCACCCTCCAACTGGTCACTCTCTAAAGGACGGGCAGTGAGCAGGGTCCAGGGTCAGCCCCCAAGGATTCAGTCGGCACGACCTGCCCTGTGCACCCAGTGCCCCTGTTAGTGGATCTGAGCCATCCCGTCCCTGGGAGATGAAGGAGCTGGGCTGTCACCTGAGTGTCTGCGGCTGAGGGTGGACTGACGCATTCCAGGACACAGAGCTGGGGCCTAGCCCTTGGCTGCTCACTTCGACAACGTTCCCTGAACCCCAGTCTGGGAGCGAGGATGGGGTGGAGCCACAGTCCTCACAAGATAGTTTCCCCTTCCTTGGATTTATGAGCGAAGCAGTGGGGTTGGGATGTGTATGATGGTGGCAAATCTGAGGGGTCTCTGGGCTCCCATGAGAGGGCAGACCCGGTAGCCTACCTCCTCCCGACAGGAGTTTCACAGAGTGGACACCTGCGTCTGCTGCACAATGGGCGGGGCCCAGAGAGGACGCACGTCCTTGTCAGTTCTGAGACTGGGGCACGTTGGGCAGGGGTCTCCCACCCATGCCAGGCAGCTCTCAAGAGACACGGGCAGGCCGCAGCCAAGGGAAAGGCAGACGCTTCGACGCGTGTGTCGGAACAGAGGGAGCGAACCACTGGCAGGCCCAGCACGTACTACATACGCGCTTCAGCGCGCTGAGAATTAAAACTGCAGGGTTTAACACCAACGTGAGCCGAGTCACGGCAAGGGTGTGGGGCACCAGGAGCCCTCCCATCCTGTGGGTGGGAATGTACACTTGTAAGATCCTAGGGCCTCTGGGCAGCTACTCGGACGTCTCTCCCAAGGCCGAGCGCACACTGACTTCGGGACCAGCGAATCCAGAGGTGTCAGGGGCCCCTCGACAGCAGAACGAACTCACATACAACGTGGGGACAACCGGTGTGAATGCATCTCAGAAATGCCAGTTCAGTGGAGGAAGCAGCATGCCCACAGCACAACCACTACAGACAGGCAGATGCGCCCATGATGGCGGGAGTGTGGGTAGTGGTCATTCTGGGGGACTGGTGACTAAGGCATTTGGGAGCCTTCTAAGGTACTTGGAACTTTTTATGTCTTGGTCTGGGTGTGGATTGCACATGTGTTCAGTTTATAAAGCCGTACTCTGAGCATATCTGCACTTTATTAGCGAGACACTCGAGAAACAAAAGCGCCCTGACCAAGGGGCTGCAGTCGTGGCCCACGTGAGGCACCTGCATGGCCTCGGGCAACCCTTCCCATCTGGGCCTCAGTTTTCACGACTGTGGAGCAAGGGGCTGGACGCAGCTGAGGAGACCTGAGCCCTGTCCACAGGCATTTTCACACTGACCTTGACCTCAGGGCTCCCGTGACCCCTGGCCGCAGGGCTCAGGGTTGGGAAATCGCACGGTGACTCACTTCCCTCAGCTCATCCAGAGCCAGCCAGGGTCTGATCTCACTTTTTCCACTTGGAGGGAGCAGCAGGGGGAGGGTCCTCTGAGTGTGGTGGGCGGGTGGGTTTGGGGGGAGGCCATCCACCAGCCCTGCTAGCTGCCCCACGTGACCCTCACTCGGGACCCTGGGGATGCAGGTGCAGGGCCATCTGTGCCCACGGCTCCCACTCTCCTTCGGGCCCCTACCTGCAGCTGGAAGGGTCCTCTGGCCTCTGCTGCAACTTGTTATCATGATGGTTCAGAAAATCTGAGTAATTGATTAGCACTCAGATCGTGAAAATAGCGATGGTTCAATGCTTTCTGTATGTCAGGCTGTGCTAGAGACTGTAGCCTTCAACACATCCGCATGCTGTGGGCCGGCCCAGGGGTGGAGAGTTGATAACATCTTTTACAGGAGAGTAAACTGAGGTCACTTGCTCAGGCCCCCAAGGTGGTCGCAGTGACCACAGTAATCTGCAACATCACACACTAGGTGCTTGCTAATTCTTTCCTTTTTGCATTTTCATTGTATTTAATCTTTGTTCATCCCTTTATTTGTTCATTTATTTTAAACAGCTTTATTGAGTTATAATTCACAGACCACACAATGCACCCATTTAAAGGGTCACCTCAATGGTTTTGGTTTATTCTTGGATAAGAGCAACCATCACGTGGTCAATTCGGGGTGTTTCCATCACCACAGAGAGCAACGTGTACCCTTTAGCTAACGCCCCCCCCCCCACCCTGCCGTGGTCAGGTTTGACTATAAAGGTTGGTGTGGTTGGCAGTGTCTAGCGAGATCCCCTCCTGGCTTGGCACAGTGACCCGCGGCCCAAGTTGCCCCTGCTGGTGGCTCCTGCCCGTGCTGTGCTCTGTGCTGTGTGTCTGCCCAGCTCTGTCGCAGAACAGCCGCTTAGGGGCAGGAGCGTGGGACCTGGCCTCCTCTAAGTGGCCCAGACCTGCCTGTAGCTTAGAGTCTCCCTGGAGTTACTGAAAACATGAATATAAAATAGGAGACAAACGGATATGCCTCATCTTAACCATTGGAGAATCACCGGGCCTAAATACCCAAGATCACAGCACAGTTTGCCCTAAAATCTCCCATGATGGGCGTGGATGCTTGACCCAGCCTGGAACCCCACGGACTACACCCCACAGACTACCCCATGATGGGCCGTATTAAAATAGTTAATATGGCCCAACGTGCGTGAAGACTGGGCTCTCAAATTTGAGGCGCACTAAGCTAGTGTGGGAGCAGTTATTCCCAAGCTTCTCCGTTCATCAGCCTCTTTTGGCCTGCTCTGAAATCTGGGTCATTGGTTCTGTGAGCCTATTCCAGCCGCAGGGGGCCTTGGCCGTGGGGATACCCTGGGAGGTGCTCACTGACAGCTGCTCCAGCCCTGTTTGCACCAGTCATGGCTCAGATCTGCCTCAACCCTGCTTTCATTGTAGTGGTATTATTTTGAATAAACAGATTTATTTCTCAATCTGGGAGAAATCACTGCATTTGGCCAAAACAGACATGTTTTATGTTTTTTAAAATCAGCTCTACTGTGCTCAAAAAATAAAGAAAAGATGTGCAAAGACAGTCTGGGTTGTTTAGGTGACACCAAGGGAACTCCCGCAAGAAGCCCAGGGACTAAGGGCTGATCCAGTGCCAGGAGGGTCATTTCTGAGCAGGTCACAGGGTGATGAGTCAAGGAGCAGAGCTGCAATGAGTCAAGGTCACAGCTCAGAAGGACCAGCTGCTGCAGGACCTGGGCCCCCCATGAGAAGCACGGGGCGGGGATGGGAGTGGGGAGGGGGCTGCAGGGCTGCGTCTTCCAGGGTGTGCGTCGGTGCCGTGGACGTTCTCAGTCCTGGCTGCTTCCCTAAGCAAGTGACACCCTTCCTCCCTGCTCAGGGGATCGCTGAATTCCTCACATTCCTCCGTCTTGGACCCTCACTTACTGCCTCTCGCCCGGCTGTGTGTTAGCTGGACCCGCTCTCATACTTTGTGCTAAGCTGGAGAGAATGGACCAGATTTTGTTCATGAGAGTTTCCTTGGATCCTGGGGAATTCTAGGCAAAAGTTTGGGATCAACACTTGGATACCCCTCTCTAGCCATACTGAGTTCCCGATGGCTCCCCAGACCCCACGCCTCTCCATCTGCAGAGACAAAGTGCACCTCCCAGCCGTGTTGTGACACTAAGCTGTTCACACCAGCACGTTTAGCCAGAAGAAATGTCGTCACTCCTCCCAAACTCCAGAGCACAGCTTCTCCATCCCTTGAAGGTCAGAACTATGCTCCTGACCCTGTGGTCATTTAGGGCCAGAGCGTCTCTTCCTGATGTTCTGTGGGCCCCTAGGGTCTGGCATGTAGGTGTGTGTGCCTATTTGGGCATGTGGAAATGAACACGCCCAGGTGTGAGCAGCCAACACACATGTGAACATTTGACCACATGAGAACACCTGTCACCCAGGTATTACATGACCTCACGATGACATTACATAGGTGGATAAATAGGCTCAGTGACCTTGCTCGGGGTCACAGCGAGGAAGGGATGGAGCCAGGATTTAAGTCCAGGTCTGTCTGACACCAAAGTGCAGATGTGTGACTACGGCTTTCTACTGCCTCCCCATGTGCACTGGCCCCTCAGCCTGATGCCCAGGGCCCAGAGAATGAATGACTGGGCTCCTACCTCAAGGAGCTTAGTTTTTGGAAGAGAGTGACATGAAACCACCAATCCCTAGATAAAGTGGAAGGAGCAGTGATAAGTGTATGTCAAGGGTTGCTATGTCTGCATGTTTGTGTCCCCCCAATTCACGTGTTAAATCCTAACACGCAACGTGACAGTGTCAGGAAGTGGGGCTCTTGGGGGTGACTAGGTCATAAGGGTAGAGCCCTGAAGAATGGAATTATGCCCCTGTAAGAGCTTCCTCGCTGCTTCCACCAGGTGAGGACACAGTGGGAAGGAGCTGGCGTGAACCAGGAAGGCTCACCACCAGTTTGGTCTGGGCTTCCAGCCTCCAGACCGTGAGCAATTAGTGTCCACTATTTGTAACCACCAGGTATGGTGTTTGGTTATGGCAGCCAGAGCTGACTGAGACAAAGGCAGTATAGGAGCAGAGGGAGGGCCCCAACTCAAACTGGGGGGCCAGGCAGGCTGCCTGGGGAGTGGACATTGAGATGGGTCTTGAGCTGAAAGAAGTCCAGATGGATGAAGATAGTTGGGTGGCTTTAGGCAGAGACAATAGGGTGGGTAAGGTCTGGAGCAGCCTGTGAGTTACAGGAATTCAGGGACCTGTGCGTGATTCCACGTGGTACATGGGGCCGGAGGAAGCAGGAAGAACCCTTGAGGTGGGCACTGAGTGGAGGGGTTGGGAGTCAGGTGGGCAGAGTGTCAAGCAGAGAATCCTCTGAGTGTGGTGGGGAACTGGGACTGGCAAATCCATTGGAAGTGACTGCAGCGGCTCAATTGAGGGCAGGAGCAGGGCCAGAGAGTGCCCATGGAGGTGGAGAGGGGTGGACAAGTGAGGGAATTACTGAGAGAGAGACTCTTCGGATGATGGGGGGGTAGGGGGGAGAGAAGGAGGTTTGCTTTAGGAAGGAAGGGAGATGGCTGGTGGACAAGAGCAGGTTGCTGTGCGGGAACGGGAATCTGAAAATGGAATCATTTGCGGGAGGTCCTCTGTCTCCCTCCCTTCTCTTGTACCATCTAGCCCCAGCCCTCCTCTGGCAAACCTCAGGGCTCCGAAGGGTTTCCCTCTCTCTACACTGCAGTGCGCCCTCTGTTAAGATAGTGATCTGTTTCTCAAGTCCGTTGTAGTGAAGCCATCGTGACCTTTGAAACAGATGAAATGTATACTTTTTCCAAGTGTGGCTCAAAGGATGTGAGGTTTGTGCACAAGGCAGTTCTAAAAGTGGATGGGTAATTGCTGGTTCTCCTTCCTGTGATGATTTTGTAAGATCACGAACACTCACCCCTCAGAGAAAACAACTAGAAAATCTGCACAAAATGCAAAAACGTGCTGTTGGAAGGCATCAGGGAGTGAGCGGCAGCTGCAGACTAATTCTGGGTGGGGCTGTATGAAGAGCATTCTGTGGTTTTCAGTCTGGGCCTGGTGCAAGCGGGCGGTGCATGGGGGGAAGAGTGCTCTGGGGAAAACGAGGTTAGGGTTAGGGTATGGGTTAGGGTACAGGGTTAGGGTACGGGTTAGGGTACAGGTTAGCGTTAGGGTACGTGTTAGGGCACGGTTTAGGGTTAGGGATAGGATAGGAACCCCTTATGAGATATACATATTTTTTCCATTTTTTTAAATTTAGTTTTTAATGCCCGACATTGGAAGTTCTACCTCTTGAATTTTGGGTGGTCGTTTTATTTTGTTTTTTTTATTGGACTATAGTTTATCATCATCATTTAACATATTTCAAACACACACAACACACAATGTGGCATTGTATAGATGTACTGGAACTCGGTGTATAGTGGATAGCCATTGACACACACACACTTCTTTTCACATACACTTCTTTGTGGTAAGTCATGCTGAAATCCATGTCCTCATGACCACAAGTGCATTTTCCCCAGTGTCCCCCACACACCAATTTGTTGTCTTTGGAGTTTGTCACGGTCTATGCAGAGATAGATTTTTACTTCCACTTGTATGGGTCTGAGCGTATCAGCCTTTCCTTTCCAGCTTCTGGGCTTTCCCTGTACATTCGAAAGACCTCCTCCGTTCGAAAGTATGGAATGAAAACCGACTCATGCATTGTTGTTGTCTGAGCACTTGCTGGGTTTCGGTTTGCCAGTCCACGGCTTCCCTCCTTCCTAGGAGCCAGGATCTCGCTCTTGCACTCTGGGCAGCTCTTGCTGGCCACCAGGCCCCGCCGGCGTCTCCGTGGAATTTTAACCACCTGGAAATCGCGTGGGTAGTGTGTTTCCATGGCGGCAGACGCCAGCCAATATCTTCCCAGCCTCCTCTCCCCGCCCTCGCTCCTCCTGTGTGCTGCCGGGGTCGGTCGTGCCGTGCTGTGCCGTGCAAAACCGGGAGCTAAGTCCCACGAGGATGCCTCAGGGCCGGGGCGGACGCCGTCCACCCGCCCCGGGGCAAGCTTTGGCTTTGGGGCAGCCAGAGCTGCGTCCTCGCTCCCGGGCGCTCGGAATCTTCCCGCTTACGTTCGCGCCGGTTGTCGGCCGCCATCTGGCGGCCTCTTTTATATCGTCTCTTCCCTCTGGAGCTCCGGCGACCTTTGCGATGGATGGGACGCGGCCTCCGAGCGGGAAGCGGAGTTCCGGGCATCCGGCGAAGCTGGCGGCATCTCTCCTGGTCAGGCCGGGGCGTGGGCGTGTCATTCTCTCGCCGGAGGCTGGGCGCGCAGGCTCACAGGGGAGCGGTCCGCGCCGCGCTTCCGCCCGGACGTGGAGCCGCCTGGCCCCGCGTACCAGTATCCGCCAGCGCCCCTTTGGCTGCACGGACCCACCCTACGATGGCCCGGCGCTGCGGGGAGGAAAGCGAGAGTGTCCTGCACCCAGACGCCTGTGGCGCGGTGGTTCTTTGTCAAGCTTACTAATTTCCCCACTCCCTCTACTCTTCCTGCTCCCGAGAAGGCTGACCGGTATGTGCTGAGGCCCGTGGAGCGTGGAGTGGACTCAGTGGCGGGCACGCGTGAGTCCTGGGGGTTGTATTGTTTCTGATAGACTTTTCGGAGTCGCACTCAGGAGGTGGGGACCGCCCCGGGCCATGAGAGATAACCTGGATAGGGTGGCACGGGTCTGGATGTTGTCCGTCTTGGGGCCCAGTCGTCAGAGGTGCGTCTGTAGAATTTTCCCCAAGCTCCCATCTAGAGACATTGACGGACCGGTACCTGCCAAC